>NC_134885.1:2904173-2994173 GCF_041734735.1 Babylonia areolata | reverse complement strand
AGATGCAAGCATATGTTCTCTATGTCTGTCTCCGTGAATCTGTGTGCGTGTGTGTGTGTGCTGATTGTGTTTTTATGCCAACCTGAACAAGCATGTAAATTCACTGATTATTTCCCCACGAAAGGCAAGGTTGTTTACAAATGGTGAAATACATGTTCAAATCAGTATTAACTCATGATCAACCCTCTCTCTCTCAGTAACATACACAGAACTTGCCTTCAAATCACATAGTAATGGTGGCTTATCGGTTGTTCCTTTTCAACACTATGGGATGGATGCAGGCATGAAAAGTCTAAAAGACCAAAATTCATCGACCAACATGCAGTACAACTAATTCTTCCTGATCAATCTTTGATGATGGATGAAAAACTAAAAGATTAAACAAGCAATGTCATTTTAACATATGATGCCAAACTACGTGAACTAGTCCATTATTCACAAGACTTGTCAGCAAATCAGCACCGCTAAAATTCACCCACCACTACCTGACCTGACATGTGCATCAAAAGACTCCCGTACTTACAACACACAGCCTCTCAGCCCTCATTCTGACACAAACATGAACATGGGGATGGCTGAAAGTTCAAAAAGTGTAACATATCACTAAGTTATTGAAATATTTCATTAAACATGAACATAATCAGACATGGAAATTGAATGTAGCATACAATGAAGGAGATCGGTTCTAAATGTACATTAATAAACATCAATCCAGAATAATAAAAAAAATTTAAAAAGCAAAGTAAAAGCACCATTCCAAATCGCAAATTCATTACATTGCATTACATTACTTAAAAGAAAATATTTTAGCTAATGTATTTGCATCCTAGCTAATACATTTGCATCCATTTAAAAATACACACATCCAACTGCATAAACTATTAAAATCTGTAAACTGCATTCTCAATGAACAGTCACTTTATCAATCCTTGAAGAGGCCCCTTTAGACAGCCCCTTCTTAGAAACTCTATTCAGCTATAATTCATGAAAGAAGCAACAAGTCATCTGTCCCACAAGTGGAGTGATGGCCTAGAGGTAACGCGTCCGCCTAGGAAGCGAGAGAATCTGAGCGCGCTGGTTCGAATCAGGGCTCAGCCGCCGATATTTTCTTCCCCTCCACTAGACCTGGAGTGGTGGTCTGGACGCTAGTCATTCGGATGAGACGATAAACCGAGGTTCCGTGTGCAGCATGCACTTAGCGCACGTAAAAGAACCCACGCCAACAAAAGTGTTGTTCCTGGCAAAATTCTGTAGAAAAATCCACTTCGATAGGAAAAACAAATAAAACTGCATGCAGGAAAAAATACCCAAAAAATGGGTGGCGCTGTAGTGTAGCGATGCGCTCTCCCAGATGAGAGCAGCCCGAATTTCACACAGAGAAATCTGTTGCGATAAAAAGGAATACAAATACACATTCGCTGACCTGCAGAGAAAATGTCAGAACCAGTCAGTGTGACAAATATGAACTTGAACACTTAAAAAATATGCATCTGTCACAAAATTGATCAGACAGACAATTCAATAAAATCTTACATCTATATATTGCGATTTTTAAAACATTCTGTGATAAAACCAGTCAGTATAGCAAAATTTGAGCTTGAACACTCAATAAAAAAAAAAAAAAATGTAGATCTGCTGCCCAGCTAATCAGACAGAGAAATTAACAAAATCTTATACCCGCTCATATATGTTGCAATGGGGAAAAAAAATTATCCAAGGTACTGTGGTACATATTAAACAGATAACCAGAACTAGTCAGCATGGCAAAATTTGAGCTTGAACACTCAAAATGAAGATATCTCACCCAGTTGATCACACAAACAAATCAATAAAACTGGTAACAGTCCCTATATATGTTCTCCCAAACACTGCGGCAGTCCTATAAAACCCTAGGATCACAGCCGCACCACGGATCACAGAAAGGCCAGATAAACATTATTGTTGATGTGTGTTCAGGAACGCCGCCAAACTCCGCATGCACTGCTCAAACACTTTGTCAAAGGCGTCTGTTCCCCTGGTCTGAAACAAAGAATCAAAATAAACAGGATCAATAGCCATGCAGGAATTAACAGCCATGCAGGACTGATAACAATATTGTGGTCTGTGGGAAGAGGGGGGGAGAAATGGTCAGAAAACATCATTAAGGGGAAATAATCAGAGAAGTTACCGGTAATTATGTCCATTTGTTTTGTTTAATTTTAGAGTGACACTTTTCTGTATGACGTATAACTTCAGCTAAGACATCTTGGTTCTGCTTCTTTCTTCACGTATTGTATATATAGCATGCTATGTGTATCGTACATACTGTTTCAGTTTCAGTTTCAGTAGCTCAAGGAGGCGTCACAGCGTTCGGACAAAACCATATACGCTACACCACATCTGCCAAGCAGATGCCTGACCAGCAGCGTAACCCAACGCGCTTAGTCAGGCCTCGTACATACTGTATATATAGCATACTATGTGTATTGTACTTACTGTATATATAGCATGCTATGTGTATTGTACTTACTGTATATATAGTGTGCTATGTGTATTGTACTAACTGTATATATTGCAATGTCCCGTCACATGCATGTGCTTGAGTGCATGCATGTGTGTATTTGTCTTGCTTCTACAGAATCTTGCCAGAGGACATCATGTTCGTTGCCATGGGTTCTTTGTTCAGCACACCAAATGCTTGCTGCACAAGAGACCGCGTTTTGTTGTATTATCTTAATAACTAAATGCTCAGTTTGATTTTCCAGTCAAACTTGATAGAAGGGGTGAGACCTGGACTCAAACTCAGACCCTCGGACAGTGTAACTGGATGGCTGAATACTGCCACTAAAAATGTTGTAAGACCTTAAGCATTGTTTTATGGATTGACATGTGTTTTTTACAACAACAACAACAAAAAATCACAATTAAGGTTCCTCCTCATAAAAACATAATACACACAAACACTGAGTAAAAATGACAGATTATACTAATAACAATAATACCATAAGCAGTCATAATCACACAAAGACAGGGCAATGAATGACTATATATTAACCGAGACAAGGTTTTCTCTTTGCTGCCACATCATCTATACCACTGCAGTAACATTATTCCCACATTACTCATTACACAGTCCCCCATTCACAGCTGCACACAAGCTCATCTGCCACAGACTCAGCACTAGCAGGACAATAGAAGCTATCAGTGTTAGGTCACCAAGAGGCCACCCACCAGAGGAGACCTTGCACCTGCTGCTGAGTCACACCACCTACTGCCGACAGTAATTTATTCACTTTGTTGAGGAGCCAGACTGAATAAGCGTCCACTCCCAAGTGGAAACCATGGCCATGTCCCTCCAACAACAGAGTCACCAAGAATCTGCCAAGACCAAAGACCGCTTTGCAGGAACTTACCCCAGGCATGGAAGTGGAGGTCGGGTCAAAACTGAGGTCAACTGAGTGATGTCACCATAAGAACAAGGCATAGTGGAGTGATGGCCTAGAGGTAACACGTCCTCCTAGGAAGCGAGAGAATCTGAGGGCGCTGGTTCGAATCACTGCTCAGCCGCCGATATTTTCTTCCCCTCCACTAGACCTTGAGTGGTGGTCTGGACGCTAGTCATTCGGATGAGACGATAAACCGAGGTCCCGTGTGCAGCATGCACTTAGCACACGTAAAAGAACCCATGGCAACAAAAGGGTTGTTCCTGGCAAAATTCTGTAGAAAAATCCACTTTGACAGGAAAAACAAATAAAACTGCACGCAGGAAAAAATACAAAAAAATGGGTGGCACTGTAGTGTAGTGACGCGCTCTCCCAGGGGAGAGCAGCCTGAATTTCACACAGAGAAATCTGTTGTGATAAAAAGGAATACAAATACAAATAACAGGCTAGAGAACCTGAGATAAATTTCTTCAGAATTATGAAGAGGATGGTGATACTGCTATGGAAGTCCGTAAGTCCAGGCTTAGAACTACATGATAAAACTGTCCCCTCTCTCTCTCTCTCTGCCCTCTTCTCTTCCTTCCATAATCTATCCTAACATCAACAAGGTCCAAGAGATATGAAGACCTCGCCTGTGAGGCAAATAGAGTAAAAATTTACTCTCTGCTGATTAAAGACCTGAATTATAATATCCTAACAAAGATAGTACATGAACAGTGGTACTCTGACAAAGATGGGATAATAAATATAATTCTCTGTTTATAAATGAAGAAAATATGGAATTCTCTACAATTCATATACATATGGAATTCTCTACATACAAAAGCAGGATGATCCTAAATGAAATTTTTCTACTTAACAAATGCAGGATCATGAACAGAATTCTCAAATGACAAAGGCAGGCTCCCAGGTAAAATTCTCAACCTACAAACACAGGATCACACAAACAAAATTGTCCACTCACAAAGACGGGATCTCGAATGATTCTCTCCCCCTGAGGGTCCCAGTCTCCCAGCAGCTGGATGTCGGCCCGGTACCTTCTACCTGAGGGCTGGTACTCCTGCAGGTCCCTGGCACAGTCACATCACTCATCACAGCAACAGCTAGACCATAATGGTTATACTTCAGAAAAAAAACAAGTACAGTCTACATTAAAGTATTAACATGCATAATTCTTTTTTTAAACAACAGAAAGTGGGGGGGAATAGAGGAAGTTGGAATCCCAACAAAAACAAAAAAACACAAAAAAGTGAAAAACTAGGAGGTTGGAAGCCACATAAATATATGTTTAAACATGCATAAAATAAAATCAATTTAAAAAAAAAATTAAGCAGAAAGTGGGGGAAAACAGAAAGTTTGAGTCCAAACCAAAAATTAAGAAGTGAAAAAATATGAGTCTGAAACCCACATAAAAATAAAAAAAGACAAGCAATGATTTTTTGTTGTTGTCTGAACGTACCAGAAGCTGGCATGACCTTGAACACATGCATCTTATTTAATTCTAATTCATTAAAAAAAATTTCAAATAAAAAAAATATTGAGGTAACAAAATGTAAGTAGGCACAAAGAAAACAGAAGTTTGTACCAGGTGTGAACTACGTGGCTGCACATTGGAAGAGGAAACTACATGTCTGAAAATGGACAGATATCACTGTATGGTCTGATACTATGTAACAGTAAAATCTGAATTTATAATGATGTCATCTAATTTGTCTTTGGCATCATAATTGGTCGCATGTTTATGATTATGATAATCCATGTTTGGATCTAACACTAAATTCCTGTCTCCTGCCAGTGTCGGCATTGATGAAAACAGACACATTGATCCTGTTCTTTGGTAATGTGAGAGGCTTTATCATCATCATTATTATCATATCTTTTTTTTTCTTTTTCTTTTCTTTTTTTTCCTTTTTTTCTTTCTTTCTTTCTTTATTTCTTAATTTAAATATTCACTTACTTTTTTTTTTTTTCGTTTTTTTTCTCAAGCCCTGACAAGCGCGATGGGTTACGCTGCTGCTCAGGCATCTGCTTGGCAGATGTGGTGTGGCGTTTATGGATTTTTCTGAACGCAATGACGCCTACTTGAGCTACTGATACTGATACTGTGAGAGGACATTTTTTTCAAGCTCAGCAGTAAATGAAGCCAATGTCAGAAAGAATATATACACTCTTGATAAGACTTCATGTATGGTCATGTATGTGATTGTGGGTGTACACTTACTGCATCAGAATATGTGACTGAACAGACCAACTCAAACAGGGGAGTTTACTTACATTATATTGTACTCATCCATCCCAAATATGATGTCAAACTGCCTGTAGTCCTCGTCAGTCAACTGCAAAACACACAAAACAAAACACATCCACATCACCATCACTATTTTGATTCAGTATACATCTTGATGCTGCATTATTCTGCTATCAACGCTTTCAGAAAATAAAATCATCTTGATATAATCCAGCTTGCACAACACACACACACACACACATAATAACATACCCCCACAACTTCATTCACAACACACATATACAGAGAGAGAGAGAGAAAAGGTCAAATGCACCTCCCCCCAGTCACACACACTTCACAGTCCTACACCCAGAAAGATCAAGGGAATGAATTCTTCTTGCCTAGCAGACACCTTTTCTGCAATGCAGAGCAAAACTGAAAGTGTGTGATATTTGGACTACAACAATAATTATGTCAGCACAGTGTTGGCATCGTGTGTTTTATGATGTACATTGTATGTTGGCCACTAGTGCAATGATACCTCTTGGGCTGCAAAGGCAAACGGTTAACTTACTCAGTATGGCCAGTCCTCTCTTGTCCTCTACACAGACCCCTCGGATGTCCAGTGGGTGTCTGAATGACCCAACCTTTAGCTTCCGTCATCAGAATTGTGATATTCTTTGTCAACATTCACGTCTTCAGTATAAGAGCCTTCCGCCTGCAATGTTTTGATGATGGTAATTGCGGTGAAACGCTGTTAACATTGTCACTGTCACCGTTCGTATGGAGAGAGTTAAAGGGGTAATGATACCTCTTGGGTTGCAAAAGCAAACAGTTAAAGACGGACTTACAACCACACTTCTCAGACCTCGCTACCAGGTGGGTGAGAGATGTATTCAAGTAGGTCTATCTTAAAGCCATGTTGAACAAACCAACGATATGGTCAGAAACACAAAGAGCTTTTCCATCTCTGTAATCTTTTTTTTTTCTCTAGTCTTCTCTCTCTCTGTGTGTGTGTGTGTGTGTGTGTGTCTGACAGACACGCACGTACGCACGAGAGAGAGAGAGAGATAAACAAATACTGGAGACATCTTGGCTGAACTGCTTTCATTTTACATAAATCTCCCTCTCTCTCTCTGTCTCTCTCTCTGTCTCTCTGTCTCTCTCTTATCCATTAGATGAAGACTAGTGAATCCATCAATATGATAATGATACTCACAAGCCTGGCTATATGGTGGTAGCCATCCAGGGAGATGCCATTTTTCTGCAAGGTGGAAACGGTGCGGGGATTTGGTGCTAGACCCACATTGTAGTCTGAAATTGCCGCACTGTCAACCTTCCACTGCAACACAGAATGGCTGATGCTGGAGGCAGTTCACACAAATATCGGAGTGGAACAGCTAACATGTTATACTTAACAGTTACATATCTAGTCACACTGTGAAACAATACACACATAATATTCATTAAGTGTGAGACAAAAGCACTGAGTTATACATGTCCCTTTGATTAGAAGTGGGGTTTTTTTTCTTAAAGGAATATGTACTTTGGAAGATTTGAATGTAACAGAAGCTGCAAGTTTCAGTTTCACTTTATCTAGGGAGTGTCACTGTGTTCAGACAAATCCATATAAGCTACACCGCATCTGCTAGGCAGATGCCTGACAGCAACATAGCCTGACATGCTTGTCAGGCTTTGAGCGTACTTACATACCTATCAGAGTGGATACAGATACAGATGCAGAATACTTTATTATCTCAAGATGAGAAATTCATATGTGTTGTACACAAAACAAACAATGTACGGTATGAACACAAAAGGAATAAAATGCCAAGTTGATGTGGAACCTCACAATCGCAGTCATTAATGTATACATAAAAGAAAATATGCTAAACTGCTAAGTTAATATAAGCATCACATAAAATAATCACAGCCACACACATGCATAAATCAATGTCATACAAAACTAAAACACAGACATGTATACACAATTAAAACCAACCTATCTAGCAATATTTAAAATCTGATACAAAATATAAAGTACACACATACATACACATGCATTCACACACACACACACACACACACACACACATGCACAAGTGCCGACTTATTATAACAATAGTTGTGCATTAAGACTGATCAATTATTTAAGATTTCTTCGACATAAGCTTTCCAGAGGACAACACACATTGAACAAAGGTTCCTTTTCAGTGAGTCAACCGCATGCTGCACATGGGACCTCAGTTTATTGTCTCATCCAAATGACCAGATGCACAGTTTGATTTTTCAGCCAAACTTGGGAGAAATGGTGAGACCTATATTTGAACCCAGACCTTCCAGGATTGGCAGATAAGCATCTTAACCATTTTGCAAGATTCCTCTGTCTGAAAGGAGAATAAACATTGAATGGTCACCGACAACACACACAAAAACAAAACCAAAAAAAAGAATGGGGAAGCATGTTTCCACCCTTGAGGTTTTCCACAGGCAAAACAATACGAAATATAAATGAAAATGAAGTGACACAAAGACCTAGTTATGTCATGAGCTTTTTCCATTCTCTGTCCATTTTCTCTATTCTCCCTTAACTACTTTCACCAGATTTCTCCAGGTGTGTCCGTTGTGTGTCAAAGCCCAGGGTCTCTGCAAATGGTTTTCAAGTCCACTCTGCAGTGTCCATCATTATTTATGTCTTCCCCATCCTTTAGGCGAACACAGTACTTTCTTCTCTTTTTTTTAGACAGTTTGTTTCACTCTCACCTGTAGTCAACTTTTTCATTCACCGTGTATTCATGTGACCTTGTACATTTTCTGTGTGCATGCAGTGCATGTTAGATGTCACTGATGTGCATGTTTCATATGCTGGCCTGTGGCTTCTCTTCAATGCAAACAAACCTGAAGATACAAACAGGTTCCTACTATAAAAACACTATGCTTTTGTTTTGGGGTTTTTTTTTCACAGTTTCTACAATCTTCAGGAAATTAGCTGATGCAAATCATGGGGTGTCCATCTGTTGAATGTGAAAAAAACCCACCAATGCAAATCAGAGATTTATTAAGAACACAGTTCCTAAAGTGTGAATATGTATATATGCTAAATATCAGTATCTTTTTGAACATATTCACAGTCCACAATTAAGGACAGAAAGTTTATATAGAGGCAAAGTGTTGTGAAACTGTTTCATCTAGCTCACTGTTCCTGCATGCATTGTAGACATTTCACATACATGTGCTTGCACACACAACTACACAAGCATGTGTGGGGGAAGCGGGTGATTGTTGTGTCCAACTAGGGCCATCAGGAGGCAACTGCTGAACTGTCTGGTCTCTCCTAGTTTGAGAGCCATCATCCTTCACAAAAGACTAAGCCATAAATGAATTCCCATTGCAGTGGTGAAACCATTGATCATCCATTTCTCACTTTGCTGTTGGAGTGTGTATACATGCAGGCAATCATGCAAGAAATGAAGAGAAAAAGAGCCCATACCTTGTCTAGTTCACCTCTCTCTGACAGTAAATGCAGGAAAATCACTTCTGCCATTGTGGAACGACATGTGTTACCTGAAAGTCAGACACAAACTGCATCAACTTTCTATGTCCTTGGTGAGTGGGTAAAAAGAATATGCATAGTGGGTCAGAAAGTATGGTGTCCAAACACACGCACATGCACACGCACGCACATGCACACACACACACGAACACACTGGAGAGGTTAAGACAAGACTTCTTTGATAAAAGAATGTTCGTTTTTTTTATAAAGAAAACAAGGATTGCATGAAAACAAAATGAGGGGCACACACACATGCACACACACATCCTCACCATGCACACATACGTACAATATCAATATGATATACATTGGTATGAGGGCAACAGGCAAAAAAGTATGTCAGAAAGTATGGTCTTCTTAACAGAGAGAAACACACAAGCATTCACACATGCTTCCATACACAAGCATGCACAAACTGGAGAGGTTAAGACTTCTTTGATTAAAGTTGTTTTTTTATAAATAGGATTGCATGAACAAGAAATGAGCACATGCATGCACGCACGCTTGCATTTTCCCCACCCACAAACAAGTATGCATTGACATACACCCCCCACACAAATGATACAAAATGTGTAACATGATTTTGCATTTCAGGAATGTGCAGTGTCTATTCACTTTTTTTCAGAACAACTCAATTTGCTGTCAATCATTATCCCCAAGCTAGCCACTACTCTGCAATCTGTTTCAAGAGTTAGCAAATCAGAGAGTATTTTTTAAGTGGTACTAATTAAGGAAGAAAATTGTAGGACTTTTCATTTTTTTCCTCAGTGACCTGAATAACAAAGAAGAAAAAGAAAATCCTTCCATTCTCCAGACTCAGTGAATGACAAAATACACATACTGTACTCACCCCCTCTTTGCTGTTAAAAATTACCCTTATGTTGCTTGTGCTATACTAGTAAGTCCACTCTGTGTGTGTGTGTGTGTTGTCATTACATTGCAGACATCACACAGATTGATATATGTACTAATGTAGTGTGTTGTCATTGTACGCCAACAACCTCTCTCTCTCTCTCTCTCTCTCTCTCTCTCTCTCTCTCTCTCTGATACCAATGTGATGTGCAGCTTCTCCAAATGTCAGTAATTGCCAAGGTTGGCAGCTGGACATCACCGGAAGAAGAAGACATCACACAGATGGATGTTGTCATTGTAATGTAGACATTACACAGATTGATTGACATAGTGTGTTATCATTATATTGCAGACATCACACAGATTGATATAGTTAAATGAGCTATAAAATGAAGTAAAAGATAGAGTAACAATAAATCTATAATAGAGCTCTTTACAAGGTTATGTGTATCATACTGTGATATAAATATATGTATTTGTCCATAATATATGCACTGTCACACGACATAGTGTGTAGATTGTGATATGTATTTGTCCATAATTTATATGCACTGACACATAAAGAAACTATAATTATGCACAGATGTATATATATATATATATATATATATATATATATATATATATATATATATGTCTGTGTATTTGTGGTGGGCCAGTGTGTGGTACGGTGGTACGCACAACATAGTCAATCATTCACCTCCCCACCCAATTCCCCAGAACCAAAGAAAAAAGGTTCTTTCTCCTTTCAGAAAAGATGCAAAAGCCAAAGTCACTCACCGAAACACACGAACAGTACACTGTGGTTTTTCGCTACGGGCACAGCCATCTTTTGTTTTGACTCTTCTCTTACGAAGCAGCACAAGTATGGTTCACACCTCTCTCAAATTGTCTCAGCGTGTTGTATCACTGATCTAAAGATCAATGGTGTTGCATCCGCTGGTGCAATAACTACAGAAGGCTTGGCCACTGTTTGAACACGGCGATTCATTGACCAATCATACAAAAAAGAGACCAAAACACCCGTTCCGACAGATCCTGATCCTGAACATCGTCAGCCATTGGCCGGACTTTTCGGGGAAGACCATTTTGTGTGTATTTTTAGTACATGAGGCACAGCATGAACTTGCATATCAATGATGTCAGAGGCACTGGTCTAAAAATAGTTTTCAGGTCAGAGGTCAGCAAACATTGGAATTTTCATCTGATCAATGAAAGAAACAATAATCGCACAATTGTATTTGTAATTATTAAATCAGTTCAAAGGTTTATTGTCGTGAAGTGAATTCAACATCTTTTTAGTTCACAGTCCGTTCAGGAAGACTGTCAGACGTGCATAAAAATCAGCAAGTTCATTTACATATACAGATAAGATTCAGAAGTTGGGACTAAAATAAGCCTCACGGCTTTTCCACGTCCATTCTTGAAATATGTATTTTGGGGTTTGCATTTTCATGCTAATTTCCTATGAATTAATTGTCAAAATTATATTTCTGAGCTAATGATCTGGGGTCGTTATCCAGAAGATTTTTGAAGTGGGTTATATTGTTAGATTTTGTTACATTTAATAGTGCATTTAATCCTTTAACAGCTCTGATGCTGAAGCGTGATTTGCGAACATTTGTCCTACAAAACTGTGTATAAGAATTAGTATTTGAACTTCTGGTTATACCAGATTTGTTAGTTGAGAAAAAAAAGTGTTAGGGTCAATGTCATCAATTTTGTTTATGATCATGAAAACTTGTATCATATCTCTCCTAGATCTTCTGCATTTCAACGAGTGTAAATTCAGTTGTATCAACTGATTTTGGTAATCTGGCCCCATTCTTGTTGCTCTCTTCTGAGCCTGTTCAATTGTCACAGATTGCCTTTTTAATCTGGGATACCAAATTATATTTCCATATATTCGATATAGTATCGGTCGTACAATAGTCTTATATATAGAGAGGTTAGTAAATATATACCTTTATCCATAAAAGTAAAAGTTCTCCTTATAATACCCAATATCTTATTCGCTTTATTTATTGCTGACTGAATGCGGGCATCAAAAGACAAATTTTGATCAAATATTACATCCAGGTCTTTTTCCTCAACACACTCCGAAATAACACTCGTGGTTCCGTCTATTTTTATAACATAATCATGTTTTGGATTATTTGTTCCAAAGTGTAGAACTTTACATTTGGATACGTTAAAATACAAATTCCATTTATTTGACCAATTTAGTAATTTGTTTATATCATCTCACAATTTCATGGAATTTCAAGTTCAGTTTTATCATAAATTTTACAGTAGTATCATCAGCAAAAACTTTACAACGGCTACTTACACATTCTGGTAAATCATTTATAAACACAGTGAATAAGACTGGCCCCAGAATACTACCCTGGGGAATCCCACTTAGAACCTGTGGAACTGATGAATAACTTTTACTAACACGCACCTTCTGTAGTCTCCCAGACAGGAATGCTGTGATCCATTTTAAAATATTACCTGTAATGCCATATGCCTCTAACTTTGACAACCTGACATGTGGTTCAGAGTAAAAAGCTTTTCTGAAATCAAAATAAAACAATAATATTGATGGGTTCTTCAGTTTGTCATCACTCTATGAATTGTACGTGTTAAATCCTCCATCAACTCTAAAAGCTATGTTATACATGATCTGCGTTTTCTAAATCCATGCTGACATGGTGAATATAAATTGTTTGAAACTATAAAATCAGCTAATACATCTCCAACTAATGACTCTAGTACTTTTGCAGGATACACAAGTGAGGCTCACTGGTCGATAATTGCTTGGGTCTGACCTATAGTCCCCTTTAAAAATGGCCGTAACTGCTGCCAGTTTCCAGTCTTCTGGTACCTCTCCTGACTAAATTATCTTATTATACAGAACGCAAAACGGTACCGAAAGTTCTTCACATAGTTCCTTTTGACAGAACTCTTGGGGTATCAGATCTGGACCCTGTGTTTTATTGGGATTAAGAGCCTTCAATTTATCTTTTACAGCAGTTGGTGTTACAACTGTATATCAAACTGTGTGGAGGAATTTAGTTTCTCTTCTTGTTTTTTATTTATTTTTTTAATTTTTATATATATATAGATGGGATGTAACTTAAATCTTCTTTCGTAAAAACGTTTGCCAAAAAAATCATTTAAAGTCTGTGCTTTATCCACATCACTAATAGTTGATTCCCCATTAACTGTCTTTAAATGACTAGCTAATACCAGGGTTTGTCTTCGTTTTTGTTTGCATATATTTCTAAAAATATTTAGGGTTTGCTTTACCTGGAAAGTCTTTTTACATCGTCTCGTTTTGCTTCTTTAATGTCCGGCTTTGTTGCATTTATTTCTAGTTAGTATGTATTTTTGATGGTCACAATTTTTTTTCTTGTTTTTAGGAACTTCTTATATAGATCGTACTTCTTTCTTTTTTTCTTTTTTTTTTACACTTTTCCTCACTTTACCTGTCATCCAAAGTAGCTTTGGACTTTTATTTGGTTTTAAGGGGGTTTGGGGGATATGCTTATACGGTGATACTATCCAATATTTTAGTTTTAAGTTACAACCAATAATCATTAATTTTACTGTTTTTCCGTTTTTAACAGACACAAATTGACCTGTTTCAAGAGTGCGTATCTCTCTCGGCAGTGTTGCTGACAAACAGATGAATCTATTTAGAAGTCCGTGGTTGAAAGCATAATATTATTCATTTATAATGCTTTTGACCCTTTTTGAAGAAGATTCAGTATTAAGACAAAAATTGCAGACGTCCCGGAAGTGTTCTGTTGTGCTGACGGCAGAGAAAAGTCTGGTAGTCTGCAAAAGGTATTTAAATCTGAATTTATACATAAGAGTCCATGAAATGTTATATTATCTTCCAGTTGATTATCAGCCTGTTAATTGTTTTATCCATCTGTGCTCCATTCCACATGTAATGTCAGGTGAAATCTGTGTTATGATCCAAGAAATTTACGTTTTTTACTTCAGTTGAAAATCAGGAAGGGTAAAAATATGCAGCTGGGTCTAGATCAAATAGTCTGGTTATAGATGTCTGCCACGAACAGTGAACTTTTTCTATCTTCAGCGAAGGTTACCGTTTTTACCACAGTGAGTACAGACTCTCACTGTTCCTGGCAATAATTAGTATACATGTATTATCTGTTTAATTTGTTTTGAACATACAGCTGAAAGCTCTCTCCCTCGACTGTGTCTCGCTCTCATAGTGGTCGCTATCTCTCGCTCTCTGTCTCAGTCTCCGCTGTATGTCAGACAGTCTGTCTATCATTTATATTATTGTATAAAGTTTAACTCATGTATGAATGCTACGAATGGATTTTCCATTGCATGTTTTGAAAGTGTATTACATTCTGTAATTGTCGTTTGCGAATGTGTGTCAAGTGTATGTGGTAGAGGTGGGGGAGGTGAAGGATGTTTTCCATTTCCATGAGTATGTAGTATAGATCCTATACAGGGCAGGGACTGGATGAAAACATGCATACACTTGCTAATTTATTATCCTCGAAAATAAAGAATGATAGTTAATCTCTCTCTCTCTCTCTCTCTCTCTCTGTACCTCAGTCTCCCACTCCTACTCTGTCAGTGCCATGTACACTCCGAATTTTATAATGTGACAATTAGAATACATTTGCACGCATAATGTATACACACATACACAAGTGTATTCAAACCTAAACACACACACACACACACACACACACAGAGCTCCTTTCAACAAAGTTCATGAGTTCTCCAACACTGAATTTAACTTTGTTGTTATCACATTTAGTACTGGCACAGAAGGGAAGCAGAAACAAAGATAATTATTTTAAAAAATGTTTAAAACACACCAGGAAACAAAGGATCAAATTCAAAGAATTCAAAACATTTAAATTAGTTTGCATTTTTTAACAGTAATATATAAGAATGAGGTTGGAATCTATATAACAAGTTGCTTGTGCAATGGACTTATGCAGTAATACTAATAGATACATTCCTTTGGTGTGTGGTTGTTTGTTTTTTGTTTTTGTTTTTTTTGGGTTTTTTTTTATACTGCAGTACTCAAACTTCAAAGCTCTTTAAAAACTTTTTTTGTTTTTGCCACTGTCACACTCTCTGCACTGTCTCAGTCAATGGCTTTTGCTCCTTCTGGGACTACAACAGAACAAGCCCATGCATGGCTGTTTGTGGGAGATAGGGGTTGAAAGACATGATGGTAATGCCACTGAAATGAAACAGGACTTGGAGCAGCCATATATATAATTATATTTTTTAATAGAGAGGGGGATCAATACATCCGCTAATGTTTTTTCTGCTTTTTAATTGGTTGGTTTTACCATCAGTCTTTCTCTTCATCTGCTTATCGAGTTCTTTTTATTCTTTTTTTTTCTACTCCAAAGCATCTTTATGGCCACCTTCCTGTTGCTCTTGATGCATGTCTCTCCCTTTTCTGATACTAGAGTCGTAATTTTCAGAAACCGAATCTTTAAACAAATAAATAACTTACATAACAATAATTTGTTCCCAGGAAACATTATAGAGACCATCTCCCGTCTTTCAGTTTTATAACACCAACAGAAATATTCTGTAATGAATGATTACATCGTCCTTTTAACAATGTCTTTGCTTTATATTTATTCATTTCATTTAAACCTGAGTGCCAAACGTGTATCACATACATGCATAGTGACGTCTTTGATGATTCATCAGAAGAAAGGAAATAATTCTGGAAGGCTGAAAATTCACACAGTTTATCTACTAATCTAGAGTGGTATATATCTCCAGACCATTTTCTCAATTTTAGGCTTATTGTTTTGGACATTGTTTTATGACTTGAAACACTGCTTTCTACTGTTTTTCCCCTGGCACTGAAGGGGTTAAATCTCAGTGAGTGGCATGCCTGCCTGGGCACCAGTGTGGTGAAGAAGAAGAGGGGAAACCAGCCAGCACAGCCGCCCTCAGCCTGTCCTCCTTCCTCACCAAGCACCCGGTCCACCATGGCCTCCGGGGGACTGACGTCCAAGCCTGCCCCAATGCCACGGACCTCCAAGCCTCCACTGGGAGCCAAGCCTCAGCCGGGGGTGGGACCTCACTCCCAGCTGGGTGGCCGCAGCATGGCCACACTCGCAGCTGATGCCGCCGCCAG
This sequence comes from Babylonia areolata, assembly GCF_041734735.1. Classification (NCBI taxonomy): domain Eukaryota; kingdom Metazoa; phylum Mollusca; class Gastropoda; order Neogastropoda; family Buccinidae; genus Babylonia; species Babylonia areolata. The sequence goes on along the minus strand of NC_134885.1, from coordinate 2,977,971 downwards.
CGTGGCCCAGTCGCACGCTCACCGCGGCCCAGGGCAGATGAACGAGGCGCAGGCCAAGACCGTGCTGAAGGAGGCTGTGGACGCTGTCGTCAACAGTTTTGCCAAACATACGCATGGCCATGGCAGAGGTATGCACTGCTTTCATGCGTTTCTAGCAACAGTTTAGTTCAGTTCAGTTACTCAAGCCATTCAGGGAGGCCTCACTGCATTCGCACAAATCCATATATATACGCTACATCACATCTGCTAAGCAGATGCCTGACCAGCAGCGTAACCCAGTGTAACAACAGAGTAGTATGGTTGACAGATGAACCCGGGTGTGGCTGTGTATGGTCGACAAAGAACAGCAAAAGTGGAGCATGTTTTACATGGAATGGAGCCATATGAATTGGAGTAGTAGCAGTTGTAGCATGGTTTTGATGGGTTAAAGAACTTAAACAGCACAGTGGTAAAAGTGATGGACTTCCAATCTGAGGGTCCTGAGTTTGAAACCTGGTCATGGTGGCTGGTGGGTTAAGTGTGGAGATTTTATGTACAGAGATGCAGCATAGGTGAAGTGAGTGAGAAATAGCGTGTACTTATGCAAACCATCCGTTTGTTGTCAGAAATGAAATTTGAATTGAAAATGAAATAAAAAGTGTAGAGATTTTTCCAGTCTCCCAGACTTGCTAGTGCGTGAACTCCCTTCATATGTATATGCATGCAGAAGATAAAAACGCATGTTTAAGATCTGGTGATCCATGTTAGCATTCGGTGGGTTCTGGAAACAAGACCATACCTGGCATGCACTCCCACCCTGCTTCCCCTACCCCTCCCCACTACCCGAAAATGGAGTATGACTGCCACTTGGCAAGGGTAAAAATGGTCATACACATAAAAAGCCCATTCATGTATACCAGTGAGCGCAGGAGTTGCAGCCCAAGAATGATGATGAAGAAAATTATTATGTTTATTAGCATTATTATCATTATATTTATAAGCATTAGTATCAGTATGTTTATCAGCATTATCATCATTATGTTTATCAGCATTATCATTATGTTTATCAACATTATCATCATTATGTTTATCAGCATTATCATTATATTCATCAACATTATCATTTGCTGTGCAGTGGCCGTGGGAGTCGCAGCCCACAAAGAAGAAGATGACTATGTTCATCAGTATTATTACCATCATATCTATCAGCATTATCATCATTTTGTTTATCAGCATTATCATCATTATGTTTATCATCATTATCATCATTATGATTATCAGCATTATCAGCATTATGTTTATCAGCATTATTAGCATTATTTTTGTCAGCATAATTGTCATCATGTCAATCTGAGGGTCCCGGGTTCGAATCACGGTGACGGCGCCTGGTGGGTAAAGGGTGGAGATTTTTCCGATCTCCCAGGTCAACATATGTGCACACCTGCTAGTGCCTGAACCCCCTTCGTGTGTATATGCAAGCAGAAGATCAAATACGCACGTTAAAGATCTTGTAATCCATGTCAGCGTTCGGTGGGTTATGGAAACAAGAACATACCCAGCATGCACAGCCCCGAAAACGGAGTATGGCTGCCTAGTGGCGGGGTAAAAACGGTCATATACATAAGAGCCCACTCATGTGCATACGAGTGAACGCAGAAGAAGAAGAAGTCATCATGTTTGTCAGTATCATGATGACGTGCTGTGCAGTGAACGTGGTGGAGGCTCTGCAGGAGTTCTGGCAGATGAAGCTGGAGAGAGGGGCGGACCTGAAGAATGGGGCACTGGTGGTGTACGAGTCCCAGCCGGCCACCTCTCCACCCTACGTCTGCTTCGTCAGCCTGCCCGGGGGCAGCTGCTTTGGTAGCTTCCAGGTTGGTTGGTTGGTTGTTAATGTAACGTCTGTTCTGTAAAGTGAGTATGGATATGGGGAAAAATGTGTGTGTGTGTGTGTGTGTGTGTGTGTGTGTGTGTGTGTGTGTGCTGTTTGCATGTATTTATATGAGAAATACTTGAACTGTATACAAAATTACAAGTTTAATCACATATATTATACTGATTACAAGTATTCAGGTATGTGTGTCCATAATTAAGGTCTTTATTGTGTATGGTGGCAGGTTTGTGTGTCATTAATTAAAGCCTTCACCATATATGGTGACAGATATGTGTGTCCTTGATTTAGCCTTCACTGTGTTGGTGGCATATATGTCTGTCCTAAATTAGACTGCTTTATGCATGGTGTCAGATATATGACAGACAGTTGTGTTTTTAATCAAGCCTCCACTGTGTAATGAGGCACATATGTGTGTCCTTAATGAAGCCTTTACTATGCTTGATGGCAGATGTGTGTGTCCTTAATTAATCATTCACTATATGTGGTGGCAGATAGGTGTGTCTTTAATTAAGGCCTTCACTTTATGTGGTTACAGATATGTGTGTTGCCATGATTGCAGAACTGTGTCACTAAAGCTGAGGCCAGACGAAGCGCTGCTAAGATCGCCCTGATGAACTCTGTGTTCAATGAGCATCCCTCACGCAAGATATCGGAGGAGTTCATTGAACGGGCTGTCGCTGACGCCATCTCCAGCTTCCAGGTGAGTGGCAGTATCATGACGACTGTGTAAGTTTTGTTTGTTGTGTATCGTAATTTGTATTGTATTGTTTGCATGATATTGTATTTGTTTTCCTATCAGAGTGAATTTTTCTACAGGATTTTTCCACAGACAACTCTTTTGTCATCATGGGTTCTTTTATGTAGGGCTAAGTGCTTGCTACACACAGAACTTAGGGTTATCATCTCATCTGAATGACTAGCATCCGGACAACCACACTTGGTCTAGTGGAGGGGGAGCAAGTACTGGCGAGTATAGGATTCAATCCTGTGCGCTCAGATTCTCTTGCTTCCTGGTGAAATGGTACTGTTACCAGTGTTTTCAGTTTTGTTCGTGTCACCACTGCTGCTTCCACTGTTAGTACTATATAACTTGACCATTGACCACAACTGTAACTGCTGACTGATAATGTGTCTGTTGTCAGTGAATAAAAGTTATGATAATACTGTTGCTGATACTGCTGTTTCTGCTGCCACTATTACTGTCGTTTCTGCTGCTGGTACTACTGGTATTGTAACGTTTACACTGCAGCAGCTACTGCTTCTACTCATGAATGGAACTGTAAAAGTTGAAGCCCTATACTCATTTCTTTGCTGTTCTTTTTTATTCCAAGCTGATGAACTATCAGTTCAGTAGACAGCAGATCTCCCAGGATCATATTCCAAGCTGATGAACTTACAGTTCAGTAGACAGATCTCTCAGGGTTATATTCCAAGCTGAGGAACTATCAGTTCAATAAACAGCAGATCTCTCAGAGTCACCAACTTAAAACGTACAGCGTAACAGTTAAAAACGTACAGTGTGACAGTTGTTCACACAGAGTGCTATCTTCAGAGGACCCTGCCTGTCATGATGTTGCAGGGCAGTCCAGCCGATGTGGACGACCCCAGCACCGGAATCGGTGCCTTCAAGTTCATGCTGGAGGCCAACAGAGGGCGCACCATGCTGGAGTTCCAGGAGCTGATGACGGTCTTCCAGCTTCTGCACTGGAACGGGAGTCTGAAGGCCATGCGAGAACGCAACTGTTCCCGACAAGAGGTGGGTCTGGTATCGGCATCATCGGTGTGAGTCAGTAGTGCTTTTTCAGGGATGTAAAATGTCGGATTTTTTTTTGTTTTGTTTTTTCTTTTTATAACTTTTCCAACTTTTTTTTTTTGTGTGGTCAAAAAGTCTGAATTTTTCAAATTTTCTGGCAGAAAGTTTCAGTTTCAGTTTCACTTTCTCAGGGAGGCGTCACTGCGTTCGGACAAATCCATACACGCTACACCACATCTGTTGAGCAGATGCCTGACCAGCAGCATAACCCAACGCGCTTAGTCAGGCCTTGAGTGCATGCTTACATATTTGTGTACCTATGAAAGTGGATTTCATTTTACGTAATTTCGCCAGAGGACAACACTCTCGTTGCCATGGGTTCTTTTTCAGTGCGCCAAGTGCGTGCTGCACACGGGACCTCGGTTTATCGTCTCATCCGAAAGACTAGACGCTCAGTTTGATTTTCCAGTCAAACTTAGGAGAAAGGGCGAGAGCAGGATTCGAACCCACACCCTCACGGACTCTCTGTATTGGCAGCTGAGCGTCTTAACCATTCTGCCACCTTCCTCACGTGGCAGAAAAAGCTCAGCAATTAAAAAAAAAAATTAAGTCTGCTGCTGTAACTCCCCAGAGGAGCCAATCAGTTTACCGAGATCAATCAGACATGAAGACTGGTGCCATTGTTACAGAAAAAAAGCCATCCTGCATGGTGAACCGATCAGTGATTGGTTACAAAATTTTCAGATGGGTACCAGATGCCACTATGTTCACGACATTGTTTTCCTGGCTGAAGGGGAAAAAAGAAATTTGCTGTAGATGTGAGAGAGTTTGCTTTTTTGATCTTGTGTATCTTTTCTTTGAATGTGTGCAACCTGATGGGGAATGCCATTGATCAGCGCTGTGGTATGAGTGTTTGGCCTTACAGGACCTGCTGCTGGCCAGTGATCAGTGCTTTAGTGTAGGTGGTTGTCCCTACAGGACCTGCTGCTGGCCAGTGATCAGTGCTTTAGTGTAGGTGGTTGTCCCTACAGGACCTGCTGCTGGCCAGTGATCAGTGCTTTAGTGTAGGTGGTTGTCCCTACAGGACCTGCTGCTGGCCAGTGATCAGTGCTTTAGTGTAGGTGGTTGTCTCTAAAGGACCTGCTGCTGCTTTTTCTGTGTTCATGGGCTGCAGGTCGCACTTCCACTCACATCAGTGAGCAGAATTTTACATGCATGACCGTTTTTGCCTGACTGTTTAGGCAGCCATACTATGTTTTTGTGGGTGTGCATGCTGGGTATGTTCATATTTCCTTTACCAACCAAATGCCGACAACGATTACAGGATTTCCGACATATAAACAAATCTTCTCAGCTTTTAAATAAGCTGCAACTATTTATGACTTTGCAGAGGTCAAAACCCATGAAACTGTCAGCTGATTGAAAATGATAATAGAAAATCAAAAAAAGACACAAAGGAAAGAAAAAAAAAGTAAAATGAAGAAATAAGAGAGAGAAAAAAGAAAAGGACATCTAAACTTTTTATTGTGAAGAAAATAAAAGAGAAACTTTTAAAAAGAAAAAAAAAGAGGAAGAAATGCAGATGGAGAAATACAGATAAAAAGAGAGGGGACAATAAAAGAGTTGTTTTTTCTTTCTTTCTTTCTTTTTGCAATAAAGGATAAAACAAAGAGAAAGAAATTAGATATGCCAATGATTTATCTGATCAGGGTTTTTTTTTCTAGATATTTTTTTCTGTGTTTATTAGGCTCTGATCACTTTTTTGCAATGAAAAAAGGTAAAAGAGAAAGAAATATGCCTGTTGCTTTCTTAGATAAGTTTGATTGATTGATTGATGTGGATACTTCTATAGCGCCTATCCTCGGTCAGAAACCAAGCTCTAAGCGCTTTACATACACGGGGACATTTGCACCACAGGCTGCCTACCTGGGTAGAGCCGACTGACGGCTGCCACTGGGTGCTCATCATTCGTTTCCTGTGTCATTCAATCAGATTTCAGACGCACACACATACACACTCAGACATGTAACATTTTACGTGTATGACCGTTTGTTTTTTATTTACCCCGCCATGTAGGCAGCCATACTCCGTTTTCGGGGGTGTGCATGCTGGATATATTCTTGTTTCCATAACCCACCGAATGCTGACATGGATTACAAGATCTTTAACGTGCGTATTTGATCTTCTGCGTGCGCATACACACGAAGGGGGTTCAGGCACTAGCAGGTCTGCACATATGTTGACCTGGGAGATCGGAAAAATCTCCACCCTTTACCCACCAGGTGCACCGAGATTCGAACCCAGATTGAAAGTCCAGCGCTTTAACCATTCGGCTATTGCACCCATCAAGTTTCCTTTATATTTATTTTCTTCTTTTTGTCCATGTTTATCAGGTTTTAGCCCACTACTCGCACAGGGCCCTGGACGATGACATGCGATCACAGATGGCGCTGGACTGGATCGCGCGGGAGCAGGAGACGTCGGGCGTGATCCGACAGGAGCTGCAGGTGGCTGAACAGGAGCTGGAGAGTGCTCGCCTGGCAGGGAGAGAACTGCGCTTCTACAAAGAGAAGAGAGACATTCTGGTGCTGGCCCTCAGTCAGACGGATCCCGTGGAGAGCATGGCGTAGAATGCGTACACTGGTGGAACGGTGTTTTCTCACAACACTTGAAGGGTTTTTGCGTGTGTTTTTTTTTTCTCTTGGACAGTTGAATTGAGTTTTTCTTTATCGGGGGAAGTGGAATAAGCGAAGACATGCTTTTTTTTAGATCCTGCCCTCAGGGCAAAGCAGGGCAAGCCACATTCTTTGATACTGAGGATACTGTTGGAAATAAACAAGTGGGTTTTTGTTGTTGTTTTCCTCCATTTAGAAAATGGGAGAGTGTTGCATGATGAAGAAACAGTGAGTCAGAAAATAGTGTAGTTTGATGTCTGGAAATTTTGTTCCAGTGCCCTCCTTCCAGCTTCCCTCTCCCTCGTCATGGCCCTGCTGTTTCCGTAGTGCAGTGGTTATCACATCTGTCAAACACACAGAAGGTCCTGGGTTTGAGCCCCAGCGGAAACATTTTCAAGGAGGAAGGTGGCAGAATGGCCAAGACGCTCATCTGCCAATACGGTGTCCGTGGGGGTGTGGGTTTGAATCCCGGTCTTGTTCTTTCTCCCAAGTTTGACCGGAAAATCAAACTGAGCATTTAGTAATTTGGACGAGATGATAAACCGAGATCCTGTGTGCAGCACGTACTCAGCACACTGAAAAAGAACCCATGGCAACGTAAGTGTTGTCCTCTGGCAAAATTCTGTGGAAGAAATCCAGTATGATAGGTACACAAATATATATGCATGCACTCCAGGTCTGTTGCATTGGGTTTTGTTGCTGCTCAGGCATCTGCATGGATGTGGTGTAGCATATATGGATTTTTCCAAAAGCAGTGACGCGTCCTTGAGAAACTGAAACTGAAATTGGCCCCTACCTGCCCCCCTGTCCCATCCCCTGTGTGAGAAACACATGTGGGTTTCATGTTGCACACTGCAGGGGAAGATGGTGAACACTTTGGGAATGCAGACGTTCAGAATGTTTGCAGTATTTTGTGCTGTCTGTCTTGTCCTAGGCTTTTTTTTTCATTCAGAATGTTCAAAGCTGAACACTTAGGTTGTGTTTACTGCATAGGATTTTTTTTTTTTTTTTTTTACCATAACCCAAAAATTGGGTAGAATGGTATGCAATCGCAGCTTGTAATTTTTCCTACAGGCAGAAACATGGGTGACTGGAGGGAAGCAAAATGTTGACAGTCATGTGACAGAACTGGGTGCTTTAAAGGGCACACTTAATCTCGTGAAGAGCAAAACCAATTTCAGTTCTTGAAAAAAACCCAAAAAGGCCTCCCTCTGTTCTTTCACTTTTCTCCACCACAAACCACGCTCTCCAGTTTCCACTTAGCACAGTCCTTGAAAACTGGTCAAGGGTCTGAAACATTGGAATCCTCCTGTCTTCTTCTTCTTCTGTGTTCGTGGGCTGCAACTCCCACGTTCACTCGTATGTACACAGGCAGGCTTTTATGTGTATGACTGTTTTTATCCTGCCATATAGGCAGCCATACTCCATTTTGGGGGGTGTGCATGTTGGGTATGTTCTTGTTTCCATAAGCCACGGAACACTGACATGGATTACAGGATCTTAAACGTGCGTATTTAATCTTCTGCTTGCGTATACGCATGAACGGGGTTCAGGCACTAGTAGGTCTGCACATATGTTGACCTGGGAGATCAGAAAAATCTCCACCCTTTACCCACCAGTTGCCATCACCAAGATTCAAACCAGGGACCCTCAGATTGAAAGTCCAACGCTTTAACCGCTTGGTATTGCGCCCGTCGGACACCTCCTGTCAAAAGTGAATCTTGTTTTACAACCAACATTTTTCTCATCGGTTTTCTTGAATGGTAATTTTTATAGACCCAGCAGTATTTTTATTTTATTCTATGTTCTACCTCTGCTGTCAAGGTATTATTTGTTGTTCTGGAGTTCTGTATCACAGTTAAATTTAATAATGTGAATTTGTTTAGGACTTATTCTCTAAATAGGGTTCTGTGCATTTAAAAAAAAAGAGAGGTACACACACACACACACACACACACACACACTCATACACACACACACACACACCGAGAAGTTCACAATCAGAACAACAGAGTGGCACGATAGTGTTACACAGTATTTTAAAGAAGAGGGTTTTTAGGGAAGACTGAATGAAGATTACAAGAAAAGAGAAGAGTTTCTGATCTGCAGGAGTTGTGTCCAGATACATAGCATTTATATCCTTGCATTGATAGTCTGATAGAGACTGATGTGTACAACCTATTTTTGTACGTATGTTCTTCATTTCCTTTTGTATAATACACTGTTTGCAGTTGAAATATATCTGTGGTTACATTACCGGTATACCCAGTTGAAATATATCTGTGGTTACATTACCGGTATACCCAGTAGGGTATGATATTTCTTTGTGAACATTTGCTCAATACCTGCTTTTTGCCGTTAACAAAAACTTGTTTACATTTTCTAACCAATATGAAATTATTGACAGCGCTGGTTTATTTCTGCCTATTTTGTGTATTGATAGATCTGGCAAGTGGGTGAAGAGTTTTCAAATGGCAATTAGGGAAAATGTCACTGGTTGACAAGCTTACAGTGCACGTAGAAAATGGAAAGCAATGTGATAGACATTACTTCTGTCCTGAGCAATCATGTCATTAGTTTTGGTTCTCTGATATTACAACTCACAAATGTGTGAGATGAATGGGTGTGTTGTACAGTTCTTGTCCTGTTTTCATTGTCTGTGGTTTTCTCGATTTCTGTCTCAGTTTGCTGATAACTTCACAGATTTTCTGGTCTTGGATTTTGAGCCTTCAACCATGGGTATGAGGGGAGTAGAAGGCGACAACTCTTTTTCTGGATAAGGTTGACTAATGTGATTTGTTTGGGTCAAAGTATGTTCAAAGTGTAGTGCACCCATTTCTTTCCCTTAATTTTTCTTTCTTTTAATTCAGTGATGTTAAATTAATGGTGTGGGTTGAGAAGCCAGAGGAGTGGGGAAGGATGGGCACTTGTGCACGTGTGAAGAACTCTTGGCAGATTTTTATTGCTTAAAAAGGTGAGGCCATGCACACAAATAGTATTTTTATTCTGTAATAATTGTCAGTATGTACAAGGTTTACGCAGTTCTTGCTACTCAAACAGAATTAATGTGCAATTGCATTTTATTGTGTAAAAATTTTAGGTGTACTGTATGAATGAGGACAGCGAGAGAGAGAGAGAGAGACAGGGCATACACATGTGGTTTGTGTATGTGTGTTGTGGGGGGGCGGGGGAGGGAAGAGAAATCCTGTGTGCATAATATTCTTATGACCAGTGGAATCCTATTTTAGTTGTAAAGGAATGAGCTTTGTTCTTGTTTTATGTCTCTCCCTCTAAAAGCCTGCTGAAACAAGACATCACACAATCCAAACCAGCTGTTGAATTCCTTGGTAATTTTTTGTGCAATATTCTGGTTTAAGTTTTGGCAAACTGACTGAAGATCCATCGATTGCCATGCTGAAAGCGACACATTCTCCAGCATTTGGTTGTGAGAGTCCTGGATTTTTGTCCTGTTTCTGTTATTTTATTCTGAAGGGTTGTGGTTTGGAGGGAAAGAGAGGTTCTTTTCTGTTTTATGTTTGTATCAGAAATGGTAGTGACGTACCCTTTGTCCCATTCCCTTTTCTGTGAAGTGCCCAATATGGCGTGTTTTTTTCTCTATTACATTAGTGCAATTGCCATGCTAGCCTGTGGTAGCATTTGAATTATTTTTTCATTCTGTCTCCATCTGCCTGTCTCTCTCAGCCACTGTTTTGTGTGCGTGCATGTGTGCGTGCGTGTGTGTGTGTGTGTGTGCGTGTGTGTGTGTGTCCTTGTCTCTGGTTATCTGTCTGCCTCTCTTTCTCTCTGTGTCTGTCCCTTTGACCTTTGTTCTGTTATTCCATTCTCAGTATAGTGTGGAAAATGCACATGAAAAATTGGCACCACACTTCATTTGAAGAAATGAAATAAGATATAACAGCTGGGGATAGGCTGTGAAGGGTAAAGATATGCCAGCATTTTGGGGCTATGAAAGTATGGCTTTTTACAGGATGTCCATTTTTCTCTCTCTATTTGTCATGTTGCACAGCAATCTTATTCATTGTTGAAGTGGTGATAATCATTACAACTTTCTCCTTTTGAAGTTGATATTAGTGTGTGTGTTTGTGTATATATATATATATTTACAACTTTGCTTGATGTACTGTTCTCTCTGTGTGTACGTGACTTGCTTTGGGCATTTGAGCACACTTTTGTTTTTAATTGTATTATGCTTGTTACATAGTCATTTTGACCATTATTTGTAAATATATGATGAATGTGTCCATAAATATGTAGTTGTTTTTGATTGTGGAAGTATGTTTGGGAATGTTTGCTGAATGTAAAAGCACTCACACAAAAACACACACCTGCACATGTGCCCACACACACACACACACACACACACACATACAGCATGAGTTACCCTTGTGATGATTCAGTAAACAAAAAAATATATGAAATTACATGGCTACGATGTATCACTTATGGATTCAGTCATGTAAAATAGCTTCCTACCAGGTAAACTGATCATTTGAAAGAAAACTCTTGGTGTTTATTTCACATGTGGTATTTTCATTGTTTCGATATCAGTAAACTAAAAGGACAAAGTACAGAAAATGAATAAGAATCAAAAGGAAAGTTGATTGACCACAAGTTTGCTTTAAAAGGTTTTTAGAAATTCATTGAAAGAAAAACAGGACCCAACTATTAAAGCTGTTCCTACGTTCTCCTTTCTCTGGTACAGGAGGCAGGCGATTCCAAGAGAAAGAGAAAGGAATTCATTAATATGAGGATTGGTCTACATCAGACTGGGTGAATGCATGTCTTGGTGTGTGTGTGTGTGTGTGCATGCTTGTCTGTGAGCGTATATTTGTTAACATTGTTGTCTTCAGTTTAATGTCTTTCCTCTTGTGATGTTGGACAACAACAACAACAACAAAAGAACAGCAAAATAATGGAGGGGGTAGGGGTTGTGAGGGGAGGGGGGGTGGGGTAAGGAAGTGTGCGTGTGTATGTGTGGTGGGGGGATAGGGAGAAACGAGGCTGGGAAAAAAAAAGAAAACTTTATAAACGCCAACATCAAACAACTATAACAAATGCCCTACTGGACTATGCAGCAAAACTTCTGTAATAACAAATAACATATTGGAATTACCAAATACACATTCACAAGAACTTTCGGTGAAGTCTGGAAAAAAACATTTTAGACTGACACTGAAATATTACGTGGTTGCTAGAAATAAGTTCTCCACATATGCATTTGACATCTTTGCTTAACTTGGTTAAAAAAGTGTTCAGCTTTATCCTGTTTGATCATGCACAAATCTGCCTTAATCTTATTGAATTACTGTATGTATGTGTTTGTGAATGTATATTTGTAAATGTGTGTGTGTGTGTGTGTGTGTGTGATCCAGTGAAGCACAACTGACCAGTGTTGGAAACCACCCCAATATGAGCAAGCGGCTCAGAGAAGGAACGAAATCCAGGTTTCCCATCTAGCAGCATGTGGGATGAGTATGGATACATCAGTGGTTGCTGCCTCTTCTATTCTTCCTTCTTTCTCTCTTTCACTTTTAATTCTGTTAAACATCAGTTCATGTTATTCTGAAACAGACTTAAAGTAAATTATTTACGCTTTTTCACCTTCGCAATACATGTATTTGAAAACTCCATTTGAGGATTCTCCTGAGTTATTAACTTATTATTGATGAAAAAAAATCTTTTTTCATAGCAGCAATGAAAATCTGAAGTCGTAACTTAACAATTAAAGGATGTCAGAAATATCTTGCATTTGTAAGTGCGCGCGCGCGCGCACACACACACACACACACACACATCCCTCCCTCACACACTCATATGCATATAATACCTGCAAATTTGCATGTGTCATTACATGTGGAACAAAACTATTGTCACAAAACATAGGCTTTTTTTCTCCCTCATTTGCTGTCATTCTTTCACTTAAAAAAAATATTCTATTTATTTATTTAAAGAACTATACATTGCTTTTCACATTAGCATCACTATTAATTCTTTTTTGCCTGTTGCCGCCTCATCCGATAAAGCATATTGTATGTGTTCATGATCACATTTTTTTTTTTAAGTTGAAATTATTTTCTTATAACCTTTACATCGTTTATTTGCTGTAATCTTGCGAGTCTCCGATTTATTTATTTTTATTTTTATCCCCATTAATCCTTATCCGATCCTTCCATGGATACGCTTTCTCACTTCCATGAACACACCTTTCCACCCACTGGACAGCATCGTTTTGTTGCCAGCATAGATTCTCTCCCTTGTTGAAAAAACGGAAGTGCCACGTTAATTTAGATGTCACCAAGCGAAGATGGCGTCCAACCTACGAGAAAAACAGGCTGCTGCGTTGAAACGCATGCTAAACTTCAATGCCCCGCAAACCAAGGCGAATGTAGCTGAACCCCAATGGAAGATACTTGTCTACGACAGGTTTGGACAGGATATCATCTCTCCTTTGCTGACAGTAAAGGAGTTACGTGACTTGGGAGTGACTCTGCATCTGAACCTTCACACCGACAGAGACCCCATCCCTGATGTCCCAGCCATTTATTTTGTCATGCCCACAGACGACAACATTCAGCGCATTTGCCGTGACTTTCAGAATGGTCTGTATGAATCGTATTATTTGAATTTCATTTCTGCTATATCCAGACAAAAGCTTGAGGACATTGCTAGCGCTGCCGTGCAAAGTGGTTCAGTGCAGCAAGTATCTAAAGTCGTTGATCAGTATTTGAACTTTATTTCACTGGAAGATGATCTGTTCGCTTTGCGGCACCAGGACAGAGAGCCCATCTCATATTACGCCATCAATCGTGGTGATGTCACTGACACACAGATGGAAGCGACCATGGACATTATTGTTGACAGTTTGTTCTCACTGTTTGTAACGTTAGGCACAGTGCCTATTATACGATGCCCAAGAGGGAATGCTGCTGAAATGGTATCTCAGAAACTTGACAAGAAACTGAGGGAGAATTTACGAGACACCAGGAATAGTCTGTTTGCATCTGAGGCAGCACCAGGCCAGTTCAGTTTTCAGCGCCCTTTGTTGGTTGTTCTGGATAGGAACCTGGACTTGGCGACCATGCTGCACCACACCTGGACCTACCAGGCTCTCACTCATGATGTCCTGGATCTTCGGCTGAACAGAGTGGAGATAGAAGAAGTGGTGGATGACCCTGCACATTCTCCAGCTCGCAAACCTCGTACGAAGAAGAAAGCTTATGACATGAGCAGCAAAGATCAGTTTTGGATAACTCAGAAAGGGAACCCCTTCCCAACTGTAGCTGAGGCTGTGCAGCAGTCACTTGATTCATACCGTGCAGAGGAAGATGAGGTGAAGAAGTTGAAAGCAGCCATGGGTTTGGAGGGAGAGGATGAAGCCGCCATTAGCATGTTGTCTGACACCACTGCCAAACTCACGTCAGCTGTTAGCTCTTTACCAGAGCTTCTGGAGAAGAAGCGTCTGATTGACATGCACACCAATATTGCAACCGCACTCCTCGATCACATCAAGCACAGAAAACTGGACAGCTACTTTGAGATGGAGGAACGCCTGATGAGCAAATCCACCCTCAGCCAGTCTCTCATGGACATCATCTCGGATCCAGAGGCCGGCAAGCCTGAGGACAAAGTTCGCCTGTTCATCATCGCACTCATCTGTGGCCCACCCATGTCGGAAGCGGAGATTGACCAGTACTGTGTGGCGCTGCAGGCCAGCAACTGCGACCTGGCGGCAGTGCAGTACGTCCGGCGCTGGAAGTCGTACAGCAAGATGACGGCCAACCCGTCCATGTACGCAGGTGGCGGCGTCAGCTCCACAGGCATGTTCACCAGCCTCCTGACCAAGGGCAGCAGCTTCGTCATGGAGGGGGTAAAGAACCTGGTGGTGAAGCGGCACAACCTGCCCGCCACACGCATCGTCGATGCTCTGATGGAGCTGAAGTCCCTGCAGGAGGTGGATGACTTCCGCTACTTTGACCCCAAGATGCTGCGCAACGACAGCAGCAATGTGCCCCGCAACAAGTCCCCCTTCCAGGAGGCCTTTGTCTTTGTCGTGGGTGGCGGCAACTACATCGAGTACCAGAACCTGATAGACTATGCCCGCTCCAAGGCCCCGGTCTCGCAGAAGAAGATTGTGTACGGTTGCAGTGACTTGGTCAGTGCTTCACAGTTCCTTCGTCAACTGGCTCATCTGGGAACTGAAATATAAGGAGTGTAAGGTTCACACATGAGAAAAGTATTGACAACAGTAACACAGAGAATTTGTGAAAACTGAGGTTAAGACTGAAATCTAAATAGTGTAGGCGTCGTAAGATCTACATCAGCAACAAAAACTAAAAGAGATCATTTGTCAGAAACAAAGTGCCAGTGTTTACCACAACAAGAACAAAATTACCCCACACTTTCTATACTTATGCACATGTAATGTAGTACACACACACATGTGCGCACTCACACACACACACACACACACACAAGCATGTATGCAGGCACACACATGAACACTCACACATATGCATACAGTTACGCACACATGAGGATAAATTTAGTTTAGAAACACAAAAACAAGCACAAAAAACAGACACATAATCATTCTCAATTTTGCAATACTGCCAGATTGATTAAAAAACAACAAACGGCAACCGAACATTATGTACATCAATGTTGATAAAATCACAATGTTGCCATGACTAGATTTATTTTATGAGCATGCCATTAAGAGTTTCTTGCAAGTTGAGAATGGTTCAAAATTTCTAAAGTTACCATGTCAGTAGCATGCAGATTTGAAGTTGTGATCACTTGCAGTTCACTTGTACATTTTTGTCTATTGTGCACTTACTGCAAGTTTGTGTAACAGCTAGCTGACAAAAATAAGTGTTAAATGACTGAAATTAATGATACACTGCACTGTAGTCTATATGGATCTTTTCACAGTTCTTGCCGTGCTTACATTTTAAGAAAAGCAGGAGATGGACTTCCTGGTTGGTGAAGCTGTGCTGGTGGAAGTGTGACCAGATGACTGACTCAGTGATTGATGTGTGGAAATCTGAGCTTTTGTTCACATGTCCAGAGTCTTCTTCATTACATGCACACCTGTGTGTGCTGCTTGTGTGTTTATATGTGTGTGTATGCATGTATGTATACATGTGTGTGTGTGTGTGTGTGGTGTAGTTGCAGTGTTACAATCGTATGTATCACATCCACTTGAGAGAGACTGAGAGAGAGTCTGAGGGATCATCTGAAAAAAATGTGAAAGTTTATTACTGCAGAGATTTTTTTTTCTTTAATTTCACATGCTTGATGCAATACATTTTTTATGGTTCAGTTAAATGACTAATCATGTGAATTAGTGGGTTTTTTGTGTGTGTGTGTGTTTTTTTTTAATTTACTTTCTGCTATGTGTGTATGTAAAAAAAAAAAACCCAAAAAAACCCATCTCATTGGATTTAGAACCATTGTGAAAAACAAAAACAAAAATGGTTCTTGTGCATTTATTTTATCTTAGAAAAATTGTAGTTTGTATTTAAACATTTACATCAGTTTGTCCAATATGTACAACTCAGAAAATTGAGAAAGTATGAAAAATCATCCAGTGGTTCATTGGTTCTGTAGGCTTCATGATTTTAATCCCTTCCCCCCTCCTCTCTCTCTGTCTCTCTCTGTGATCTCTCTCTCTCTGTTCTATTAATTTGTTGTATTGATCAATAAGTGAGAAAAAAAGTATACCAGTTCTGCTTGGTTTTACTGGTTTTAGCTGAAAGAGCTGTCTGGAGAAAAAGAAGTGGAACACTGGCATAAATGTCATATATTTGTCTCGGATCTTACTGTGTGACTTGATGGTAGATACTGTTACTATAGTAGTTTTAGTAATCAGCACCATGCTAACTATAGACTATAATAAATCATTTATTGAGTTTAAGATGTTCATCTACTGATTTCTCAACAGCAAGTGGACAATGCAAATTGTAACAAAATGGGTACGTGTGTTTCATTGTTTCAGTGTTTGCCAAATGCTAATGGATAATTGGATGTAACCACGTGAAACCATGTACAGTTGTGCAAAATCACATTGGTCAGCTTAAATTAAAACTAGTCTGGACCATAGTTTCTTCTTAAAAGGTACCAGTACCACAGATAATGTTCACTCAAATGGTTCTGATTCAAGTGTGAGAGTTTGTTTTTGCGCAAGTTTTTGAAATTCAGTATAATAGTCATATGTCATTTCTTTTGATTTTCACATTCAACATAATTTACAGACTGTGTTATTTATAATTATATCATTATTTCACATGATACCGTTTGAATGTGACTGTGTGATTCCATGTATTTGGCTGTGAAGTCAAGAGCCTGGATGCATTTGGATGGCAGAAAATGGATTGGATGTTCTAAAGTGTTATTTCATTCTGAGTCACCAAGTTGCTTGTATTCTACTTGTAGGCTGAAGATATCAGTGTGATAATTATTTAGTATTTAGCCATGTGTTTTTCAAAGAAAGGTGATCATCCCCCATTGGATGCTTAGTTTCTTTCAGTATAAAACTATAATTAGCATCCCCACCTTGAATTTGTGTGCCAGAATTGTCCTTTTCACTATTGCTATCTCTTTTTTATGTCATTATTCTTCCTTCACTAATATCTACTTTTTCTGTCTTCCCAGTCAATTCCCCTTTCTTTTTTTCAGCAAGCTTTGACACTTTTTTTTCCTCTTTTCCACAGTCCATGATATATTATCTGTGCTGTTTTGGTCTGGTGATTTGGAAACTTGTGAGATTGTAAATACTGGGATGGGCACCAGCTGTCCATTCTGCAGTGTTATTTGCTTGTTTGTCCATTTCTTGGCTTGGAATTTGTTGTTTTTTTTCCCTCTTTTTTTTTAATGACTTTGTAACCTGTGGGTCATAGATTAAGTGGAAGGGCTGAAGTCCTCAGTATAGCCCGGTCTTATTTGCCTTAAGCAGCTTTATGGTTAGAATATCATGAACTGATGAAGTTTTTTGTGGTTCTTCTTGTTTGGGGTTGTTGTTTTTTTTAACATGACAAGAGTTTAGTTTGAATGTGGTTGACTTTATATATATATATATATATATATATATACAGACAGAGAGAGAGAGTTGGACAGTCCTTATACCGTATTGTGCATTTGGCTGGACCACAAACAACAAGTGTGGATTGGATTGGATTTTTCTTTGTCACAACATATTTCTCCGTGTGAAATTTGGTCTGCTCTCTCCAGGGAGAGCGCATCATATGATGAGAGTGCCACTCTTTTTTTTTCTGCCTGCAAGTGTGTTTCCCTGTCAGTGTGAATTTTTCTGCAGAATTTTACCTGGGACAGATCTTTTTTTGCTGTGGGTTCATATTTTGTGCTAAATGCATGCTGCATTCGGGGCCTCAAATTATAGTCTCATCCGAATCACTAGCATTCAGACCACCACTCAAGGTCTAGTGGAGGGGGAGAAAATACTGGCAAATGTGGGAATCAAACCTGTGTACTCAGATTCTCTGGCTTCCTGGGTGGATGTGATACCACAAGGCCAACAGTCAAAAGTTGGCAGTGTTCTGATGTCGGGTGTTTAACAGGTGGGCCTGCCTGTAATGATCAGGGCCAAACTTGTTCAGGGAAATGTAGACCTAAGAAAGATAATTGTTTGTAAAGTGAAGTTCCTGTATTTTCATTTCAGTAGTCTGTGTCCCCCCCCTCCACTGATTTTTAGTAGAAATTTGAAATAGAAAATGTGTATTGGGAACATAGACTGGTGGGACAAAACGAGGGCCAAACGACCCTCAGCAGCCAGGAAAAGTGAGGGTCCAGAAAGGAAAGGGCATGTGTGCCTCTCAGTCTAGATCCTGTGTACATTGAAAGACAAGATGAGTAAGTGCGCCCCCATAGAAACAAGGCATGCGCCATAAGAATTCAATTCAATTCAAAATACTTTGTCTGCTTCAACCAAAACAGGAAGAAGAAACTGTCAATGTTGCAGGTGCACCATCTGTGTGAATCCCTGAGTATTGGGTCTGTGTATTATTTTCTTGGTAGTTTGGTCTTGGCAAGTCAGTACATTCTGCCATAGTAATGGCATTGAGGACTTTATGAGACTGGAACCACATATAAATTAACCCCCACCAAAAAAATATAATATACTCATTCTTTACATGTCAGTAATATTTTTTCATTCTTCCCCCTTTCCTGTAATACGTGTTTGCATAAACAGTATTCTTTAGCATGTACTATTTTAGTATTTGCCATCGTTTTATTATGAAGCTCTGGTTTTGCTTCAGCTGAAGAAGTTGGTGGGGGAAAAAATGTGTCAACATAGATGAACAGTTGCCGTTCCTAGCAGATGGTGGTATTATTTCTCTCTCTCTCTCTCTCTCTCTCTGTCTCTTTCTCTCTCTCTTTTCTCTCTCTTAATTTGCAGAGAAATGTGCCTTGCAGAATGCAGAATTTGTTTGATTTTTAGCTGTCGACTTCATAATTTTGCACTTAAATTTCCGAGTGATTAACTGACAACAGTGACAAAGTTCTGGCTTGCCTGTCATTGGAATGTTTTGGTTTGATTATCTGAAATTATGTCCTTGGCCTGCATGTAGCAGCAGGTGGGTCATTGCACAAACTGAAAACATCAGGACAAAGTGCTTTGGGAAACTGTGACTTAGACTTAATAAATAATAATAATAATAATGGATACTTATATAGCACACTATCCAGAAATCTGCTCCAGGTGCTGTACAAAAACGCTTTTGTTAACATAAAACATTACATCTATGTTACACACACCAAAATGTGATTACACACACACACACACACACACAAACTGCATACATACATTTTAACATACATGTGTATCTAACAGCTACCCTAACACATCCGCACACATAGGCAGGCACAAACTTACATAAACACGCACACACAATACACATTCACATACATGCATGTAGTTATGTACACATACATATGTGTACACACATAGTCGAGCATGGCTAACGCAAAGGAAGTGGACCTGCCACAATTGAACTTATTGCTGAGGGAAAAGGTGAGTTTTGAGACGAGATTTAAAAGATGAGAGTTTTTGTTATGCAAGTGTAAAGAACAAATATCATTTGAAGCTTTGAAAATATAAAACAAAGCAACCACATGATGTATGTTTGAACACATTCATACCCCACAACTGCATGTTCACAATTTGAGTTGCAGACTTTTCAATATTTACAGCACACCACACATGCTTCAAAAGAAAGGGCAGCTGTCTGACTTGAACGTAGACCTAGTGTGATACCAGGCCATAGGAGCCTAGCAAGTACTCCAGGAACAAAGAAAAGACTTCACATACATAAAGTAGTCTTCACAGAAAACTGAGAGCCCAGCGTATTACTCTTAATAGAAAGCAGTTGTTTTTTTTTCAGTGACGGACACCTGCATGAATGGTTGGGGGGGTGAGTGGGGGGGGGGGGGGGGGATTGTTTTGCTTTGATTTCATGTGTAATTCTCTGTTCATTCATCATGTGATTTTGTGTTGACAATGTTCTCTTGTTGACTTTGCTGTGACTGGTTTTGAACATTTGACATTGTGAAGCCATTTAAACCTAAAGCGCTCACGATTCTTTTTTTTTTTTTTTAATTTATTATTATTATTATTTAAAATTTTGGTTAGAACAATGTGGGGACTAGTTTGGAGTTTGAAAATAAACGGAAGACTAGAGCAGAAATAACGGAATGTGGATAACAGGAGAACTTTGTCTTTTGAGTTTTGGAGAACCCATTCTGCTGGCAGGTGTGTGTCCAAAAAGACCGGTTGTTGAGTCTTGATGGACAAATATGATGTAAATATTTTGATTATGATGTTTGTGTTATGTGAGTCTTGATGATGACTTGGAAATGGATTTTGTTTTATTACCACTGAAGGCTGTGGTTCTGTGTCAGAACAACATAGAGATCTACAACATATTATAACTTTTAGACACTGCATTCTGTGTGTTCTAAGATTGTTAATTGGACAAAATTAGAATGGACTGTTGGCTCAACAGAACAACTATTTTCTTCCTCTTAAAATGATTTTTTGGGTTGATTTTCTTTTTTCTTTTCTTTGTTGTTGTTGTTGTTTTTTCTGGGGTCTTTTTTGTTTGTCTTTCACTATATGTTTGAAAATATGAAAGAACTTTCAGAGACCAGCAGCCTGCCCCCCCCCCCTTCCCCCCCAACCCCTTCTCAACACTTCAGAAACTGTATGGTTTGGTCTGTGAACTGAAATGGGTGTGTCATCAGACTTCGAGTGATAAATACTATCTGGAAGTAAAGAATACATTATCCTCTCACTCTCTCTCTTTGATTTACTATATGCATGTATAGTTTGGATGTAATGATGTTCATAATGTCATCAGCCTACTTATGTGGAGGTAATTACTGGTTTTGTGCAACTTGTGTCTTGAGTAAAATTGCCTGGTAAAATATGAAAGTTTTCTTGTGTTTATTGGATTGCAGTCTCTCTTACTGTCTTTTTCTCTTCACTGTCTCTGTCTGTTTCTCTTTTTCTTATGTTTATTGGATTGCTCTCTGTCTCAGTCTGTCTGTCTCTTGTCATAATTTCTCTTCTCTGCCTCTCTGTTTTTCTGTTTATTGGACTGCTATCTGTGTCTCTGTCTTCACTTTCACACACACACACACACACACTCTCTCTCTCTCTCTGTTTCCTTGTCTTTAGTTTATTGGATTGCTGTGTCTCTTATCATTGTCTCTGCCTCTCTCTCCCTCTCTCTCTCACACTATTTCTCTCCTCAACCCCCTCAAATCCCAGTTCACTGTACCTCTCCCTATGTTCTCTCTTTGTTTTGTATCTCGTTGTCAGTCTTATACACACACACACACACACACGCGCGCGCAAGTGGAAGCATGTAATGTGTTCTTTTTTTCTTTGAGGTCACAAAAGATTTCTCAGTGTGAAATTCAGGCAGCTGTCCCCAGGGAGAGTGCATTGCTACAGTGCAGCACCACCCTTTTTGCTGCCTGCAAGTTATTTGTTTTCCTGTCAAAGTGGATTTTCCACAGAATTTTCCTGCAGGGAAACCCTTTAGTTGCTGAGGGATATTTTACTTTCATCCTACACATGGGACCTTGGTTTCTTGCCTCATCTGATGTACACAGTCACACACTGTGCATGCACAATGCATAACGTACACAACACTGACATACACACATGATTGCACACATACTCACACATACACACACACATGTGCACACAACACATGTGCACAAATTAATACAATGCTTATACATCATTACATGTATGAAATCATATATACATGTGTGCACTGCATGGATCAAAAGGAAAGTCAAGAGCCACACAGTCAAGTGTCATGCGTCTTTGGGAGTGCTGCTCAAATTTTCAAACCAACATTACAGGTGTCTGTATTTGTGTGGCCCTGTTGACGATGGGAGATAACTGTATAATGTAAGCGAAGAGTACAACCTTGTCACATAATGAGGACCTAGTGGTAACACAGTCACCTGGGAAGCAAGAGAAATGAGTACACAGGATTGAATCCCACACGGCAGTATTTTCTCCCCCTCCACTAAACCTTTAGTGGTGGTCTGGAGCCAGTTGCATTGCTTGGACGGAAGAGCCTAGTATGGTTGTAACCCGCTACTAACTGTGTGTAGTATGGAACTGACCAATGGTGTAGTTCGGTCAACGAAGGCATTTAGTCACGTGTAACTGACAAAAAGTTAGAACCAAGCAATGCAACTGGCTCCTGGACACTAAGTCATTCAGATGAGATGATAAACCAAAGTCATGTGTGTAGCATGCACTTATACAGTGCAAATAAATGAAAATATGGCAACAAAAGCAATGTCCCTGGCAAAATTCTATCGAAAAATCCACTTAGAAAAACAAATACTACACATGCAGGCTGAAAAAGAAGAAAAAAAAGATGGTGCAGCACTGTAGCGACATGCTCTCCATGGATAGAGCAGCCCAAATTTCATACAGAGAATTGTTTTGACAAAAGAGTAATGCAGAACAATACAATACAAAACAATACACAATGATATAAAACAATACAATGCAATGCAATACATATTACAATACAATTTCAACACATTTTCCCCTCCCCTTTACTTAAGTGTTCTAATTGTGGTGAGTTTCTGTCAAAGGCAGTGGTACAGTGTAGCACATTTGGATTTGTCCAAATGCAGTAACACCATCAGATGGTGCAGATGAAGCTGGGTAGGGCTGTGTGTTGGAAATTTGGGATGAACAGTGGGGATGGGGGTGTCACAGATATGATCACCGATATGAGGAAGACCTGAAAAACAACAACAAAAGATGAACAAATTAATGTTATATCACCAACTTTTAAACAATGTTCATGCTACTTCATTACCAAAAAGAAAAAAAAATTACAATGGCAGTCTTGGAAACATGGTTTAGAAAATCAAACTTTTCTGTCAATAACAACAACAATCATTTTGCTGTCTTTTATCTCCTTACAAAATGTTCAAAATAACATTTTCATTCCCTTTTGCAAACTTTCTCTTTTTTACTTAAAAGAAACAAATGTTACATTGTCATTGATTTCCTTTGAGCATCAACACAAAAGACTTCTCCTGTGGCAAAATGAAACTCTTTGAAAGTGAGAGGGGTCAGATTCATACATGTATGTGAGCGAAAACGCACATGCATTCGTGCATGTGCCTTGCTGCTTCCTCTTGGCTGAAGCACCTGCTTTTATGAAGAAATAACTTTTGGGCTATTTCCAGTTCATGGTCAAACCGAAGATATAATGCTAGACTGCAGACACCGGCCTTTGATAATCACAAAACAGCATTCTAGTCACGTGTAGTATTTCATATGCCCGGTTTCCCCCAACTCAACATTCATCCACACTCCCCTCCTCTTGAAAACGATAATACTCAAATGTATACATTAATAGTCTAACAAAATGTCTTCAATCACCACGTGTGGTATTTGTGACAGAAATGTCATTACAAGGGCACGAAAAACATATATTGTATCCGAATCCCTTGGTTTTGGTTTAGTTGCCGTTGTCATGTGAACTGCAAAGTGTTCAGGGGAGGTCACCCTTCATCAATATTATGGAACATTTATACTGATTATATACCACAGTTACGTCCATTTTTCTGGAAGATGAGCTCGTCAGAAAATCATTAACTTGAACGACCAAATGGGCTTCCGAATGTGTGTAGCCTTCTGGAAACGGGTGCATATTTGCTTAAAAATTCTATTACCTGGACGTAAAACCAGATTGTTTTTAACGCGATTAGTTTCATCATGAGTCATACAATATACGTTCCACAATGAAGTGTAACTTGAACAAAATCATTGACAGTCACCTGTTTCCAAGCCCACTTTACCGTTCACTCCCACTCTGTTGTTTTTTGTTTGTTTGTTGTTGTTTTTTCCCCCAATCCGCTGGGCCGATGCACTGTAAACAAATGTGAACTTCCGGCGACTGGTGGCATGTAAAGTAGAGTGCCAGTTCCTACTACTCACTCAGAATCGGTTTCCGTCGCCAGCCGAAAACGGAGTGAGTGGAAAAACTGAGGCTGAAAACAGGTAATTGTCAATTATTTTGTTTCCTATTTGACCTCCGGTTGATTCAATAACCTTCCGCGGATGATAAAATGTTGACATTTTTATTTTTGCGTAAAAAACAAACAACAAGAAGCACTGCAATTTTACGCCCAGCTCATTAAAATGTTTGTCATTGCTGTGTTGCGGCAATGATCCTACGACAATGACGTCATGTCGATTTGATGCAGTTAGTCGCCGTGGGGCAGTCGTCAGCATCACAAACTGCTGACTGACGGGGTCCATGGTTTGATCCCCAACTGCCGTATACACAGACCTTATCATTCGAACCGCAAAGCAAAGCCTCAAAATGAATTCGCATCTACCTCCTGCGACGCTATAGTTATGACATTCCCAGCAAAGTTGTCAGCGAAGTCAGACTCTAATACGCAACTTTGTGACCAGCGATACGTGGAAATGCCCTGACAGTCCCCGCATTTGACGTCAAGAGGGTGGAGTGAAACAGGGCTATCGATATTTCTGTTCTCCGTTTGCTCTGATACTTCACACTCAGGACTGGTTTATTCAGTGACTTTACCCAGGTTTGACATATCAGTTTCAGTTTCTTGCCAAGGATGCGTCACTCCCTTTCTCTCTCTCACTCTCTCTGTGCCTCTCTCTGTCTCTCTCTGTCTCTCTCTCTCCCCCCTCTCTCTCTCTGTCTCTCTCCCCCCTCTCTCTCTGTCTCTCTCTCCCCCCTCTCTCTGTGTCTCTCTCCCCCCTCTCTCTGCCTCACACACACACACAAACACACACACACACACACACACACACACACACACACACACACACACACACACACACACACACACACACACACACACGTGGAGCGAATTAAACAGACAACGAGACAAGACAAGAATTTTGTCGTGTCATGTCTTTGTTATAATTCGCTCTGTTGTCTGTCTGTCTCGTGTATTCCTCTCTCAGCGTGAAGAAAACAACCCCCCAAAATGCAGCGGCCAGCTCAGCACCCATACTCAGGCAAAAGGTCACAGGAGCACCGCTCTGCGTTCGGGTGCACAGTCCGTACTTCGGGTGCACAGTCCTGTGCCACGCGAGAGGAGCCGAGACGGGTGTGGGTGGCTGGCTGGCTACCCCTAGGAACCCGGGTAGAGTTGTGACCTTTTCACCTGGCCAGCATACACCTGTGTGGAAGGACGTGACCAGGTGTGCTCTTCGCTTGACTCTGTCCATTGCTGTTGGCGGACCGCTGGTTTGGTGTCGGCACCTTTGAAGTGAGGTAAGCAGGTGTGTGGGTGTTTAGATGTTGTGAAAACAACAGCAACAAAAAACCAGTCCCCTATTTCGATCTCTTTCTCCTAAGAAAATCGCCGGGCTCAACGTTGCTTTCCATCTGTGTGTGTGTGTGTGTGTGTGTGTGTGTGTGTGTGTGTGCTCAGTTTTGAGTGGCATATATTCATTTAGTTAGTTAGATACCATTCTGTCTGTCCTGTCATCACCCAGAATTAATTATTGAATGTGAGCCTGCGTATTTGCTTGCAAGTCTTTCTGCGAGCGTGCGTACGTGTGTGAGAGAGAGAGAGAGAGAGAGAGAGAGAGAGAGAGAGAGAGAGAGAGAGAGAGAGCATCCCTACTAGCTGTCCGTCGGCAACATGACTGGAAAGAGAGAGTGCAAAACATAAAAAATCTTCTCTCCTTCCTACCATCCTCTCCCTTTCGCTCCCCCTCCAACCCCCAGCCCCCTCCTCCCTCTCCCCTCCCCCGACGCCCCCCCCCCGACCCCCCCCACCCCCGTCTCTTCGACCACTCCCCCCCCCCCCACCTCCCCTCACCCCACACGCTAGTTTCCCAACGCACCCGATCATAGCACGCTGATCTCCTGTGTGTTTGTGGATCTTTCAGATTTGCGGTAATTCGGGTGGCCCCACACACCTCGCGACACACTACCCATGGCCCGGACCACGAAAGGTCCCACTATTTGCCCCACTGGCCGCGAAAATCATGTAATCGGGAGTTTGTTGTTTTGATTGTTGCTTATCCAGGGCCCCGACCCCCCCACCCCCCAACCCACATCTCGGCCCCTACGTGCCACTCCCACCCCGCCCACCCAGCCCTTTCCCTCTCTCTGTGTTATAGTCTGTCTGTGTTACAGTCTGTCTGTCTGTCTGTCTGTCTGTCTCTCTGTTATAGTCTGTCTCTCTCTGTCAGTGTTACAGCCTGTCTGTCTGTCTGTCTCTGTTATAGTCTGTCTGTCTCTGTCTGTCAGTGTTACAGTCTGTCTGTCTGTCTGCCTGTCTCTCTGTGTTACAGCCTGTCTGTCTGTCTGTCTCTCTCTCTCTGTTGTAGTCTGTCTGTCTGTCTCTCTCTGTCGCTCTCTCTCTGTTATACTCTGTCTCTGTGTCTGTCTGTCTCTCTGTTATAGTCTGTCTGTCTGTCTGTCTCTCTGTCTGGTATTTGCTAGACTTTTCTTTTATCTGTGTTTGTTAGGGAGAATGGAGTGAAAACAGACCATTGTGAGCTTATTCCTTTCCTTTCAATTTAAAATAAATTTTTAAAAAAGGGGTGGGGTGGGGGGTGGGGAGAAGGGGGGCTCGATTTCGCTTTCCTCTGCCGATTCCAACACGTCCCTCAACCCCCCCCCCCTCCTACCGCACCCCCACCCCCACCCCCAGACCCCCCTGCCCCACCCGGGTTCCCAACCATGCAGGCAGAGTCATGGTCACCCTGGCACACGCACAGACATGTATGCACTCACACTTGTACGTACGCTCACGGACAGCCATTTACGATACACACACCACCGGGTATGTTTCTTATTTGAGGACATGGAGGCACGAAGACATGCATTTAGAGACACGTTAGGCAAATATATATGCGCTTACGAGCGCGCGCGCGCGTGCAAACACACAGAGACACATTCACAAGTGCACACACAGAAACAGATACACATACACGCGCGCACCAATAAACGTCAGTGTATACAGACACCACCAAAAAAAAACCACCACCTTGTTTCTTGTCTGAGGAACTGGGTGTGCGTGCCTTTGGTGTGGTGTTATGTTCGTGTTTGAAGAATGTGGTTCCTAAAGACAAATATTGTCTGTCTTTCTGTCTGTCTGTCTGATTCTGTCTGTCTGTCCATCCATCCATCCATCTACTTACCCCCTTTCTCTTTCTATCCCTCTCTCTCGCTCCACACCCCCCCACCCCTCTTTACTCACTTTCTCTGTTGTTTCTTCTTTCCTTCTTTCTCTCATTTTCTTTTTCTTTCTTGAAAAAGAGGTATTTGTGAATAGGTGACCTTTTAAAGTTATATTGATTTATCTTGTAACATTGGTTGATTTATCTGTGCCTGTTGTTGATGAGTTTTTCGGTCCTGAAATGGACCCTTGTGGTCGGCAGGGCTGTGGATCCTTCTAAGTTTTGAAGACAAGGCCATCGTCCACGAATGCAAGCACACGACCTACTCCTCTGTTGTTTAGATCCGCCTGCCCTTTCGTGTAGAAGTTGTAGAGGACGGGGGAGAGCGGAGATCGTTGTGGCAGTCCAATGGAAAGTTTAAAGGGTGCAGACTTCTATTCTCCAAGATGTAGGACGACGGTGCTTTCCTTAAGTGCTGCTGCTGTCCATCTCGTAAATGTCAAACGTATTCCACTCTTTAGACGTAGCTCCATGAGTTGTTCAAACCTGAACCTTATTGCATGCATCTTCCAAATCAGTTACAACTGCTAATGTTTCTTATTTTCTTGGAAATCCTTCTTCCAAATCAGTTACAACTGCTAATGTTTCTTATTTTCTTTGTGATCCTTCTTCCAAATCAGTTACAACTGCTAATGTTTCTTATTTTCTTGGAAATCCTTCTTCCAAATCAGTTACAACTGCTCTTTCTTATTTTCTTGGAAATCCTTCTCATACCTCATAAAAAAAAACCTCAACAAATAAATAAATTTTTAAAAAAGCGAAAGCAACCGCGTTTTCCCGTGTGTACTTAGCTGTTCTGTAACTACCTTGATTTGGAGGGAGAATGTGCTTCTGTTCAAGCTCCCTTGCGAGTTTCCTGGCTATTATGCGTCCCAGAAGTGTTTCAGCAATATTTTGCATAATTAGGAGCCGGTAGCCGCTTACGTTACCTGATGATGATCTTTCCCTGATATGGGCTTTAGGGAGCTGTGTGTCTAATCCTATGGGGAAATGTCCATTGTAGAAACTGTTTTGATGAAGACGGAATAGTATGCCTCTGTCTTCTTCCGGCAATAGCTCTTTGGTTATCCGAGTAGCGAACTTAGTCTGGGCCAGGGGCAGTATCTTTCTTGGATTTTGCTATTGTTTCATTCAGATCATCTGTTGCGGTGTCATCATCGGGTCCAGTCTGCATACCATTTTGGTTTGATTCATCCACATATTTCTTCGTTTCATTTTAGTTTTCTTTTCTTCTTCTTTTTAGATTAAAAAAAGAAAAGAAAAAAAGTTGTATCAACAGTTTGAGCAGGGCGGATCCTTTTTTCTAGCTTAGTTCCATCAGTAACACAATCTTGGGTGGTTGTGCTATTTTTTCCATCCATGCGACGATAGAATTGCCAGAACTCTGTCAATGTTGTTTCAAAACGAAGTGCATCGCAAAACTGTTTCCACTTACTGTCTTTTGCTTCCTGTGCTATGACTTCTAGCTTATTTGGTGGGGGTTTTTTCTTCAATTTTTTCTCTCAATTAGTTTTCAGGGAAGGGTTTGTTCTTTTTGCCAAAGTTTGACAGCTTTTCTTCTCAGGTTGTCTGTGTGTCGGCATTCCACCATGGGGGCTGAATAGTTTGCTTCCGTTTCGGTGCAGTTCATATATTTCTTCTACTTTTCAACTGTTCTATGATGATTGTCTGGAGCTCTGTTTTCATACCAACATGGATTATCCTGTTTGATAGTGGGCTTTTTATGGCTTCTGTGGACTGAAAACTACCGGGAGGTGATCACTGCCTTGATGTGGAAGCGTCTAGAGCTGCACTCATTCGTCCTCTGAATTTTGAAGATGCTGGAGCGACGGGCGCAATAGCCGAGTGGTTAAATCGTTGGACTTTCAATCTGAGGGTCCCGGGTTCGAATCACGGTGACGGCGCCTGGTAGGTAAAGGGTGGAGATTTTTACGATCTCCCAGGTCAACATATGTGCAGACCTGCTAGTGCCTGAACCCCCTTCGTGTGTATATGCAAGCAGAAGATCAAATACGCACGTTAAAGATCCTGTAATCCATGTCAGCGTTCGGTGGGTTATGGAAACAAGAACATACCCAGCATGCACACCCCCGAAAACGGAGTGTGGCTGCCTACATGGCGGGGTAAAAACGGTCATATACGTAAAAGCCCACTCGTGTGCATACGAGTGAACGCAGAAGAAGAAGAAGATGCTGGAGCGATGTCAACCAATTTGCCGCTGTTTCCTTGTCTTGTTACAAGGCGTGTTGGAGTTGTGGCTGCATGTGGGCAAAGAAAAAATTCTCTCATCGTTTTTCTCAAGAGCAAGTCCTTCTGACTGGTTTTCTGTTGGTCCTATTATCTTGAACTCGCATCGAGGTCTCAGGTAGATAATGATAGAATCTCTGAATTCGTTTTTCTGTTTCCTCTGAAATGCCCTGGCAGTGTTAGTGGTGCAGGATATTGGGTTACATGGGCATTGTTGAGAACAGCGCTTTTGTGATTTTCATCAGTTTTGTTTAAGGTGTGTGCCCACCAGTTCGCACAAGTTGCTGCACAATGTCTCTAAATCTCTGCTAGAAACTTAGTTTTTCATAAGTCATTTTTAGTATGGTTGCTGGCACTCCTCCTTCATGCCTTTAAAAACTGTGAAATTATCGAAATGTATCGATGTGTCTGGGGTAGTCGTGGTTTCTTTGAGACATAAAATAAAATATCAAAATCATATGCCAATTTCGATTGTTGAAATCCTCTTTCTCGCACAAGGGCTATTCCAAGAATCGCTTTGACAGCCGCCGTGCTTTTTGTAATCTTGCCACCTAAGCATGATCTTTTCCCACCTCTTTCCACAGAGACAAATTGCGAGGTCCACTTGCCTATCATATTTCTATGTCTTCTTACTTTCGTGCCAGTGTGTATCCCCTACCCTACCCCACCCCACTCCACCCCACCCCCTCACACACATCTATATCTGACCAATGTTCCTCCCCCAAAACTCCGACGCACCTCACATAAGCATGTTTGCTTTGAAGACGATTCATCATACTTCAGTGTGTGTGGGTCCAGACAAGGTTTTCAAGAGGGGCCAGTGTGTCAACAAACACTTCACACAGTGCACGTGGACACTGACAATGCCACAATCAGTCCCCAGTTCAAGGGTTTCGGGACAGGGTGTTTGTGGACAGAACGTACAGTCCTTGTAGGGGCAATAAGGGGGGATCAGTCAGGGCAAGTGGTCATCACTGCTGTCCGCTGACCACGGCTGCACTGAGTGAGGCATTGAAATCTATACCATAGGAAGTGAGTAGGGGTTGGGGGCGGGGGGTCGGTTATGTGTGTGTGTGTGTGTGTGTGTGTGTGTGTGTGTGTGTGTGCGTGCGTGTGTGTGTGTGTGTGTGTGTGTGTGTGTGTGTGTGCGTGGATGGTGGGGTGTTTTGTGTGGGTGTGGATGTGTGGGTTGAGGAGCAGTGTTTTGTGTGTGTGTGCGTGCGTGCGTGCGTGTTTGTGCGCACGCATGCGCGCACGCACGCACATACACACACACGCTCACGCACAGACATACACACACACACGCACACGCTCATACACATGCACACGCACGCGCACGCGCAATATTATGAGAGCTGGATTTAGTGAAAACATGCTTCTCCTATTTGTGGAAAAAAAAGGCGGTGGGGGGTGGGTGGGGGGGGGGGGGAACAACAGGGGAGAGGGAGAGGGAGGAAAGATCATAAAATCACTGACGCTCACATTGAAAGTGGAGCATGATGAAAACCATGCGCCCTGCAGCGGCATACAAATGGACTTTTTATGCTAATACAGTAATGGTTGTCTGAACAAAATGACAATATAATGCTCTGAAGTTACAGTCCTCAGCCGAGAAAACGCCTTTTTCCTGTCTGCAAAATGATTTTTTTTTCTTCTTCTTCTTTCAGACGTAGGAGGAAGGTGGCAGAATGGTTAAGACGCTCAGCTGCCAATACAGAGAGTCCGTGAGGGTGTGGGTTCGAATCCCGCTCTCGCCCTTTCTCCTAAGTTTGACTGGAAAATCAAACTGAGCGTCTAGTCTTTCGGATGAGACGATAAACCGAGGTCCCGTGTGCAGCACGCACTTGGCGCACTGAAAAAGAACCCATGGCAACGAGAGTGTTGTCCTCTGGCGAAATTACGTAAATTGAAATCCACTTTCATAGGTACACAAATATGTAAGCATGCACTCAAGGCCTGACTAAGCGCGTTGGGTTATGCTGCTGGTCAGGCATCTGCTCAACAGATGCGGTGTAGCGTGTATGGATTTGTCCGAACGCAGTGACGCCTCCTTGAGAAAGTGAAACTGAAACTCAGACGTGTGCACGTTCTTCTGTCAAGTCCCCTAGCTGTTGTTCGATTTGGTTCGTTATAATCTTTGACAAGATTTGAACAAAGTCTGCAGAAATACCAGCACTCGTGAATATTTCACAGACAGAAGTTTGCGTCGACTGGTCGTTTGGTTGGTTGGTTGGATAGTTGACTGATAGGTTGACAATGGCACTGATTTCAAATGATCAAGTTTGTGTTGACTGGTCGGTTGGTTGGATTGTTGATTGATTGATTGGTTGACAATGGCACTGATTTAAAATGATCTTAGTTTGTTGTCTGGTCAGTTTTAAAAGAATAAGCGCGATGGATTGTAACTGAAGTTTGGGATGTTATGATCATATATGTCTTTCTTTTTTCTGTCTCTCATTGTCTGTCTGTCTTTGTCTGTCTCTCTGTGTGTCAAACACACACACACACACACACACACACACACACACACACACACACACACGGACACTCTCTCTCTCACCCTCTCTCTCTCTCTTTCTCTCTCCTCCCCTCTCCCTTCCCCTCTCTGTCTCTCTCTTTTCCCACTGACGGCAGCAGTTCTACGGATATTTCCCGGTCAGAGTATTTCACATGTGTAGCACTTATGTCGTGCAGGCAGGACTATGTACTTAAAAAAAATTCTCTCTGTCTCTCTCTCTCTTACACACGAACACAGTCTCTCTCTCTCTCTCTCTCTCTCTCTCTCTCTCTCTCTCTCTCTCTCTCTCTCTCACACACACACTCTCTCTCTCTCTCTCTCTCTCTCTCTCTCTCACACACACACTCTCTCTCTCTTTTACACACACACACGAACACATTCTCTCTCTCTCTCTCTCTCTCTCTCTCTCTCTCTCTCTCTCTCACACACACACACCCATTCTCTCCCCCCCTCTCTCTCTCTCTCTCTTACACATACACGAACACATTCTCTCTCTCTCTCTCTCTCTCTCTCTCTCTCTCTCTCTTACACACACACGAACACATTCTCTCTCTCTCACTCTCTCTCTCTCACACACACACACACACACACACACACACACACACACACACACACACGAACACATTCTCTCTCTGTGTGTGTCTCTGTCTCTCTCTCTCCCCTCTCTCCCCCTCTCTGTCTCTCTCTCTCACTCTCTCACTCTCTGTCCCCTCCCCCCCCCCCCTCTCTCTCTTTCTTACACATACACGAACACATTCTCTCTCTCTCTCTCTTTCTTTCTTTCTTTCTCTCCCCTCTGTCCCCCTCTGTGTCTGTCCTTTCTGTGCCCATTGACGGCAGCACTGTAAGAGGCCGGGCAGGGGTGTGAGACAGCTGTGGAAAGTGTTAAGACACGATCGTATGCACCTGCACCAAAGCTGCAATCAATGACACGCCAAATGCGAAAACCATGTCTCGCCCACCCCCACCCCCACCCCCCTCTTTCCCCAGCCCCCCCCCCCCACGCCCCCTCCACTCCCCCACCCTCCGTTTCTCTTCCTACCCCTCCCACCACCCCCCTCCCACCATCCGATGCCATTTGGTGAATCATCCAATCAGCCAACCCAGCTGACCAAGAAACTGTTGGTGTTAATTAACCAATCAATCAGCCAGTGAAACAATCAACAAATCAGTCATCTTACCAACAAATCAGCCAGTTCATTCAAACAATCAATCAATCAGTTAATGAATACCCAACCAACCAAACAAATCCGTTAAGCAACAAGTCGTTTGATGGACCCACGAACCCATGAACAAATCAACAACCAATCAATCAGCAAGTCAGTTAATGATCAATCATCAATCAACTAACCAGTCAGACATCCGGCATGCCAATCACCAACTCCCCCCCACCTTTCCACCCACCTCCTATCCCCCCGTACCTTCGACGCCTTGCTTTGTCTGTTGCCAGGCGCCCTGTCGTTGTCCCGGGAGGGCCGGGTGGGGGGGGGGGTGTCTTGGGGTGGTGGGTGGTGGTGGTGGTGGTACAAATGTGGGCAGATCGCTGTAGGAGAGAGATCAGAAAGGGAAAGAGGAAGCCGACATGGTGAATAAAGAGAGAGGATATCCAGGGAAATTTGATCATGATGATTATGATGAACTGATCGTTTTGATTGATGGATTGATCTTCTTTCTTTCTTTTATGCTATTGGTGTGTATGAGTGAGAGAGAGTGAGAGAGAGAGAGAGAGAGAGAGAGAGAATGAATGAGTTCGTGTGTATGTAAGAGAGGGAGAGAGAGAGAGAGAGAGAGAGAGAGAGAGAATGTGTTCGTGTGTGTGTGTGTGTGTGTGTGTGTGTGTGAGAGAGAGAGAGTGTGTGTGTGTGTCTCAGTTTGTCATAACCTCTACCACAGGTGTCCACCTCACCTTCAGCCGGGTGGATGCCAGAACCGAGACCTGCAAGTCTGGCACCGGGTGGAGCCCACCCGTGTATCAATATTTCAGGGTGGTGGGGTGATAAGGATTCGGGGTGGGGCGAGGGGAGGTGGGGTGGGGGGGGCGGGGGAGGTATATATCTTTTCCGGATGCAGGTGGCTGACTTCTGCCTGTTCCACTGTTGCTAGGCACCTACCTAGCAGCGGTGACTGACTTTATTTGCCCCCTCCCCCCACCTCCTCCCCTCCCCGACACACACCTCCCCCCCCACCCCCCGCCGCGTACCCTCCCCTTACCCCTCCCGAAAAAAGAACCACCACCCTCCCCTGTTGCCATGGACATCTTTAGTGTAGAATGAGTGGAGAAGGCACTAGGGGGGTAGGGGGGTGGGGGCAAAGGTAAGGAAAGGCAAGGAGTTTATTTCGTGTGCCCCCTGGGGGGAATTGAAACATAACATACGTTCATCTTTTACACGTATCCAATGAATATAAAAAAGAGTGATGTCAAGAACAAGAAGTCGGCTCATTCGTTCAGTCACTTCATATACACATTGACCAGTACTGTTTCACTCGTGATACAAACAAACAAAAAACCCCAGCAAAAAAAAAAAAAAAAAAAAAAAAAGGCGTATCAGAGGGAGGGGCGCGAGGTCGAGGAAGAGGAAGAGAGAGACAGAGAGATGGGGGAGGGAGAGGAGGAAGAGAGTAGTGGATGAATACAAACACAGACAGGTAAACAGACAGGCTGTGTTGTGTGCGTGTCTTGGGGTGGTGGGGGTGGTACGAATGTGGGCAGATCGCTGTAGGAGAGAGATCAGAAAGGGAAAGAGGAAGCCGACTTGGTGAATAAAGAGAGAGGGATATCCAGGGAAATTTGATCATGATGATTATGATGAACTGATCGTTTTGATTGATGGATTGATCTTCTTTCTTTCTTTTATGTTATTGCTTTGTGTGTGTGTGTGTGTGTGTGTGTGTGTGTGTGTGTGTGTGTGTGTGAGAGAGAGAGAGAGAGAGAGAGAGAGAGAGAGAATGAATGAATGAGTTCGTGTGTATGTAAGAGAGAGAGAGAATGTGTTCGTGTGTGTGTGTGTGTGAGAGAGAGAGAGAGAGAGAGAGAGAGAGAGAGAGAATGTGTTCGCGTGTGTGTGTGTGTGTGAGTGAGAGAGTGTGTGTGTGTGTGTGTGAGAGTGAGAGTGTGTGTTTGTGTGTGTGAGTGTGTGTTTGTGTGTGTGTGTGTGTTTTCGACTATAACTGTTCCCCGAGAGGGGGGGGTGGGTGGAGTATTCGCTATGTTTGAATTAATTAGACGCCCACGCTGAATGAGCCTTTCAATGTCCACGTGACTGACTACGTTTGTGAAACAACTGGACACTGGAAGCTCTAGCTGTCTGCAGGACATCAAATACTCGTCATGGGATTCACAGCTGTTGATGATTTGTTGTTCACGTTCTGGCTTTCATGTCTTGTTGGTGCTGTGGGTGGTGGTTCCTTGGGCGGGAGGAGGGAGGGGAGGGGTGAGAGGAAAGAGAGAGAGGGGGGGATATATACAGAAGAGAGAGGGAGAGGAGACTGCTTGGGAAAGAGAGAGAGAGAGGGGGGGGAGATGAGGGGGGGTGGTGGTGGCGAAATGAAATTAAATAAAGTGATGACATGCACAAGAACTTAAAGACATGCACAAGAACATAAAGACATGCACACGAACATAAAGACATGCACAAGAACTTAAAGACATGCACACGAACTTAAAGACATGCACAAGAACTGAAAGACATGCACACGAACTGGAAGACATGCACACCAACTTAAAGACATGCACAAGAACTGCACACGAACTTAAAGACATGCACAAGAACTGCACATGAACTAAAAGACATGCACAAGAACTGGAAGACAAGCACACGACCTTCAGGACATGCACACGAATTAAAAGATATGCACACGAAATTAAAGACGTCCGCACGAACCTGAAGACATGCACACGAACTCCTAAGCACTAGGTGGCAACACGAAGTTGGCCATGCCTCCCCCCATACACACATATATCGCACCAGGTTAAGGAACCTCCTTTTTTCTTTTCTCTGTAGTTCTTTTTCTTTAAGGGGATTAATACAAATATTGGTATGCAGAGTAAGTTTAACGTAGTCAGAAACATGAGAAAAACCTCGTAAGACGGAATGCTAGGGTCGGTGCAATGTTCATCATAAACTGAATGAGAAGGGAAGGCGGGGTGTGTGTGTGTGTGTTGGGGGGGGGGGGGGAGGTGGTCATTTTTTTATGCGCAGAGTAACGTCCTTGCGATGTTGAGCATGGTCAATGCCTTCTGTTGTATCAAACACCACCCACATGGAAGCGTATGCACGAACATGCTCACTTATTATTCATATTCACATTCATAATATATGCACACGCGCGTACACACACACACACACACACACACACACACACACACACACACACACGCACGCACGCACGCACGCACACACACACATAATGGAACCGAGAAACCATCAGATATTACAATCGTGCCTGTGCCTAATGGTGTCTCCTGTCAGCTGAGCAACACGTTTAAATCACTTCATAAAATCCAAGAGTGCGTTTGATGTGCCACTAAGCCCAGAACAAATTTCTATTACTGCTATACTTTCTCAGCACTGAGTAAACCACGGCACTGTACAACTCAAACAATGGCCCGGTGAAGGCTGCACACACGGCGAGATACTTTTATGTGGTTACACAGTTGTTGTTTTTTAATGAATGAATTTGTCACGACAGACAATCCGTCGCTGGTGTGCAGCTGAATATCCATGTCAAGTAAGTTATTAATGTAAAAAAATGAATTAACATCGTTTTGCCAAGAGGAATTTCCCATCCATCTCTCTGAGTAATTCATAAACATCAAGAACGACACCAAGGGAAAAACTACAAAACAAAAACAAAAGAAAAAAAAATAACGAGAGCAGTTGAATTGAAATTATCTAACACAGACTTTCCAGAAAGCAGAGATCGACATTGTTTGTAACTGAAAGTCACCCTCAGTATTCCGCTGCGGCGGGTCTATATCTAGATATATTTCAGAGTGCACATGACTGCGAACAGAATGTCCAATTCGGTTCAGTTCACCTGCTAAACATCAGACCCACGAGCCAGACAATCACGGGGTGTGTATATCAGACCACAGTCACGGACAACGGAGCCAGGGAGGGGTAGGGGGTGGAAGTGCTTGCCCACCCGGCCCACAAAGCGGGTACCCCCACCCAGAGCAGCCACTGCGTGCTGTTGTTTGGAAAGTGCACAAAGCCGACCGGGCACGGGCGTTATTACCACGTATTGTTGCTCCGACTGCAGGCAAAGCGCGGCCCTCCTGGCGTGCTCCGTGACCAGTCCGGCAGTGGTTCTGACTGCCGATAGCCCTGGACAAACAACCCCCCGCCCACCCCCCACACCCCCCCACTCACACACCCCACTTCACTGCACATCGATCAGCCGATCACGGATGACTGGCGCTCAGGGCGTTCATAGCCAGACCCCGCTGACGACAAATTAAACAGCGACACACCAATCGTAGCAAGGCGATTGTTGTACGCGTTAAGTCGAGCAAAGGAAATCCCAGGCCCTTAATCCTTTAATCCTGCCAATCCGCCCTCTTATCTTCTCCGGCCATCTTAGCTCTCCGGAAGTGGCAGCGAGGCGGCGCATGCGCGGGTGAGTGGTCGTCAGGGCGATCGCTATGTCAACAAGGTTGCGAGGCACTTTCGTTTGGGTTGGTCATGCGCGTTGAGCAGTGAGCACAGCGGCAGTGGCAGTCCCCCTCAGTGGTGTGCGCAGTCAGGACTCGACCAGACGTGGCAGGCCGGTGCAGCAAGGCAAGCAGACGACAACAGGTAGGCTGGCACTACACGGCACCGCTGCCTGTCACTTGACTGTCTCTCTCTCTCTCTCACTGTGTCTGACTTCGCTTTGGCTCTTCTCTTTTCTTCCCTTCTCCGCAGTTCGGTCAACTTTCCCCCCCGAGTTGGGTTCAAGACACAGAGCGGTCTTAGTGTATTGGGTTCAGGTGTCTGAACAGTTCAAGTGTGACTGTTGTCACTGTGCGTTGGTCAGACAGGCGACTGTTGAAGGACATTGGGGAGACTACTGTTGTGTTGGTGTTTTTTCCCCTCGTGTGTTCAGCTGGTATGACTGTGTTGGTCTGTTACGACAGCTTTAACCAGTGGTCAGTCAGCGTCTAACTTTTTTTATACACTGTGTTTTGAAGATTCTCATTTGAGAAAAAAACCAACTTTGATATGTTTCCTCGTTTTAAATGTACTCTTTCTTTTCTTTTCTTTTTCTTCCTTTTCATGCATTCATATATGCATTCATTGCCTCCTTTTGTCTTTTTCATTTTACTCCCCTTGTTTCTCCCCCCCCCCCAACCCCCCAGTATCTCTGAAGAAGTGATTTGCCACACTCACATTGCAGTTGTTTCTCCCCCCCCCCCACCCCCCAGTATCTCTGAAGAAGTGATTTGCCACACTCACATTGCAGTTGAAAGCTGGCTTTTACCGTGGCTCTTTTCATTTCTGTGAAAATGAAGGGAATGCCATTAAGCCTACTAATTGTTTATTGCAAGATCCAAGTTGACCAACTCAAATATCTTCACACGGGTAATATACGGAATTAACTAAATGATCACACGGGTAATATATTCCAGTACGTAAAATTAACTAAACCATATAGATGCATTCTGATCAGTGATTTTAATTTTATTTGGTTGGAGCAACTTCTTTTTTTTCTTGGACTACATATATCCATTCTGACACCATACAGTTAAGATAATTATGAGTTTGTCCTAATCTCAGGAATGAATACAGCAACAAGAATAAAGCAGGTTATACTTGAAAAAATGGTTTTGTTCTAAACAGAATTCAAAGGAAAGTTAACATTGTGTAAGGGAAGGGGGAGATGAGAGAGAGAGGGGGGGGGGGGGGGGGCCTTTAACGAAGGGGTACATGAACAGAGAGACACAGAGAGGGGTAGGGGAAAAGAGAGAGGGAGGGATGTAGAGACAGACAGACAGACAGACAGGGTGGGGAACTGTTGTAATACTGACGTCGTTAGAAGACACACTCGAAACACACAGCCGATCCAGCCTATTACCGTAAGACCTTTGCTCTCAAACAAAACTGTGTTGATCAGTGTTCAGACATCAACAGATCGATATGAACTGATCGAAGCTATCAGTTTCACGGATCGCGTGATTGGTAGGCGTGTGAGCAGTGGAGCGTTGTCAGAACGAGCTGGTGACCGGATGGGAATGACTTTGAAAGCCGGGCCGACTGCCGACACAAATTCAGGGTTCAGTTGAGAGTTGTGGCTGGAGTGAGGTGCACACACAAACAGGCTGTATGTGACGGCTGTCACTGCATGTAGAAGATAATACAATGTAGCGTAGTTTATAAACAACGTAAATGTCGCCTAGTTTGTAAACAACATAAATATAGCAAAGTTTATAAACAACGTTAATGTAGCGTACTTTTTAAACAACGTAGATACAACAAAGTTTTTAAGCAACTTTAATGTAGCGTACTTTTTAAATAACGTAAATACAGCAAAGTTTATAAACAACTTTAATGTAGCGTACTTTTTAAACAACGTAAATACAGCAAAGTTTTTAAACAACGTTAATGTAGCGTACTTTTTAAACAACGTAAATACAGCAAAGTTTTAAACAATGTAAATGTAGCACAGTTTACAAACGACGTAAATGTAGCACAGTTTATAAAAAAGATAAATATTGCAACGTAAATGTAGCACAATTTACAAACGACGTAAATGTAGCACAGTTTATAAAGAACGAAAATGTAGCCCAATTTACAAACGACGTAAATGTAGCACAGTTTATAAAGAACGAAAATGTAGCGTAATTTTCAAACAACGTAAATACAGCAAAGTTTTTGAACAACGTAAATATAGCAAAGTTTATAAACAGCGAAACTGTAGCGTACTTTTCAAACAACGTAAATACAGCAAAGTTTTTAAACAACGTAAATGTAGCGTACTTTTCAAGCAACGTAAATACAGCGAAGTTTATAAACAACGTAAATGAAGCGTACTTTTCAAGCAACGTAAATACAGCAAAGTTTTTAAACAACGAAAATATAGCAAAGTTTAGAAACAACGTAAATGTAGACAGTTTGCAAACGACGTAAATATAGCATACTTTATAAACAGCGTAAAGTTTATAAGCAACGTGATTTTAGTTTACTTTTTAAACAACGAAAATGTAGCAAAGTTTATAAACAACGTAAATGTGACTTTGTTCATAAACAAAGTAATTAGCATAGTTTACCATGTAAATTAATTAGTTTACAAAGTAAATGTAGCTAAGTTTATTCACAAAGAAAATGTAGCATAGTTTATAAACAAAGTAAATGTAGCACAGTTGATAAAGAGTGAATATAGCATAATTTATAATGTAGCTTAGTATATAAAGTAAATGTAGCATAGCTTAAAATGTATATGTAGCATATTTTACAACGTACATGTAGCAAAGTCTATAAACAAAGTAAATATAGCATTGTTTATAAACACACACACACACACACACACACACGCACACACACACACACAAGGAAACTAAACGCCACCGAGCCTCAATCAACCGGTTCAGAAATAATTCGCTTAACTTCATGCACCTGCTTTTATGCACTGCAGCCATGTCAGTATTCATTTATTGATTTTCTTACGCGTATATCTTACTACACACACGGATCAGAGGAAAACTGACTTTACCCATGACGGCAGACTTAGGAGCTGATCAGTTTCCAATCAATCAGAGCCCGACAAAACGGGTGACGGCGCTCGTGCCAATTTCCTTTCACATTTTGC
Source organism: Babylonia areolata (assembly GCF_041734735.1). NCBI lineage: Eukaryota > Metazoa > Mollusca > Gastropoda > Neogastropoda > Buccinidae > Babylonia > Babylonia areolata. The sequence continues at coordinate 2,937,351 of NC_134885.1, read as the reverse complement.
CGGAGCCGACTTTGAGTGAAGGCTTGCCGATTTCAAAGCAGAACACATGCACGCGAATCCCTTTCCCGTCGTGGTTTTTGTGTGTGTGGGTTTTATGCAAAAGTCTGTGTGCGAGGTGGTTTCTTTTCTCCTTTGTCTACTGACGACGTGGTGTGACTGGAAGGACAGGAGAGTGCGAGTGGGAGCCGGGGAAGGGGGGAGGAGGTAAAGAATGATTAAATCCGTGAAAACACACAGACAGACACACACAGACATACAGACAGGCGCACGCACACACCGACACACACACACACACACACACACACACACACACACACACACACACACACACACAGAAACACACATAGACACACGCACACACACACACACGCGCGCGCGCGCGCACGCACACGCATAATAAAACACACACACACTCTCTCTCTCTCTCTCCCCCCTCTCTCTCTCTCCCTCTCTCTTTCTCAGTCTCCCACTCACTCATTCAGTCAGATTCAGTCGCACATTCACCCACATACATACATATTGATCAACACACATGTTCACACACACACACACACACACACACACACACACCACATCACCACCACCACCATTCCCACCACACCCCCCCGTAACTCCTCCTCCCTCCACCCCCCCCCCGCTGCCCCCCCCCCCCCCGCCCCCCCACCACCACTACTCCCACCACTCTACATAATTGTGACAGCAGACCTTGAAGTGTACAGAATAGTAAGTAAGCAGCTAACCCTGCCCAGGGCGACTATCGCTGTATGCCTTATCAGCAGCTGACTCACTCTCCCCCCGCCTTGAAGAAGTGGCCATTTCACCCACTGTGGTTCCCCTCTCAAGTCTGTCAGACTGGCGAACCAGTGTGCACACACACGGACTGGAACTACATTAAAGTGACGATTAAGTGTGTGTGTGTGTGTGTGTGTGTGTGTGTGTGTGTGTGTTTTATGCAAGCCCTTTGAGACGGAACGGATTTATTGGCACACATACCAAGCGCTGTCTGATACAGAGTGCGGTGCCATGCTGTGTGTGTGTTCTTAATTATCAGCGTTGGTCAGGCACCAACTGCGTCAAAGGGTCTGTGAGACACAGACAGTTGGAGTCCAGGCTTGGCTTGCTGTAAACCTAGAACCGACTGTTCGTATGATTTTAGGCTTTCCGTAAAACACCGTGAGTGAGTGAGAAACACTGAACAATGGGTTTGTGTGCTTGGCGAAAATGTACAAGGTGTGCATATGTGCATAGGGACAGTTTATTCGTCACATAATTGTTATCAGTTTATGCTTGTGTATACATTTAAAGAAAGATGTTATTTATTCAGTGATTGATAATCTGTCTGGTATCAAGACACATTTAATGTCCCTCTGGTTGCCTGATAAAACGACGTGGTTGGCCTTTTTCTTCACCCCAATAACCCTTCCCTGAACCCCGCAAACCACCATCTCTTATACAATACAATGCAATACAATACAATACAATACAAACAATACAATACAATACAATACACAAACTTTATTGTCTATACTTTTGTACAGAGATTTTCTTTTTGGCAGCAGCACATGTCCAACATAAGAAGAAAACAACAAACAAATAAAATGAATAGAAAATAAAAAGATAAATTAAATGGCACCAAATGGAAATAGCTATTTACAAATATACAGATTACTGAAATTTACGTGCCTCTCCATTTCAGTCAGTCAAACCGCATTGCACATCTACCCACCCACACACACACACACACACACGCACGCACACACACCACGCGCACACACACGCACACATACACACTCTCTGATCCCCTCTCTCTCTGTCTCTCTCTGCACAAGAAATGCAACTACAAAGATCATCATATATTACTGTTTCCTCGGTTTTTTCGATCATAAAACGCCTTTCTTCTTCCTCTTTACTCTGCCTCCTTTCCTTCCTCAGTTTTAATCGACTACATTAGATGCACTCTTTATTTTTAGTGCTCTATTTCTTTGTGAAAAAACCCCAGTTATTCTGTCTGTGTGTTGTTATTGTTGTTTTGTTGCTTTTTTAAAACTAATTTTCTGGGAAACAGCAGCAACAGCAACGGCAACAGCAAGGAATTTGAAAAACGTATTTAACACTTTTCTTTAGAAAAAAAAGGAAAACATGACAAATGATAATTATTGTAGCAGGCATGCCTACTCTGTGTGTGTGTGTGTGTGTGTGTGTGTGTGTGTGTGTGTGTGTGTGTGTGTACGTACGTGCGTGGGTCTGTGCATGTGTCTATGTCTGAGTAACTACATGCGTGCGTTGTGCTTGTGTTAGAAGCGCAGAGAGAGAGAGAGAGAGCCAGCGAGCAACACAAGGAGAGTGAGAGGGTAACGGTTGGGTGGGTGGGGGAAGTTGGGGTGGTTCAGTTCGGGTGGAGAGTGGTGGGGGTAAGGACTGTAGAAGTCATGTTGGTCAAACGGTCAATCCTTTGTCATCACATGGCCGCCACCCGGGGTATGTTAGGGTCACTGGGTGTAATCACCCGGACATTTTTCACACTCTGTCCCTCTGTGTCTTTCTATGTCTCTGTCTCCCTCTCTTTCTTTCTTTGTCTCTGTCTCCCTCTCTTTCTTTCTTTGTCTCAGTCTCCCTCTCTCTTTCTCTCTCTGTCTTTTTTTTCTTTTTCTCTCTGTCCCTCTGTGTCTGTCTTCCTCTCTGTCTCGTAAATCCTGGTGTGTGTGTGTGTGTGTGTGTGTGTGTGTGTGTGTGTGTGTGTGTGTGTGTGTGTGTGTGTGTGTGTGTGTGTGTTCGTCTCTCTGTGTGTGTGTGTGTGTGTGTGTGTGTGTGTGTGTGTGTGTGTGTGATACTTTTTTCAGGATAAAGCTCTTTTCGTTATAGGAGCTTTGTTGTATTTTTAGTAAATAAGTAGAACAGCTCCCTTTACGGGCCATATTGTTTTCAATAACACTTGTACCACAAAAGGATCACTTCAGAAGGTATTAAAACGCCTCTTGTGGCCTCTGTGGATTGGTGGTGATCAGATCCTGGTCTGTGGAGACACGGCGCAGAGAACTGAAGTCGATGGCCAAACCATATAGAACTGTTCTCTTTTTCCGTACTACCAGGGTGTTTCTGCATGTTGATTTCTAGTCTGGAACACTGGGTATTTTTGCTTTTGAAACCATGGTTTATCTACAACTGTCCATTAATTCAACTATTCAGTCTAAATATCAGTTGAATGAATATTCCCATGAAAAAAAGAAAGAAAGAAAGAAAAACAGAAACACTGCAGTGGATGCATTCAGTACTCCATAAGGTCTTCTGCACTTCTTTTTTTTTTTTTTTTTTTTTTTGTAACCTGGTCAGGTGCCAGACCCAGATTCCTGCAGACTGGTGCCGGCAGGAAACTGATCGAAACTGATCACCTGGTCACGCTGTGACGCCTTTCGTATCGATACTGATCACACGGATCTCCCCTCCGCCATCCCCCACCCCACCCCCTTCTTCAAACTGATCGATCAGTTACGACCTCCTCATCATGTTGGTCACAGATCGTTGTCATGGCGACGCTGGGGAAGGAGAGGGGAGACATGGGGATGAAGGTGGAGGTGGTGGTGACATCATCGCGTGTTCTTCAAGACCGTGTTGATGAGGAAAGACTGTGACTAGTTTGTCTTGGCGGCGTCCCGGAGTCATGGTGACGATGCCGATGATGGATGATCGTCTGCGGAACGCTGGAATCGTTGCCTGGGAGTTGTCGGGTGTTGCTGCAGTGTGGGAGTGTCGATGAACCGTTTTATGCCGACAGCTGCACTTCGTTGATGGTTGTGGTTCTGGCGACGGTGATGGCAGTGATGGTGGTGATGGTCGTGATGGCATGATGATGATGCTGATCAGTGATGATGATGATGATGGTGATGATGATGGTTTTAATTCGCAAGCTCAAGTGAAGTGCTTAACCGCTTTCACAAATTATTTCATATCTTCTTCTTCTTCTGAAGTGCTTAACGACTTTTCGTAAATTATTTCATTTCTTCTTCGTCGTCGTCGTCGTCGTCGTCCTCCTCCTCCTCCCTCCTCCTCCTTCCTCCTCCTCCCGTTTTTGTCTCTCTGTCCTCTGTCTCTCATAACCAACCTAATGTGCTTAGTTGACACCCCATGTACTCTTACCTGTCTACCTGTCCGCTTTTGACTTTTCTGTTCCTACCTGTTGTTATGGATTATTTACTCACCGTTAACCCCTGTCCGCCCTCATACCTTTCCACCCGTGGTGGACATTTCCCGACTGACTACTTCTGTACTACTTATTGTGTATAGTCCAGTGTTTGTTCCACGTAGGTATTCGGTCAGGCGTGCTGGGTAGCGGGTCTACAGGTTATACTACCAAGGGTCGTTATGCCCTGGCTGTCTGACTGAAGTGTTTGTTGCTTGTGTTGCTATAGTGGGCCTGTATACACCCTGTGTGTGTGTGTGCGTGTGTGCTTGCGTTCGTGTGTGCGTGTGTGTGTGTGTGTGTGTGTGTGTGTGTGTAAGAGAGAGAGAGAAAGAGAGAGAGAGTATGTGTGTCCAGGTGTGTGGTGTGTGAATTTGCTGGCCTGTTTTTTTTTCTGCGTCGTCATGTGTGTGTGTGTGTGTGTGTGTGTGTGTGTAACATAACAGTGCATGTCGCATGCACACAGTCTCGCACTCACACACACACACACACACACACACACACACACACACACACACACACACACACACACACACACACACACACACACACACACACACACACACACCTGCGAGTCAGTGACCACGCGCCAGCCTGTTCGATACCTAATTCATGAGAGTCATGCACAGTGCCAGAGTATACCCCCAACCGCCCACCCCCACCCCCTGCCCTGTGATCGGCCTGTCAGAAAAGCTGGCAGCTTTACCGGCGAAACACACAGCACACAGCACACAGCACACTTTACTGGCAGTGCCCGTGCCACTTCACTACGCCTCGCTACTTCCATTCACCTCGTCAAAATACACTCTGATCACGACTCAATAGGTAGAGAGGGGCCCTGCACGTCTTTCATTTTCTTCTTCTTCTTCTTCTTCTTTTTCTTCTTAATACTTTCGACAGAATCAAGGGGGAGAGGGGGGGGGAGGTTCTAGGGAGGTAGGGAGAGAGGGGGAGTATCGTGAGTATCAGTATCAGTAGCTCAAGGAGGCGTCACTGCGTTCGGACAAATCCATATACGCTACACCACATCTGCCAAGCAGATGCCTGACCAGCAGCGTAACCCAACGCGCTTAGTCAGGCCTTGAGAAAATCGTGAGCATAGTGGAACATAAACAACGAAGAAAGAAAAATAACTATACAAAAAGAAAGTTAAGCATTGGTCACACAGGGAGTGTGAGAAAGGGAGGGAGGAAGAGAGAGACTTTGTCTCGTTCACACATTGGATCTTGCAATGTGAAAACCGCCGAGGAGCGAGTTTTTTCGGGTTTTTTTGTTTGTTTTTTTTTGTTTTGTTTTGTTTTGTTTTGTTTCATTTTTCTTCCCTCTGTCTCTCTCTCTGTCTCTGTCTCTCTGTCTCTGTATTCATTTATTGGTTGATATTTTACTTTGCAATTGCCATCCCCTTTGCATCCCGATAACGGGGGCACAGGACCCTGGTGTAGGCTGCCTTCCCTCGTCGCTGAATGGTTCTCAGTCCCCTTCAAAGCTATTGCTTGACTGCTTCATCAAATCAGTTGAATGATTGACTACTCAGTATGAGTACCCCCCCTTCTTCTTGTTAGCCACTGTCTTCCTCTTGTCCTGTCTTCATTACTCAATATCAGTACCCCTTCTTCTTGTTAGCCACTGTCTTCCTCTTGTCCTGTCTTCATTACTCAATATGAGTACCCCCCCCCCTTCTTCTTGTTAGCCACTGTCTTCCACTTGTCCTGTCTTCATTACTCAATATGAGTACCCCCTTCTTCTTGTTAGCCCCTGTCTTCCTCTTGTCCTGTCTTCATTACTCAATATGAGTACCCCCCCTTCTTCTTGTTAGCCACTGTCTTCCTATTGTCCTGTCTTCATTACTCAATATGAGTACCCCTTCTTCTTGTTAGCTACTGTCTTCCTCTTGTCCTGTCTTCATTACTCAATATGAGTACCCCTTCTTCTTGTTAGCCACTGTCTTCCTATTGTCCTGTCTTCATTACTCAATATGAGTACCCCTTCTTCTTGTTAGCCCCTGTCTTCCTCTTGTCCTGTCTTCCTCTCCTTTGTTTTCTTTCTTTCTCGCCCTGTTCTTTGTTGTCGTCTTCGTCTTTACCTTCTTCGTCATCTTCTTTGTTTTCTTTTTCCTTTTTTTTTTTTTTTTTTTTTCTAGAATACTTACCTCTAAAAGCTGAGATAAATTATTGACACATTTGCTGACAAAAAAAGGCGTTCCATATGAAAAAAAAAGGCGTTGCACATCATTTCTTCACCTCGTTACTGTTGTCCCGTGTTTCAGATCTAAAGAAGCATGGCTTTCTATGATTCCTCCGCCCTGGTGCGCACGCGCAGTGCCACTCCCATGACCCCTGAGATGTCCAAGATCCTGCCGTACGTGTCGGAGAAGACCATCTCCCGCCACCTGGGCAGCTACGGCAGATCAGCCGACATGGGACACGCCCGCTCCTACTTCAACCCGGCCATGTGAGGAGGGGGGGTGTGAGGGGTGGGGAAGAGGGGTGGGGGGTGGGATGGGGGTTGTGTGTGTCCTGTCTCTGTTGTTGTGTGTATGTTTGGGGGTTCTTTGTTTGTTTCTTTGTTGTTGTTGTTGTTTTTAAGTTTTGTTTGTGTGAAGCATTGATCTTCAAGTTACTAGGAAGACATTTTTAGATCAGCAGGATCCGTCCAGAACGGAAATACAGACACACGGACACATGCACACAGACACAGACACACACACACACACATGTATTGTATTGCATTGTGCTATCTAGATAGATAGGGAGATAGTCAGATAGATAGACAGATAGATAGACAGACAGATAGATAGATAGATAGGTAAGAGTAAAAATGAAAGATACAGAAGGTGTGTTAGTGATTTTCTCGTTCTCTTTGTGTTTCTACCTGCTCTGTGTGTCGTTGTTCCCATCCCATCAGCGACAAGAGGCACACGTGTTATGTGGGCTGTGTTGTTGTGTGTGTTCGAACCCAGGCGCACGGTGTACTCCCGCTACAGCCCCAACGACTGGAACCTGTCCAACTCCATGAACTACTCGCTGTCCGACAAGGAGCGGTCCTTCGCCGAACGTCTCCGTGCAGACGCCTGGCGGGCCGTCAAGGAAACCGACGCCCGCACCCGTAACCGTCAGAATGACGTCACCAAACGCCTGGGTGAGTGATGACGTATGCTTTCTGATCCCGCCAATCAGGAGTAGAAGGTTGAGTCATGGAGCGGTGAGGGTGGTGGTTATAAGTCACGCTGTGAATCTTGTTTGTGAAACAAAAAGATGGAGTGATGGCCTGGAGGTAACGCGTCCGCGTAGGAAGCGAGAGAATCCGAGCGCGCTGGTTCGAATCACGGCTCAGCCGCCGATATTTTCTCCCTCTCCATTAGACCTTCAGTGGTGGTCTGGACGCTAGTCATTCGGATGAGACGATAAACCGAGGTCCCGTGTGCAGCATGCACTTAGCTCACGTAAAAGAACCCACGGCAACAAAAGGGTTGTTCCTGGCAAAATTCTGTAGAAAAATCCACTTCGATAGGGAAAACAAATAAAACTGCAGGCAGGAAAAAATACAAAAAAAGGGTGGCGCTGTAGTGTAGCGACGCGCTCTCCCTGGGGAGAGCAGCCCGAATTTCACACAGAGAAATCTGTTGTGATAAAAACAAATACAAATACAAAATGAAAAGTGACCTCTCTAAACAGGAGGAGCGGTGTGTCGATTCATAAAGTGGTGAGGGTGGTAGTTAGAAACGCTCTGAATCTTGTTTGTGAAACAAAATGAAGTGTCTTCTCTAAACAGGAGTGGTATGTCGATTCATAAAGCAGTGAATATGGTCCATAATGCCCAGAATCTTTCTTTGCGAAATAAATGAAAGGTACGTTTCAGCTGCTTGAGGAAGGATTCAGTGAATGTTATTATTCATCATTTCAATCCGTACCTGTCGTTACCACTTTATCTTTTTAACACATCAGTGATGCGCATTGTTGGCAGACCTGAATGTGTTTTGTGCCCACATCCACGATTACACTTGTTCTCTTTATCATCTATGCTAATCAAAATGACCAATCAGTTGATTGCTTAAGTGATTGCTCATTAGCCATTCCGCCTGAAGGTTGGTTGATTAAAATGGTTTGTTAGCTGGCTTGTTATTTTAGGTCACTGCACAAGAACAGCAAATAACAAACAAGATGTTGTCATTGCAGAGAAGTTGGAGTTTACTATTTCAGTGTGTTGGCTTGTCTCTCCATTCTTTGTCCGTATTGGTGTCCTAGCTGTCATAGTTCACGTTCAGAATCACTCTCATCCCCGTCCTCATCAAGTGGTGGTTAGTGCATTGTCTCGTCTGTGTTGTCGATTTTGTTTTTGATGTATGTGTGTGTGTGTGTGTGTGTGTGTGTGTGTGTGTTTGTGTTTTGTTTTTTTACCTTATCCTATTCATAACGGTATCATTTTTGTTTTGTTGTGTTGTCTGTTTGCCAAACCCAGTTTCGGCCATGATATTAATCCGGTGTGTAGATCCAGAGAACGGCAATGGCCAGACAGAGGATGTGACACCAGCATAAAACTTTCGAATGTTAGAAAAAACAAAAACGTAGCTCTTTTGTATCTTGTCCTTATTTAGTTCATTGTTCTTCATCCCATTCTTCTTCCCTTTAATATTCTTCATCTTTTGTCAGTCCTTGTTCATCGTCTCATGTTTTATTATTTATCACGTTGCTGATCGTCCTTCATGTTGTGTGTGTGTGTGTGTGTGCTGTACCCATTCACTAGCGGAAAGAGCGCAAGACATAGCGTTTTGGAAGAGCGAACTAAACATCGAAATTGGCCACGTGGAGAACGAATCAAACGACCTGAAGGTAATGACGTCACTTCCTCCCATCAGGCCCTGATGTTGGGGCCTTCTTCTTTTCGGGGGGTTCCCTTTGGTTTTTGTCCTTCTTTTTTTTTTACCCATTTTACTTCAGTTTAGTGGAATGGTGTAATTAACCATTACTAGTCGCGCACCTAGATGTATATGTGTTGTCGCACTGTAGTTTTGTGTACAGCTGACATCATGTATCCTGCCTCTGTACTCTCAAAACAACATTAATAACTTTGTCACTGGCCAGCGCAGCTTTTGATCCCGGCTTCTGTGTACAGAGATGCTTCTGAATGTTGCCACTGGCACCAGGCCTGACTTGGAGAAAGTCAGAAAGACACACAGTTGTCTTGTGTCCTCAGTTAACTCACCCCGCTGAGTCCTTCAGCTGGAACATTCTGTCCGACACACAATACAGAGCAACAGTGGACACTGACACGTCTGATGGTAATAATGAAGATAATGTTGGTTATGTTAGTCATGCTGATGGTGAAGAACAAAATATGTGAGGGAGAAAGTTAGTGATGTACACAAAAAAACCCAAACAAACGAAAAAATCAAACGTAAGAAAGGACGAAGACAACCCCCCACGCCCCCCCCCCACCCCCAACCCTCCAACAAAAAGAAAGAAAGAAAGGAAGAATATATATATATATATATATATATATATATATATATATATATATATATATTAGGGAAGATGGAAGGAAGAAAGGAAAGAAGGGAGAGAGAAAAAAAAAGAATGAGATAAAGAAAGAAAGAAGGAAAGAAAAGAAAGAAAAACAAGTTAGAACAGGCAAACGAACGAAAGATAGAAAACACAACAGAATAGCAAAGGTAAGATGAAAGAGAAACAAGATGATGAGGACCTCAAACCAACAGACATCACCAGAAAGACAGAGTTTCCCCAGAATAAGTACTGGTGCCATGGCAAGCAGTTTCTCTGTCTCTGCTTCACAGGAGAGAGAGAGAGGGGAGGAGGGGCAGGGGGGTACTGTTACACCCCAGCTTTCTCTCTCTCTCTCTCTCTCTCTCTCTCTCTCTCTTCACCTGTCATCTCACGAGGCAGCACACTAGCGTCTTTCCTTCTCTGTGTCGGAAGGTAGCCTCCTAGCCTTGTGTGTATGCTTCAGGGGAGAGGGTGTATGACATCTCCTTCTGGAAGAGCGAGCTCAGCGCTGAGGTCAATGCCATGGCCACGGAAATTGAAAACCTCAAGGTAACTCTCCCCTCACCCCACCACCCCCACCCTTCCTCCCCTCACTCCCCCTCTCCCTCCCCCCTTCTCTGTCATTCTAACACCTTTTGCTAAAGTTACTATCTTGCTCACCATCCTCTGTCTGTCTGTTTCATTCTAATCAGTTTACAGGTTATCAAATGCGTTCATTATGCCTGTTACTCGCGGACGCACAACTTTGGCTTTGCAGACAAGGTGTATTTCTTCACACCCGTCCGACATCTGAACGTAGATTTAAAAAAAAATTCTCAGCTGGTTTGTTGTATTCAGTTTCGAGCGTAATGGGTTGTTTTATATTTGAAATGAAGTTCATAAATGACACGGCTTGTATTGCCACTACTACTGTTTCAGTTAAGCTGTACAGATTTCATTTTATTTACCACAAAGAACTGTCAGTGATTACCATTTTTAATCAAGTATATGATTACAGGTTGATGATCAGTTTCATATGTTTCATTTTGTTGAAAGTACCCTTTTAATAGCATTATTGCTATTTACCTTTTTAAATGAACATAGAAAAACGCGGTTCCATGTGTTGTTGATAACAGACTGTCTATCCCTTCTGTTTACTGAGGTAAATGCACGTGGTAGATAGCTAAGGGAACGACTTAATACTGACGTACATAGGTTCAACCATCCATTACCTGTCCGTGCTCGTGAACGCACGTAACATTTTTGAAGAGATGAGACAGACAGACAGAAACAGAACGTAAAGGAAGGTAGGTTAGGGAGGGAGGTTGGTAGAAGGCAAATGGTTGGTAGGTGCGTAGATAGGTGGGTAGTGAAACAAGTCAATTGACTGATAGAGAGGGAGGGAGGGGGAGAGAGACAGGGAGAAAGAGAGAGAGAGAGAGTGGGAGAAGCAAGACATTCTGTCAAACAGACCGATCGCTTGTTAGTTATCAGTTATTATTTGACCTGTTTTTGTTGTTGTTTTACCAGTAATTCCGAACCTGTTGATCGACGATATGCAAACCTTGTTGATTTATACTTCTTCTTTTTTTTTTTTTTTTTTTGGTCTTCCTTTGCTTGCTAAACTCCTCCAAATAACAAAAACAACAGCATTATAGTAATAATAATAATGATAATAATAACAATGATAACAACACACTTACGGAGTTTGCACCTCTAGCATTACGTACACAAGCGCAGTAACCTACTGATCGTAATTTTATAACAATAGTTCGGTGCTTGGTAAAGCCGACATGATGATATAAGAAATGATGATAATGATAATGAAGCACTTGAGCAGCTTGCACCAGCAATAATGGTGTGTTCTTTGAATTAAAGAGAATGCTATACCATTGCTTTTGATGGTCTGGTAAATTTGTAACCTAAACGCAAAGCTTTCTATAGCAGTCATCAAAAGTGGTGTATTATATCAAAGAAAATAATGATAATAATAACACCACCAAAACCGGCTTTTTCTGTAATTTGAATTGCTTCCTCTTTCTGTGGTGGTGGAGGGTCTTTACAATTAAACCAGTTCGATGCTACATATATATCGGTGCGCAAAAATTGTGTGTGTGTGTGTGTGTGTGTGTGTGAGAGAGAGAGAGAGAGAGAGAGTGTGTGTTTGTGTGAGTTTGTGCGTGCCTGTGCCTGTGCGTGTATTCGTGTATGCAAGCGAGCTAGCTTTATTTGGTACGATAAGAATAGGTTGTTGGAATCTGCTGCAGTTGGCATTTTCTTGTTATTCTTATCGTTATTATGACGATAGGCCTTTTGTTATTATTTTGTTATTGTTGTCGTTGATGAATTTCAGTGAAACTGCGGAGTTGTGCTGATTTGAGCATTCAGAGATTAAATGTTGGTGTGTTTATAAACACACACACACACACACACACTCACACGAAAAAGAAAGAAGAGATGTTATACCTAATGATCGTGTTTTTTTGTTTTTTTTAATTTTAAATGACAGCAGAAATGTTGGCAGTGTAGTAATGGTGAATGTGGTGGTGATGGCGATCATGGAGATGTTGGTACTGGGTAAGATGCTGGTTTTATGACAGAACACAAAATTCACTGACCCAAAACACACAGTAACGTGTCTTACCTACAGCCACATTCTGCCCAGCAGCTCAAGCTTGCCATCAACATTAATAACTGTGATGATAAGGACGATGACCACCACCACCACAACAATAACAGTGATTATAATGAAGAAGAAGAAGATGATGATGATGATGATAACAATAATTATGATAACAATAACGGTAAGCAACACACACACGCACACACATACACACAACCTTAACACCAACCCAATCACCACCACCATAAAAAAAGCACACCTCCAAACTATCCGAGTACACCCGCACCTAACCTCCCCTCCCACAGGAGTACAAGCGCACCTGCGAGAAGGCCCTCGGGGACACGGCGAACCCTCTGCACGTGGCGGAGGAGTGCCTGATGAACCGGGAGAAGCGGCAGGGCATCGACCTGGTCAACGATGACGTGGAGAAGTCCCTGGTGAAGGAGGTGGACATCATCAAGAAGTGCCAGGCCCGTATGAAGAGGGTGCTGGACAAGGCCTACGTGCAGCTCAAGTGAGTGTACAGGTTTGAGGGGAGGGGGGGTGGGTGACAATCCCCAACGCCGATTGTCCTATAACCCTCTTGGCCGAGCCAGTAGGGATGTAACTTACAAGCCCTCTTGGCCGAGACAGTGGGCATGTAACTTGAAAGCCCTCTTGGCCAAGACAGTGGGGATGTAACTTGAAAGCCCTCTTGGCCAAGACAGTGGGGATATAACTTGAAAGCCCTCTTGGTCAAGACAGTGGAAATGTAACTTGAAAGCCCTCTTGGCCAAGACAGTGGGGATGTAACTTGAAAGCCCTCTTGGCCAAGACAGTGGGGATATAACTTGAAAGCCCTCTTGGCCACTGAAGACAGTGGGGATGTAACTTGAAAGCCCTCTTGGCCAAGACAGTGGAAATGTAACTGGGGATTAACTCGAGCAAGACCCTCCCCACTATAATCAAATTTTACCCCAGATAGTCGGAACAGCAGTTGCCTCCTTTGTTGTTCTGATGGTCATTGACACGACTGACTCTGTGTGTGTGTGTGTGTGTGTGTGTGTGTGTGTGTGTGTGTGTGTGTGTGTGACTGAAGCCTGACTGAACGACACAGGAAACGATTGATGGGAGCCCAAAAGGCAGCCGTCAGTCGGCTCTGTACAGTCAGACAGACTGTTGTACAAAAGACGATATTTATAAAGCGCGTATTGAGTTTGGTCCCTGACGGAAGATAGGCGCTGCATAGGTATCAAAAATGAACTGAACGGAGTCTGGCTCTGGAGAGTGCTGGAAGGATTTGGAGGAGAGGGGGGTGGGGGGTGGGGTTACTGGTGCTGAAGAAGCAACTCGTCACAACTTGGCCGTCAGTGTAATTGGCCGCCCTCAGTGGCACGGCTCTAGTGTCAGGGGAGACAATTTATCACGCTGGAGCGACAGAGTTCAGCTAAATCAAACAAAAATGAAGAAAGGTTCATAGGGTGTACACACACACACACACACACACACACACACACACACACACACACCCCACCCCCACACCTCCCCCCCCTCCTTCCCCATAAAACACAGCTCCGCTTCTGCTGGGTGGAAACTCTTTTCGACTTCCCCACACCCCCTCCTCACGAATATCTGAAACGTGACGCGGCGCGTCCGTTTGCAGGATGAACCGCGCCGCCCAGCACGCCTTGGAGATTGACGCCAAGGACAAGCACCATGCCCAGGGGCTGGATGACCGCATGCAGCAGCTGAGGAACAGCTCGGCTGGCATTGGCTACATCCCCGGCATTGAGAGCATCGACAACACGTGAGTGCTGCCTCTGTGTGTGTGTGTGTGTGTGCGCGCGCGCGCGTGCTCGTTCTTTAGCCTAATGTCTATCTACAGTTGCGATTTTAGACGAAAATCCATCACCTTCCACACCCCACCCCTGCCTGAAATCGTCACTACTTTCCCTGTTCCTCTCTCCTCAATGTGTGTGTGTGTGTGTGTGTTGCAAAAATGGTATTTGCCTAAAATTTGTCTCCGAAATCGGTTTTTGAGGCACAAAAAAAAAGTTATCTTAGGTATTATGAGAAAGTTTATATTTATTGAATTAGCAAATGTTATCTACTCATTTTGGGTTAAAAAAACAACAACAACACAACGTTTGTGTTTTCTCAGCTTTTATGTGACGCCATTGTACGTTTGGAAATGTTTATTCTGGGCATGGAATCAGTATTTTGTAGTTATCTTCCAGACTCCAACAGGAGTGAAAGGATGATTAAAACTTGAAACGTGTGTCTGCGTGTGCGTGTGTGTATGTATACAAACATATATATATATATATATATATATATATATATATATTGAAAGGATGATTAAAACGTGAAACGTGTGTCTGCGTGTGCGTGTGTGTATGTATACAAACATATATATATATATATATATATTGAAAGGATGATTAAAACGTGAAACGTGTGTCTGCGTGTACCTGTGTGCATGCATACAAACACATATATATATATATATATGTGTGTGTGTGTGTGGAGAGAGAGAGAGATATGATATATATATATATATATATATATATAGTTTTAGTGTCTCAAGGAGGCCTCACTGCGTTCGGACAAATCCATACACGCTGCACCATATCTGCTAAGCAGATGGCTGACAGCAGCATAACCCAGCGCGCTTAGTCAGGCCTTGAGTGCATGCTGGATGTTTGTTTATCAATCAGAGTGGATTTCTTTTGACATGATTTTGCCAGACGACAACCCTTTTGTTGCCATGGATTATTTCTCAGTGTGCCAAGTGCGTCAGTGCTGCACACACGACCGGGTCATTGTGTCAGCCGAAAGACTAGATGCTCAGTTTGATTTTCCAGTCAAACTTGGGAGAAAGGGCAAGAGCGCGGGATTCGAACCCACACCCGTACGGACTCTCTGCCTTGGCAGCTGAGCGTCTTAACCATTCTGTCACCTTCCTGAAAATGTAGATCTATATATCTTCATTCCACCCCTCTTCCCCCCCCCCCCACAGACTGACCATATAGAGATCTATATATCTTCATTCCATCCCTCTTTCCCCCACACACAGACTGACCATATAGATCTATATATCTTCATTCCATCCCTCTTTCCCCTCCACACAGACCATATAGATCTATATATCTTCACTCCATCCTTCTTTCCCCCTACACAGACCATATAGATCTATATATCCTCTCCATCCCTCTTTCCCCCCACACAGACTGACCATATAGATCTATATATCTTCATTCCATCCCTCTTTCCCCCACACACAGACTGACCATATAGATCTATATATCTTCATTCCATCCCTCTTTCCCCCACACAGACTGACCATATAGATCTATATATCTTCATTCCATCCCTCTTTCCCCCCCACACAGACTGACCATATAGATCTATATATCTTCACTCCATCCCTCTTTCCCCCACACACAGACTGACCATATAGATCTATATATCTTCATTCCATCCCTCTTTCCCCCCCACACAGACTGACCATATAGATCTATATATCTTCATTCCATCCCTCTTTCCCCACACACAGACTGACCATCCCTGAGTCGTGGGCACGCTACACCCAGGAGAACATCGCGCGCTCCCAGAAGGAACGCGCCGCGTCGGAGCGTCTGCGCGGCGAGATCGACAGCACGCTGCGGCACTGCGCCAACGAGATGTGGAACAACTTCAACGGTGTCAACAACGCCTTCAACACCAGGATCCGCGAGACCACTGACGCCAGGAACAAGCTGCAGGCGCACTTGCAGAGGGTGTGTGTGTGGGGGGGGTTGGGGTTGTGTGTGTTGGTGTGTTAGGTGGGTGTATGTGTGGGTTTGTGTTGGGGTTTGGTTGGGTTTGTGTGTGTGTGTGTGTGTGTTTGGTGTGGATGTTGGTTGGGTTTGGGTGTGTGTGTGTGTGTGTGATAGACGTGTGTATGTGTGGGGTGTATGTGCATGTTCTTGTGTGTTGGGTGTGTGTGTGTGTGTGTGTGTGTGATAGACGTGTGTA
Organism: Babylonia areolata; assembly: GCF_041734735.1. Classification (NCBI taxonomy): domain Eukaryota; kingdom Metazoa; phylum Mollusca; class Gastropoda; order Neogastropoda; family Buccinidae; genus Babylonia; species Babylonia areolata. The sequence continues at coordinate 2,921,075 of NC_134885.1, read as the reverse complement.
TGTGTGGGGTGTATGTGTGATAGACGTGTGTATGTGTGGGGTGTATGTGTGCATGTTCTTGTGTGTGTGTGTTGGGTGTGTGGTTTTTTCCCCTGCGTGTATGTGTGTTATGGTGTAAGGAAAGGGGGGGAAATGGTGTAAGGAAAGGGGGGGAAATGAAGGTGTGATTGAATGATATGGATACTTATATAACGTCTATTTTCGGTCGGAGACCAAGCTCTAAGCGCTTTACAAACACGGGGTCATTTGCACAACATATGCATTTAAACACTAGAATGACAACTCCTTAACATAATCCTGCATAGACTGAACATCCAATCAGTCACAGTAATTTATTTATTTCTGCACACACACACTCACACAGAACCATCACGGTCAACACACAGCATGCAAAGCAAGCACCACAACACCTAAATGATATATATATATATATATCAGAATACTTCACACCAAATCAGAATACTTAAAAACCAATCACGCACACCACAATGCACCAGATAATACACATGTCAAATCACAGAACTGAAAATGATCAGTTTGACTCTCTCCCTCCCTATCCCGCCAAACGTGTGACGATGTGGGTTGCTGTGTGCAGACGATGCAGGAGATCTTCGACATGGAGAAGAACATCAGCCTGCTGCGCAAGGCCATCCAGGACAAGGAGAACCCCATGAAGGTGGCCCAGACCCGCCTGGATGAGAGGACTCGCCGCATCAACGTGGAGATCTGCAACGACCCCGTCATGAAGTCGTGAGTGTCGCGATTTGGGGTTTTCTTGCATGTGATGGGTAGGTGGGTCGTTTGTGTGCGCGTGTGTGTGTGTGTTTGGGAGTGGGTGTCTCTGTGGGGGTGTATGAGTGTTCATATTTTTGTCTGTGTGTGGGAACGTGTATGCATGTTCCCTCTCTTACACTGCTCCTCCTCTCACACTGTATACATGTTCACCATCTCAAACCCTATACATCTATTCCCGCTTCCATGTTGTGTGTGTCTGTGTGTTTGGGAACGTGTATGCATGCTACCCCTCTCACTGTATACATGTTCCCCCTATCACCTATACATGGATTCTCCCTCTCACATTGTATATACTATGTTCCCCCCCCTCTCACACTGTATATACATGTTCCTGATACAGCCTGCAGTATGAGGTGGCGGAGATCCGAGAGTCAGTCAGGCTGCTGAAGGAGCGCCTCAAGTCTTCAGAGCTGAGCCTGGCCCGCCTGATGAAGACCAAGGCCACGCTGGAGCACGACATCGGTGTCAAGGAGAACTCGCTGCGCATCGACTCCGCCTTCTGCATGGGCATGCGCAAAGGGTTCCCCATGGACCCCAAGGTGGGCCCCGTCTTCCAGATGCCCTAGAGGTGCCAGTCCTCTCCTGCTCTGCGTTTTCACCGCTGCTTGCTCTGTGTCCTCTTGAGGTCATTTTTTGGGGTCTGTGGATGTTTGGGGGTTATCTTGAATTGTTTTTTTTGTGCGTGAATGCTCCCAATCGTCTGCCTGGTGTGAGAGACTCCGGTCGTCTATCGCCGCGACGTAAACGTTCAGTAGTTCGGACTAGTTTTGACCAAATTTATTTATTACATTTTACGCGTTAAGTGCGATCGTGGACATTTCGCTTTTTTTCACATCTGAAAATCACCCTCGCGTCGTTCATGTAAAGCGCTGTCTCTCCTTGTCAGCGTCAGATCACCCCCAGCACGTCAGGACCCGAACTGGCCGTCATGTAGCTGTTGTTAAGCGAAGGAATCCAAAGTGGGCTTTGGCCTGCTGTGTACTACTTAACTGTCAGCTGGTTGGTTGTCATCACTGGGATCATTCGTCGTCTTTTCCCTCAAGGCGATGGGATCACAGTGTAAAGCACGTCGTTTCCATTGCAAAATCAAAGCACATAATTGTAATTTGGGTGGTTTTAATTCACCTATTACTACTCGCTATTATAATGCCAACACTTTGATGTTTGGCCAGAGAATCACAATGTATGATCGTGGAACGGGGAGATTATCAACAAAATAGATTGAATATGACCCCTGTCTCCATTCTGAATAATCGGGTGCATTACATTATAGATGCACATTCAATTTTAGTAGTAGTTTTACAGGAACATATTTTTACTACAAGGACAGCGTGTTTTGTCAGTGTGTTCCATTGATCATTCTTTTCCTGTTTTTTTTCAGCAAGTGATACCTGAGCGTGTCTGTGATATTTTTGACATGTATGCCAGAGTGAATGTGTGTACAAACTTGATTCAACAAATTCCGTCATAACTGTATAGTTTATAGTTGCAAAAACGTGTGCTTAATATCAGTTTGAGTCTGAAAGAAGGTATTAGAGCTATTAAAGAGAGATTTAAAAATGTTGAAACTAACTTTGATGTAGATATTGCCGTCCACTGATTTGGTTTTTGGTCTTGGTAGTAGTTGTGTGACGAGACAGTGAATTTATTAGCATCAAGATGTAGTGGAAGGCGTAGTTATCCCTTAGTGGAATAGATCGTTGTGTGAATACTTGCCAGACATCGTTTGGGAAATGAAGGGATTTTCGTAATGAAATGATCGTCGGAATATTTACTGGATACAACAGCTTCCATACTTGAATAATTACATCAGTTCCAATCACGTCTTTCCCCCCTGTATTTTCAAACATCCACGCGTGCGGTATTTCCGTCTTTTTGTTGTTTTCGGTTCACCGCATTTCCTGAAGGGTTGCTGGTTAAGCCACAAATTGAAATACAAACCGTTATAGCCTGATCAGTATTATTCTCGCATTTGTTTTTACTCACGGTAAATACATTTTGTGTACAGAATTTTATATGTGAATGTTTGTGTCCATCTGATCATGAAACTTGTGATTTTATGCGTGACAGACTTCATATATCCCACATTCTCTTGAAGTAGTCCTTTATTTCCATCAGTTTTGTCGTCTGTCAGTCAATACATATCCGTCCCCGTTAACGCCAGGTATTTATTGCCATGTGATAGTGTGCATGATCTCCATTTATTTTATATATCATACTGTTCATGTCATTGGTCTTAGTGCACTTACGACTGAATTCAAAACAATAAAAAAAATATATGAGCTTTCCACTGTTTGCTTTCTTTTGATTTTCATTGATCGGATGATCCGATTGAATGAGTGTCTCGGTTACGTTTTGAATCATCCACTTGCGCTCGCGCGCGTGTGTGTGTGCACAAACACCTTCCCCACAAACTATGAATCAGACAATATTGAAATTCTATGAAAAAAACCCCTGTGAAATAAAATTCGACACAACTGGAAATATTACACGCAAAAATGTCTTTTAAAAAAAAGACTGACGCTTCAACTGAGAAAAGGAAAGAGAAGAGAGAGACAGGCAGAGAAATAGAACACAAAATATATATGTGATAGTCAGTCGTGTCCGACTATGACCATCAGAACAGCAGAGGAGGCAACTGCTGTTCCGACTATTTGGGCTAGAATTTGATTATAGTGGAGAGTGTCTTGCCCAAGTACATCCCCACTCTCTCGGCCAAGAGGGTTTTAGGACAGTCGGCGTTGGGATGGTTCCCAAAGGCCAACTAGCCCACAAGGCTGCAGCACTAAGAGCCAGTGCAATTTTGCCTCCTAGTTTGAGAGTCATAGTCCTTCACAAAAGACTAAGCTGTAAATGGTTTCCCATTGACTGGAGAAACCATTGATAATACAGCTCTCACTTTGCTGTTGGCCCAAATGTAAACTTATGTCAATCTGTGATATAAGCCGAGTGTTGGGCCTAGACAAAAACCACCAGTTATTTCAAACAAGTCAACACAGATTCAAATAAACTAAATAGTGAATAAAGCGTGTATGTGATTACAAACACAAACTAAAACCTACACAGTAATTATCTCAACAGAACAGTTGAAGTTGGTTTCACATGTTATAAACTGACCTTTGACGACAGTCAAAACAAACAACAAAACACCACCTTTTCGTGGTCATCAAAACGCAAAGAACTGTTAACCTCTGACGTTTGGTGACTATAAAAACGAAATCAGCTTTTATAGCCTGGCCTTTGGCGACTATCAAAACGACCATTACTGCTAAAAACTTACCTTTGGTGATTACTGCTACCCAGTGACTTTTGTTGACTATCAAAACGAAAACAGCTGTTATATAATGACCTCTCGTGACTACCAAAATAGAAACAGCTGCTACGTAATGACCTCTGGTGATATAAAAAGGAAAACAACTGCTATATACTTACCTTTGATGACTGTCAAATTGAAAACAACTGCTATATACTGGCCTTCGATGACTGCCAAAATGAAAACAATTGCTATATACTGACCTTTGGTGATTATCAAACGAAAGGAACTACTATATACTGATATTTGGTGACTATCAAAGTGCAAACCATATACTGACATTTGTTAGCAATAAAAACTAAAGTATCTGGTATATACTGACCTTTGGTGACTATCAAACGAAAACAGTTAAAAAACACTGGCCTTTCGGGACTATCGCGTAAAACAAGTTCTTTGTAACCACAGAGAATCGTCGCGGGCAAAATCCACTGGCAAAATGCATCCCGGGGAGTTATTTTATTTTATTTTATTTTAATGTGGTGTAGCGTATATGAACTTTTCTGCGCGTTTTGACGCCTTTTTGAAACAAACCACACGCTGAGTAAAGAAACGTGGCCCACACTTTGGTGACGTGCTCTTCCCGGCGAAAGCTAACCGGTGGAACTGCAATTCAGTCCAGTATGACGCAATACAATGTCAGTGATACAATATATATACCTTTTTTTTTCATAACTGGCCTTTGGGAACCATCTCAACGCCGACTGTCTTAAAACCCTCTTGGCCGAGAGAGTGGGGATGTAACATGCGCAAGACACTCTCCACAAAAATCAAATTCTAGCCCAAATAGTCGGAACAGCAGTAGCACAAACTTAATATAAGCATAAAAAATATGCTTATCTATGAATTAGCAACAACAATAAAGGATCGTGAAAGAAAATGTAAACAAACGTTACCCAGATTTTTCATAATACGCCTTCTTCAGCTCTGCATGAATGTTGTGGATGCCTGCAACCTTGCCACAGTTCAGAGACTTCACTACTGTATCATCTGCCGCCTTGCCACAGTTCAGAGACTTCACTACTGTATCATCTGCCGCCTTGCCACAGTTCAGAGACTTTACTACTGTTATCACCTGCAGCCTTGCCACAGTTCAGAGACTTCACTACTGTATCACCTGCAGCCTTGCCACAGTTCAGAAACTTCACTACTGTTATCACCTGCAGTATTGCCACAGTTCAGAGACTTCACTACTGTTATCACCTGCAGTATTGCCACAGTTCAGAGACTTCACTACTGTTATCACCTGCAGTATTGCCACAGTTCAGAGACTTCACTACTGTATCACCTGCAGTCTTGCCACAGTTCAGAGACTTCACTACTGTTATCACCTGCAGTCTTGCCACAGTTCAGAGACTTTACTACTGTATCACCTGCAGTATTGCCACAGTTCAGAGACTTTACTACTGTTATCACCTGCAGCCTTGCCACAGTTCAGAGACTTTACTACTGTTATCACCTGCAGTCTTGCCACAGTTCAGAAACTTCACTACTGTTATCACCTGCAGTCTTGCCACAGTTCAGAAACTTCACTACTGTTATCACCTGCAGTATTGCCACAGTTCAGAGACTTCATTACTGTTATCACCTGCAGTCTTGCCACAGTTCAGAAACTTCACTACTGTTATCACCTGCAGTCTTGCCACAGTTCAGAAACTTCACTACTGTTATCACCTGCAGTATTGCCACAGTTCAGAGACTTCATTACTGTTATCACCTGCAGTCTTGCCACAGTTCAGAAACTTCACTACTGTTATCACCTGCAGTCTTGCCACAGTTCAGAAACTTCACTACTGTTATCACCTGCAGTCTTGCCACAGTTCAGAAAATTCACTACTGTTATCACCTGCAGTATTGCCACAGTTCAGAGACTTGCATCACCTCTTCACGGCGTCATGAACAAGTCATATTTATTTGATGAATCTTGACCAGTCAGCAGGCTTGGATCTCCTTTGACTCTGTCTGTAGTAGAGTTCAGAGCAGTATTCAGAACAAAAATCAACACAGAACTTAATGATTCTCCTCTTCTCCTCATCTCTCTCCCCCGTCCATACCTTTCAGCCAACCACAACCAATGTCACAAAATACCAGTCTCCTTTATTTCAAGTTCTCAACCCATGCAATACACAACTCAGACATTACAACCGGCATGCTATGACACGACATCATATGTAGCCTGATAAAAAAAAAAAGAAAAAAAGAAAAAATAATAATCATCCTTGCACTCAACGCGTCCTAAAAGCTCCATTGTATCTGTCGAGCTCTACTGTCGATTCATACAACACTCACCCTTTAGAGACACAACCAGAAACTGAGTAGTGATGGTGTTCACAGCGGACAAACGACTAACTGGGATCGAACCCACATCACCACGCCCCACGTAGGATTTTAGGATTGTGTGGATTTTAGGATTGTTTTTCGGCCCCAGTGACCAACACCGCTGGTGTTCCAACCTCGCAGAGCCTGGTTGACGCCGGTACCTGTTTCCAACGGAAGCCAACACTACAACCATGTAACGCAGTCTCAAACCATGACAAATACATTTTCTGTATGAAAATCTTCCTCACAAGACAAAAACTGGATGCAGGAAAGTAATCTCAAGTTTCCACAAAGAAGCTGGCGAAGACTAAGGGTGAATTTACATACATTTTGTAACAACAAGCCTGATTCTAAACGGTCTCCCTCCTCCCTTGCTAATCTGAGCAGTGTTCACATTTCACTGTGTGGACAGCCAGTGGCAGTCATTTCAAACATCTTTCCCAGGAGCACACCAGTCACCACGATTCTTACAGCTCACTTGATGCAACACTGGTCCGACTCGTCTTTCTTGCTGTTCAGTTGAACACAACCTACACAGCACCAGGTTCCACGATTTTGTAACTCACTTGTCCTTCATGGGACCTCTTGTGGTTCTCAGGGTTTTGGGTGTTGTTGTTTTTTTTAATGCAGTGGAACATGAACCAGCTTACTTCATTCTCACATTTCACACTTCTACGTACAGTTCATCGGCCCACGAAAGTAAAATTCAACTGTTTTTCTATGGATCACAAAATGAAATATAAGCTATATTCCTTTCTTTACAAATCTCTTCTAAAACGTCGTGGGCTACAAGTTCCAATCACACTTACGTTTGTGACACCGACACGTCACTGCACGGCAACTGTGACTGCATCTTCCACGTTCCAACAAGTCTCCCTGCAAACAGCTGAGCATCACAGTTCATCAGGTCCCCTCACCCAATGCCAGACCCAGACCTGGTCAAGCTGAGGTCCCGAAACAAACAGAGAACAAGTTACCACACGGCCTGCACAGTCACCAGGGAGTTGGTTGTCGCCAACGTCCTCCTCCTCAAGGATCCTGGGAACCTGCCTCCATCATCGTTTCCGGTACAGGTGGCGGTCATTTCCAGCTGGGCACCAGTGTCTGTCTCAGTCTGACAGCATGGGCATTCAGTATCTCCTAACACACAATCCCTGTGGGTAGATGTTACCAGACGAAACACAAAGATGGCATTGGGGGGGGGGGGGGGGGGGGGGGAAGAGAGAGAGGATGGGGAAACTATTTATTCATATTTATTTCGTGAAAACATTCAAATTAATAAAAGTTGGCAAGTGTGTTTAACTTTTCCTTACATCTCGAATGTGCTCGTCAGTTTGCCTAAGCTTGATTTGTTTTGTTGTAAATTAACTTTTTCTTTTCTTTTTCAATCTCTGTGTGTGTGTGTGTGTGTGTGTGTGTGTGTGTGTGTGTGTGTTGTGTGTGTTGTGTGTGTGTGTGTGTGTGTTTCGCTTATTTTGTTTGACACCGTTGGACTGAAACTTTGATCCAGTGCGTTTGCATTGTTATTGTATCCTTCATGCCCCAAAAGCCCCCACCCCCCACCCCCACCAAAAATAAATAAATATATTCGAACCTGTAATCTGGAGAGTGATAAGGGGAGTAATTTTAGTGTGGACAAGCAAATTATGTTATCTTCAGTTATGTCCCTTGACACATAATTATTACCAACACTTTAGTTCCTGTAGCTGATACACTTGCTTAGTTTTTATACGTCTTCATGCACGCACGCACGCACTCATGCACACACACACACACACACACACACACACACACACACACACACAACCACTTTGTACGAGTTATCTTCCTCATTTCCAAACCACTGAATTACAATAAACGTGGTGTATAAAAACCACCCAGCTTCTACTCGCACACCTATGTTCTACTACATTCCGTGCAGACAGAGTCTTAAAATGACAAGTGACACAATCTGGTAAAAGATGACTATTTACAAAATGGTAAAAACATACGTTTTTTTTATATTTAAACCTACATTTTGTAGCCCTCATAGAAAACAGAATGAATAATGCTCTACATGATACAAACACGAGCTCCAACTCAAATACTCATTTCCATACATTATCTTACAAGACCACACACTTTTTGTCAATGAGGACATAAATGATCATCATTGATAATTACCATGATTGTAATCATAATTCCTTGACTGGCTTTTACTCTATGGGCGTAATTATAACTCCTCCAGTGGCTGTTAACTTAATTGCTATTATCAAACGTCTAGACAACAACTGATATTTTGCCCTCTTTTACGAATAAAAGAAGAAATGTGACCAAAGGCAAATCTTCGGATTACATGATCACTTTACTATCTGCATTCATCGATCTTTAATTTGCAATCACTCCAGTAATTTCAGCTTTAGTTTCTCAAGGAGACGTCACTGCGTTCAGACAAAGTCCATGCCAGACAGATACCTGACAGCAGCACAACCCAACGCGACATGTCTGCCCTTGAGTGAGGGCGTGTTTGTGTAGCCCATCTGAGTGCATTTCTTCTACATAACTTTGCATCAACACTTATGTTGCAATTTGGGTTCTTTTTCAGTGCGTCAAGTGCGTGCTGCACACGGGACCTCGGTTTATCTCGCCTCATCCGAATGACTAGACGCTCAGTTCGATTTTCCAGTCAACCTTTGGAGAAAGGATGAGAGCGGGATTCGAACCCAGACCCTGTTCTGGTAGATAAGTGTCTTAACCACTGTGCCACCTTCCTTCAGCAATGGTGTTGTGGAATATTCAACACCTCCATTCACTTCCCAGCTCCACTGTTGTGGAATATTCGTGGAATATTCAACACCTCAATTCACTGCCCAGCTCTATTGTTGTGGAATATTCAATACCTCCATTCACTACCCAGCTCCACTGTTGTGGAATATTCAATACCTCAATTCACTGCCCAGCTCTATTGTTGTGGAATATTCAATACCTCCGTTCACTACCCAGCTCTATTGTTGTGGAATATTCAACACCTCCATTCACCACCCAGCTTAACTTGTTTTTTTAATGCAGGCTTTGTTTTCTAACATCTCTCAGGACGAGCTGACACTGAAATTCAAACTGAGTGACGACAGATAAATAACAAATCATGCAGAAAAGAAAGAATGAAAGAAAGGGACAGCGTGCTGCTTTCGGTGAATACCTTCTTCCGGGCAAAGCAGACTGAATACCTTCTTCCGGGCAAAGCAGACTGAATTTTGGTGAATACCTTCTTCCGGGCAAAGCAGACTGAATTTTGGTGAAAACCTGACTGAATTTTGGGGAATACCTTCTTCCAGCCAAAGCAGACTGAATTTTGGGGAATACCTTCTTCCAGCCAAAGCAGACTGAATTTTGGTGAATACCTTCTTCCGGGCAAAGCAGAGTGAAATACCTTCTTCCAAGCAAAGCAGACTGAATACCTTCTTCCGGGCAAAGCAGACTGAATTTTGTTGAATACATTCTTCCGGGCAAAGCAGACTGAATTTTGGTGAATACCTTCTTCCAGGCAAAGCAGACTGAATTTTGGTGAATACCTTCTTCCAAGCAAAGCAGACTGAATACCTTCTTCCGAGCAAAGCAGACTGAATTTTGGGGAATACCTTCTTCCAAGCAAAGCAGACTGAATACCTTCTTCCAAGCAAAGCAGACTGAATACCTTCTTCCGGGCAAAGCAGACTGAATTTTGGTGAATACCTTCTTCCAGGCAAAGCAGACTAAATTTTGGTGAATACCTTCTTCCGGGCAAAGCAGACTGAATTTTGGTGAATACATTCTTCCGGGCAAAGCAGACTGAATTTTGTTGAATACCTTCTTCCAGGCAAAGCAGACTGAATTTTGGTGAATACCTTCTTCCGGGCAAAACAGACTGAAATTTGGGGAATACCTTCTTCCGGGCAAAGCAGACTGAATTTTGGTGAATACCTTCTTCCGGGCAAAGCAGACTGAATACCTTCTTCCGGGCAAAGCAGACTGAATTTTGGTGAATACCTTCTTCCGGGCAAAGCAGACTGAATACCTTCTTCCGGGCAAAGCAGACTGAATTTTGGTGAATACCTTCTTCCGGGCAAAGCAGACTGAATTTTGGTGAATACCTTCTTCCGGGCAAAGCAGACTGAATACCTTCTTCTTCTTCCAGGCAAAGCAGACTGAATTTTGGTGAACACCTTCTTCCAGGCAAAGCAGACTGAATTTTGATTAAAGCGACTCACATAAAAGACATAGTAGACGGTGATGACACAGCTCTGTGTCACAACCCGATTCCATAAAACAGGTGAAGATAAAATACAATACAACACACAACAATACAATGATGATGTAATGCAATGTACACATGACATCAGGGTCAGCATCTCGGACATACTGGCTGGGCCCAGCACGTGCTAAGTCACTGTGAATGAGTAATCTGGAATAACCAACACGGATACATCAATGATAACAACAACAGGAACGACAATGATGATAATAAATAATAATAATAATATCAATAACAATGAGAATAAAAACAATGAAACGTGTCTAAATCTCACTGCCACAGTTCAATTCAGAGCAGTTTCATGGCAGTCATCGTCACACATTCCTGAAGTGGGATCTACATTACAGGGACATGGCTATGGATCACCACGGCTACGGGTCAAGGGGTCACCATCATGGCTAGAGGTCAAGGGGTCACCACCATGGCTAGAGGTCAATGGGTCACCACCATGGCTAGGGCATCAAGGGTCACCACCATGGCTAGAGGTCAAGAGGTCACCACCATGGATAAAGGTCAAGGGGTCACCACCATGGCTGGGGATCAAGGGTCACCACCATGGCTAGAGGTCTGGGGGTCACCACCCTCCCAAGGGGTCAAAGGTCACCGCCATGGCTACATCATCAGGGACACGTCAGCCGGACCGGGTCTCATGGACAGGAAAGGCCCATGATCTGGACTCATTCACTTGGGTAAACCACCTGGGCACAAGGGCACGTGCCAGAGCGAGATGCACCAACCAGCGCATGCTTTCCACACAGTCACAGGAACAGAGGTAAACACGACACTGCTTCCTCTTGTCGGAGGTACAGGTGGTGGGGGGGGGGGGGGGGGGAGCGGCGACCAGGAATACCTGACTCTGGCAGGTACCTCTAACACCGTGGACAAGGAGCTCCAGACAGTCACATAACGGGACCTCATGACGGCTGGGCCATCTCTGCCATGATCCTGATCCTCCTCTGTCGAGGATACACCCACCACGGGTTTCTCTCTCTCACACACACACACACACACACACACACACACACACACACACACATGAGCTGCTGGAGTCGTAGCAACGTACAGGTCTGTGGGATCATCATCACGCCTTCACGGGATCTGGACAGGAGCTTCACGGCACATGCTGGCCAGGACGTGAGGAGCATTTTCAACACGACAGATGGTGGTGTAAGCGTCAGTGGTACACATCATGCACAACCATCAGCACGCGCACCAGGGTGGTCCCTACAAGGGGAGTATCACAGGTGGGAGCGCGGGTGGTGTCCTCAGGACGATCTGACGAACAGGGGACACAGGTAGTCATGACGACCTCGCCAACAGAAGACCCAAGGACCTCAAGAACACAGGACGCAAGGACTCTATGACGACCTCACGAACAGAAGACACAAGGAGTCATGACCACCTCACCACGTTGAAGGGGTAGGTGGGTACACGGGGTGTCTGTCACGGGTGGATGGTCGGGGTGTGGAGGGGGTCAGGGGTACATGAACTCGGGTCTGGCGGGGCTGTCCAGCCAGTCACAGTTCTGATGCAGGCGGATCACCTGGCCTTTCTTCACCACTCGCAACAACCCGTCCATGAAGTTGCCACCTGAAGACACACACACCAACACCTGTAGCAGCACACACACACACACACACACACACACACACACACACACACCAACACCACTAGCAGCACACACACACACACACACACACACACACACACACACCACAAGCAGCACACACACACACACACACACACACACACACACACACACACACACACACACACACACACCACTAGCAGCACACACACAGCAGCAGTTAATTAAAATTAAAAGGGATATCTCTCACTGTACAGCTGAGTAGAATCGACCTATTCCAGTAGAGTCATTATAAAAGAGATATCTCTATCACAATGCACAGCTGTGAAGAATCGACACATTTCAGCAGTGTTGTTATAAAAGGGGTATCTCTATCACATTCTAAAGATGTGCATGATCGATCCATTCCAGCAGTGTCATTAGAAATGTGATATCTCTGTCACAATGTACAATTTGCAGAATCGAAACATTCCAGAAGTGCCAATTATAAAAGGGTTATCACTATCCAAATGCACAGCAGCACAGAATGGATACATTCCAACAGTGTCATCATTCTTCTTCAGCGTTCGATATTGTTGGGATGTGTCAGACTTGAAGCTTCGTCGCCCTGACGCCCTGACGAAGCCCACAGTTTTCTCCAGGTCAGTCCGGTCACCCCAAAGCTGTGCCTGTAGCTCTACTCCCTCGGGCCAGGACTGGCGTCGTAGATCCTCATAAGTGGGGCAGTGTTGGAAAATATGTTCTGAGGTGTTGTGTATCTGTGCCACAGAGACACTCATCGGTGTGAGATATTTTCATTCCGCTCAGATGACTCAAAAGCCTGCAGTGGCCTGTACGAAGTCTGAAGAGGATTGTTTGCTGGTGTCGCTGGAGTTGGTGGATCGCATCTGTCCCTTTGTCAGCGTTCGGCCTTCTCTTCCTTCGGTACTGGCTGTGGATGATGGTTTTTGCCTCTGTACGTCGCTGGGTGACTGAACTGCTCCATTTTGCTTCCCACTTTTGACAGAGCATCAGCTGTTTCATTCCCAGTGGTCCCGCAGTGGGATGGAATCCACTGCAGTGTGATGGTAGACACTTGTGAGAGGTCATTTAGGGTCTTTTGTACAGACACTTGCTGTTTTGCTGCATGGAGGACAGCGCTTGTTTCTGCTCTGTAGTTGGAGGAGATTTTTCCAGTGGGAAATGTTTCTTGTGAGAGTTTTCCATTTGTGTGTTGGATGAAAACTTCAGCTCCTCCGTTCTTCACTCCTCCGTTTTCATGTCATCTGTTGTGCCACAGCCTTCATGACATATGGAGCTTGGCTTTCCTTCCTTTCTGTTCCTGGGACGTTTGTGATGATCGAGACACCTTCCAGAGGGTGCCTGGCTCCTCAAAAACGGGCAGCAATGCCACCTCTTCCTGGGCTGTAGGTAGAAGTCTGCATTTTTCTGGCAGAGGGATTTTGAGAGATGGTTAAAACTTTGTCTTTTAGTCCTGTTCTTGGAGTGGTTCTTGATGCTGGACTGCACAGGGTGGTCTGGCATGGGCAGCAGCTTCTCACTGTGAATGTAGACCTCTTCCCGTCGTTCTTTCAAAGGCTGGAGGTTTGTGTATTGCCTGGATCGGGGATGTTTTCGGTCCTCCAGTGATCAGCTGTAGGCCCGCATTGTGCACTTTGTTCGGGCGGTTGGTGTCATTATAAAAGGGATATCTCTTCACAAAGTACAACTGTGCAGAATCGCTACATCCCAGTTGTGTAACTGATTATAAAAGGGATATCTCTTCACAAAGTTCAACTGTGCAGAATCGCTACATCCCAGTTGTGTAACTGATTAGAAAAGGGATGTCTCAGTTACACTATAAGGCTTGCAGGATTGGTACATTCCAGCAGTGTCATTAATCATTAAGGGGACATCTCTATCACAATGTACAGCTTGAAGAATCGATACATTCCAGCACTGTCCTTATATAAGGGACATCATCACAATGCACAGCTGAGTACAATCGATACATTCCAACAATGTCATTATAAAAGGGATATCTTTGTCACGTATTACAGCTGTGCAGAATCGATACATTCCAGGAGTGTCATTATAAAAGGCACATCTCTCTCGGGGCCTCGTTTCCCGCTGCCTTGCTCCTGCTGAGAGAGGCAGCTGTGCAGAAAACGCGTGGCTGGCTGACTGCTTTCTCTTCGCCGATGCTCTCTCGGTGTGCGTGCCGCCACCACCGTCACTGGAGGCACTGGTTCTGCCGGAGGGTCCTGATTGATCCCTCCTTCCCCCCTCCCCTTCCCTTCACGTGCACACACACACACACACACACACACACACACACACACATTTTCTACGCACAGGCAAGAGCGCTAACAAGCACACACTTGGACGCAAACGCACGTACGCACACACATTTGAGCTAAATTAATGATAAGTAGTGCTACATGCAGTGCATCGAGCTGCGTGTGAAAGAATTTTTTAGTTTCATAAAAAGAAAAGATGAAGACGAAAAAGATGAAAATGGGGGGAAGGAGATGGGGAACGAAAAGAAAGAAAGAAGAAAGAAAGAGAGGAGGAAGAGGAGGAGGAGGAGAAGGAGAAGTTGAAGATGATGGAGGATGAGGAGAAGAAGAAGAAGATGATGATGATGTAGGATGAGGAGAAGATGATGATGATGATGTTGAAGGATAAGGAGGCGGAGATTGAGAACAAGGAGTAGGAGGAGGAAGAGGAGGAGAAGAAGAATAAGGAGGAGGAGGAAGAGAAGAAGAAGAAGAGGAAGGAGGAGGAGGAGGGCAAGGAGGAGAAAAAGGAGGAAGAGAAGTAGAACAACGAGGAGGAGAAGCAGAAGAAGAATTAGGAGGAGGAGGAAGACTAAGAGGAGGAGGAGGAGGAGAGGAAGAAGAAGAAAAGAAGAAGAAGAATTAGGAGGAGGAGGAGGAGGAGGAGAAGAAGAGGATGAGGACTAAGAGGAAGAGAAGAAGAAGGAAGAGAAGGAGAACTACGAGGAGGAGGAGAAGGAGGAGGAGGAGCAGCAGCAGCAGCAGAAGAAGAACGAAGAAGAACGACGAACAGGAAGAAGCAGCTGAAGAAGAGGCAGGCGGGGCACGGCACAAGGTGACCACTCACTGTTTAACCTGGAGAACACGAAACTGTAGAAGGGGTCGTCTCTGACAGGTATGAAGTGCACACACATGAAGGAGTCCTGCTGCCCTGTCGGGTACCCTTTAGAACTGCCACAACAGGGTAAAAAAAACAACAGAAGTCTGGTTGAAAACGGATTTCCTTGCGAAAACAACAACAAAACATCTTAAAACTGCGAAGGAAATGACACGTTTTAATTAGACGGCATTGCATTGTATTGCATTGTATTGCATTGTATTGTATTGCATCGTCTGTATTGCACTGCACTGTATTTTCCTTACGAAAACAACAAAAAAACATCTTAACTCTCTCCATACGAACGGCGAAAGAGACGACGTTAACAGCGTTTCACCCCAATTACCATCATCAAAATATTGCAAGCGGAAGGCTCTTATACTGAAGACGTGAATGTTGACAAAGAATACTACAATTCTGACGACGGAAGCTAAAGGTTGGGTCATTCAGACACCCGCTGGACATCCGAGGGGTCTGTGTAGAGGAGAAGAGAGGACTGACCGTACTGAGCGAGTTAAAACTGCGAAGGAAATGACACGTTTTAATTAGACGGCATTGCATTGCATTGTTTACTGGACTACATTGCATTGCCTTACTCTTTTGCCACAGTGTGTTTCTCTGTGTGAAATTCGGCCTGCTCTGCACGGTGAAAGCTCCTTCCATTTATTCTGTCCGCCAGTGTATTTCTTTTCTTATCAAAGCGAATTTTTCTTCAACAGAATTCTTCAAAGGACGACGCTTCTGTTGCCGTGGGTTCTTTTACGTGCTCCGCGCTCATGATGTACACGGAACCTTGGTCTGTGTGACCGAGTCTGTGTCACGAACTCGGCTCTTCATGCCATCATCGTCATTCTTGCTAAAAACTTTAAAGTTTAAAAAAAAAAAAAAAAAAAAAATATATATATATATATATATATTTCAGCCCGGGAATTTTACACACGTGAAATGGAAATTAGTCACAGTGGAGCACAGGAGGTTTTCCATTGCTTTTATAATGGACTGTACAGAGATTCTCATCAAATGAACTTGGTGCACAGCATTCAGTTTGTCTTCATCTTCTTACGTTATCTAGCGAAAAAAAAAACCCACCTTCGACAACAAGGGTCTGATGAAAGAATATCAGACATCGGCTGCTGTTGGCAACCTCCAGTATGTCGCGGTGTCTGATATTACAGTACATCAGGACATATCTGTTAGCACAACCTACCCCCCTCACCCCATTGCCTTACATGACATATCTGTTTGCACAAAACCACCACTCTCCCCACTGCCTTACATATCTGTTAGCACAAAACCACCACACCCCCCACTGCCTTACATGATATATCTGTTAGCACAAAACCACCACTCCCCCTACTGCCTTACATGATATATCTGTTAGCACAAAACCACCACTCTCCCCACTGCCTTACATGATAAATCTGTTAGCACAAAACCACCACTCTCCCCACTGCCTTACATGACATATCTGTTAGCACAAAACCA
>NC_134885.1:2896673-2899173 GCF_041734735.1 Babylonia areolata | reverse complement strand
GGAGAAAGGACAAGAGAGGAGGAGAAAGGACAAGAGAGGAGGAGAAAGGACAAGGAGAAAGGACAAGAGAAAAGGAGAAAGGACAAGGAGAAAGGACAAGAGAGGAGGAGAAAGGACAAGAGAAGAGGAGAAAGGACAAGGAGAAAGGTGACAGGACAAGAGAGGAGAAGAAAGGACAAGGAGAAAGGTGAAAGGACAAGAGAGGAGAAGAAAGGACAAGAGAGAAGGAGAAAGGACAAGGTGAAAGGACAAGAGGGGAGGAGATAGGACAAGGAGAAAGGACAAGAGAGGAGGAGAAAGGACAAGAGAGGAGGAGAAAGGACAAGGAGAAAGGACAAGAGAAAAGGAGAAAGGACAAGAGAGGAGGAGAAATGACAAGGAGAAAGGACAAGAGAGGAGGAGAAAGGACAAGAGAGGAGGAGAAAGGACAAGAGAAAAGGAGAAAGGACAAGGAGAAAGGACAAGAGAGGAGGAGAAAGGACAAGGAGAAAGGACAAGAGAAAAGGAGAAAAGGAGAAAGGACAAGAGAGGAGGAGAAAGGACAAGAGAGGAGGAGAAAGGACAAGGGACAAGGGAGGAGGAGAAAGGACAAGGAGAAAGGACAAGAGAGGAGAAAGGACAGGAGAGGAGGAGAAAGGACAGGAGAGGAGGAGAAAGGACAGAAGGAGAAAGGACAAGGGAGAAGGAGAAAGGACAGAAGGAGAAAGGACAGAAGGAGAAAGGACAGGACAGAAGGAGAAAGGACAGGACAGAAGGAGAAAGGACAGAAGGAGAAAGGACAAGGGAGAAGGAGAAAGGACAGAAGGAGAAAGGACAAGGGAGAAGGAGAAAGGACAGGAGAGAAGGAGAAAGGACAGAAGGAGAAAGGACAGAAGGAGAAAGGACAAGGGAGAAGGAGAAAGGACAGAAGGAGAAAGGACAGAAGGAGAAAGGACAGAAGGAGAAAGGACAGGAGAGAAGGAGAAAGGACAGAAGGAGAAAGGACAGAAGGAGAAAGGACAAGGGAGAAGGAGAAAGGACAAGGGAGAAGGAGAAAGGACAGAAGGAGAAAGGACAAGGGAGAAGGAGAAAGGACAGGAGAGAAGGAGAAAGGACAGAAGGAGAAAGGACAGGACAGAAGGAGAAAGGACAGGAGAGAAGGAGAAAGGACAGAAGGAGAAAGGACAAGGGAGAAGGAGAAAGGACAGGAGAGAATGAGAAAGGACAGGAGAGGAGAAAGGACAAGACAGGAGAAAGAACAAGACAGGAGGAGAAAGGAAAAGGGCAAGAGAGGAGAAAGGAAAAGTGAGGATTGATTGATTGACTGAATCTTTAATGGGTAAAGAATTAGGCACAGTAAAGGCCTTTTTACAATTCTGCCCATTTAACGACCCAAAACATAAAAAATAAACAACGACACAAATAATAGAAATAAAGAAATAAAATGAAATAATATGAACGACGAAATAAGAATAGTAACTGGAATAGTCTATTAAAAGTACCAAAGCAATGAAAAGAACAATTAGTAAATTATCATGTACGTACGTACTTACACAGATAGAGCTATTGTCCCAAAGCGTAAAATTGATTTATTTAAGATGAGTCTCTCATTTAATGGAAGCATAGAATGGAACATGCTTCCAAAGACATGTCGTCAAATTCCAGCCATATCTCTCTTTTTTAAAATTAACATAAAAATATTTCTATTCGATACTTTTCATTAACCTGTTCGCGGTCTTTTGCAAATGCTTGCTTGTACTTAGGAGGAGAAACTTCCAAGGAGAAAGGACATTGTGTGTGCGCGCGTGTGCGTGTGTATAAATTATCCAGAGAGAGAGAGAGAGAGAAAGAAGGAGAAGTAAAAGACAAGCAGACAAAGATAAAAAACACCCACAACAGCCTCCCCCCTCCACCCCCTACCCCCCACCCAATTTCAACATTGAAACCAACGGAGAAAAAAACCCAAACATACATACAAACCAAAAAGAACAGGAAAAGACGGGGTTGTTAATTAGTGATAACCAAGAATGTTTAAAGATGGAGTGTATTCCCCCAGTGATCATTACTGGAAAAACCCCGAGCTCTGTTTTGGCCTGAGAGGAAGATAGGAAATGGAGGAGGAGGGGGAGGAGGAGGAGGATGAGGAGGGGCAGATAGTTCAAGTTCTTATAGTTCACGTTCTTCCATTTTAATATTGCAGGAATGCTTGGGGATGGAGAGGCAATTCTTCTGTCCTCATTATATCGAAATACTTACATACAGCACATACATGCATACAGACACACACACACGAGAGAGAGAGAGATGGGGGCGGAGAGAGGAAAAAAACAGACAACGAGAGCGAGACAGAGCGACCAACAGGAAGATGTATATGAGAGAAAAGCATAACAAAGAGGGGGGGGGAGAGAGGGGGGGGGGCGGAGAGAGGGGGGGGGATAGAGAGACACAGCGGGAGAGACAGAGAAAATGATACAGAGAGAGAGAGAGAGAGAGAGAGAGAGAAACAGAGGCAGAGGCAGAG
>NC_134885.1:2889173-2891673 GCF_041734735.1 Babylonia areolata | reverse complement strand
GAGAGAGAGAGAGAGACCTCGGGCGATGAACACGGAACAGATTGGAATGATCGTAAGGACAATGAAACCATTCTGTAGCGCACTCTTCTGGCGTGATACGGGGTTCAATACTCTTTACACCAACAGGTTATAATTCACACACACACACACACACACACACACACACACGCTTAAAACCTTCCACCCACACATGCACACACGCTCTTTCAAGCAAACGAAAGTAATCTATTGAACACACACTGTCTCCAATGTACAGTTCGACCCCCTTCAACCCTCTCCCTTCGTCCCACTTACCCCCACACACACCATACACACACAACTCACACACACACCATACACACACAACTCACACACACACACACACACACATATATATAAACACACACCACACACACACCACACACACACACACATGCACCACACACACAAACATACTCACACACACACAGACATACACACCACCAAACACACACACACACACCACAAACACACACACACCACAAACACACACACACAGACACACACAGACATACACACCACAACACACATACACACTCATATGTTACAGCTACGCATGTAACATCACAGCCCCACATGAGCGTCAGGGAAACCAGCAGCACAGCCAGACAGCAGGCCAGGGAAGAAGCGTCCGCTATAACTGTGGAAATACTGTTCCGAGTCCCCAACACTCGGCTTCTGTCACAGACTGACTTCTGCCGCATGCTAGCAGCTTCTTGGACCCAACGCTGAGAGCTGGGTGCCGGTGGGGCCCAACAGAGGACGAACCACTCCCGGAAGAGCGTGACAAGCCCCCCCTCTGGTGGTACTACCCCTCCCGTGCACCCCCTAACCCCCGACTTCAGTTTACAGCTGGGCCAACAGCGAAGTGAGAGCTGTATGATCAACGGTTTCTCCACTGCAATGGGGAATGGCTCACAGTTTGGTCTTTTGTGAAGGACTATACCCCTCAACCTAGAAGGCAAAATTGCACTGGCCCTTAGTGCTGCAGCCTTGGGGGCCAGTTGGCCTTTGGGGACCATCCCACCGCCGACTGATTGATTAACTCTCTCCATACGAACGGCGAAAGAGACGACGTTAACAGCGTTTCACCCCAACTACCATCATCAAAATATTGCAAGCGGAAGGCTCTTATACTGAAGACGGGAATGTTGACAAAGAATACCACAGTTCTGACGACGGAAGCTAAAGGTTGGGTCATTCAGACACCCACTAGACATCCGAGGGGTCTGTGTAGAGAAGAGAGGACTGGCCGTACTGTCCTAAAACCCTCTTGGCCGAGAGAGTGGGGATTAACTTGGGGCAAGACACTCTCCACTACAATCAATATCCTAGCCCAGATAATCGGAACAACTGTCGACTCCTCTGCTGTTCCGATGGTCATAATCGAACACAGCTGATTATCATACATTGTTCTGAGTGTTGTTGTGAGGGATGAGGCAGGCTTGTGGGGCAAGGTGTCACAATGCTCAAAGACTCTTATATGTCAAGACAGTGTCTGTCAGGGTCTGGGTTCGATTCCCGCTCTCGCGCCTTTTTTCCCAAGTTGACTGGAAAACCAAACTTAGCCTCTTCCCTTCTTTGTTTTACTGGATAAAAGCGGCTCAGGTGAATGCTTCTCCTTTCGTTACGATCTGTTCTTCTGCAGTTTTCTACACTCTCGTCAGTCCGTCAAGTCTCTCTCTCTCCACGCACACCTATACAATCGTACAGAGAGAACACCCCCCCCCCCCTTTTTTAAAAAAAATATTATTATTTAGCTGCGCTTGATCTGAAAAGAAGAAATAAGCAAATGTCTGTAATTACTTTCAAGCAGCATCTGAAGATCTACGAATACAACATTCATACATCGCTCCCTCCCTGCTGCTTCTTTCTCTCTATTCGTTCTTCCGAGCTGAACAGAGAGAGAGAGAGAGAGAGAGAGAGAGAGAGAGAGAGAGAGGGGGGAGAGAGGGGGGGGAGAGAGAGAGTCTCTCACTCCCACCATTCCCAGTACCACAAAAACGAAACAAAAACAACAAAAAACCGCCGTTTTTTTCCCTCAATAAGACGTGTTTAAAAACTACATCTTCTATGTTGCCTGTCTCTTGGGACAGTGAATGGAAAACAGCAACAGCTCTTTGAATCACCTCTCTCTCTCCCCTCTCTCTCTCTCTCCTCTCTCTCTCGCCCAGCCCATCATCACAGAGTTTCTGACACATGATGTGAATGATACAGCCTCACACACCACACTGAATTGGAGGACAGTTCAAAGGCGGCGCCACGATCTGGCCATTCCTTTCTGCACGTACCAATCTATGGGCGTTTCGAGGCGACAAAAAAAGGAGGAAGAAAAATAAAAGAAGAAAGAATGAAAGAAAGAAATATATAGATTCTTATTCTTAGTCTTACTGCTTATAGTCCAACCGACTGCGCAGGGCCATATCAGGATTGTCCCAACCATACAAATGTTCAACCGCGTCAACACAAAACTATCACGTCT
>NC_134885.1:2874173-2881673 GCF_041734735.1 Babylonia areolata | reverse complement strand
ACATTAGAGGAATGCCCCAGCTCACATTGGTACGACACCATCAATACACACGTCACGTTTTGCTGAATCAACTCTGCGTTTCAGTGTTACTCCCGTGTCACTGTTTACACCGTTTGTGTAGTCAGCACGTTTGTTTGTTTGTTTCAGAGAGACAGACAGATAGACAGAGAGAGAGACAGAGACAGAGAGAGAAAGAGAGAGAGAGAGAGAGAGAGAGAGAGAGAAGAAAAAATCTGTCAAATATTCCAAATTTTTGGAACGATCACGTTCCTTCTTCAAGGGATAAGTTGTTTACATGTTACCAGGGTCACTCTTACGCAGCTATTATGACGCAAGCACACCATGACGTACATGTTGTGATGCAATTTCACTATGCCAGGTTTCGCCCAGGGCCTAAAGAATTGCAACTGTCTATTTTCTTCTACCATCAAAAAATAAGTTCCTTTAAACCAAACTAAATATATGCATCCCTATGTCACGGTATGGACAGTTTCTGTAGCGAACACGTTTGTATATAAAGCCCTGTGTCACTGTATGGAGTTTCTGAAATAAACACGTTTGTTTACATAGCCCCGTGTCTCTGCATGAACAGTCTATGTAGTTTATTTATAACGTGAATGGACAGGCCATATGGCTTATCGACTTCATGACATCCAAACCAGTTCCAAAACCTACAGAAAGCATTTTCCACCATCAATGCTTCCACAAACTCAACCCCGAGGAAAAGCAAACATCTCCATTCCACAAACCCTGACCCTGACTAAGAGTGAACGATCCTAAGAAACTGGAAAGGGAGGGGAAATGGCCGTGTCCAGGTTTATCAATGTGGAGTGATGGCCTAGAGGTAACGCGTCCGCCTAGGAAGCGAGAGAATCTGAGCGCGCTGGTTCAAATCACGGCTGAGCTGCCGATATTTTCTCCCCCTCCACTAGACCTTGAGTGGTGGTCTGGACGCTAGTTATTCGGATGAGACGATAAACCGAGGTCCCTTGTGCAGCATGCACTTAGCGCACGTAAAAGAACCCACGGCAAGAAAAAGGGTTGTTCCTGACAAAATTCTGTAGAAAAATCCACTTCGATAGGAAAAATAAATAAAACTGCACGCAGGAAAAATACAAAAGAATGGGTGGCGCTGTAGTGTAGCGACGCGCTCTCCCTGGGAAGAGCAGCCCGAGTTTCACACAGAGAAATCTGTTGTGATGAAAAGAAATACAAAATACAAATACAATCTGTGTAACTTTGGGCTTTCAGCTCCCGATTCCCGTCCACCTTCCAGCCACAACCAGTGAGCAGACATCCTCAGGATCTCCATGCTATAAATACGGCTGCATCGTTTTGCGATTAATTCTGCATTTCCTTGACGAAACTAGCAAAGAACCCCTTCAAACTGTACCCGAAGACCAGTATGCACAGCCCTCTCTGACGACTGTCATGGGATAGGGGTGGGGGGTGGGAGTGGTGAGCGGAAGGTCTCTCTGCTGACTGTCATGGGAAAGGGTGGGGGGTGGAGTGGTGAGCGGAAGGTCTCTCTGGTGACTGTCATGGGATAGAGGTGGGGGGTGGAGTGGTCAGCGGAAGGTCTCTCTGGTGACTGTCATGAGATGGGGGTGGGGGGTGGAGTGGTGAGCGGAAGGTCTCTCTGATGACTGTCATGGGATAGAGGTGGGGGGGTGGAGTGGGTGAGCGGAAGGTCTCTCTGGTGACTGTCATGGGATAGAGGTGGGGGGTGGAGTGGTGAGTGGAAGGTCTCTGACTGTCATGGGATTGGGGGATGGGGGGGGGAGTGGTGAGCGGAAGATCTCTGATGACTCATGGGATGGGGGGGTGGGGAGGTGGAGTGGTGAGCGCAAGGTCTCTCTGGTGACTGTCATGGGATGGGGGGGTGGAGTGGTGAGCGCAAGGTCTCTCTGGTGACTGTCATGGGATGGGGGGTGGGGTGGTGTGGTGAGCGGAAGGTCTCTCTGGTGACTGTCATGGGATGGGGGTGGGAGGTGGAGTGGTGAGCGCAAGGTCTCTCTGGTGACTGTCATGGGATGGGGGGTGGGGTGGAGTGGTGAGCGGAAGGTCTCTCTGATGACTGTCATGGGATGGGGGTGGGGGGTGGAGTGGTGAGCGGAAGGTCTCTCTGGTGACTGTCATGGGATAGGGGTGGGGGGTGGAGTGGTGAGCGGAAGGTATCTCTGACGACTGTCATGGGATAGGGGTGGGGGGTGGAGTGGTGAGCGGAAGGTATCTCTGACGACTGTCATGGGATAGGGGTGGGGGGTGGAGTGGTGAGCGGAAGGTATCTCTGACGACTGTCATGGGATAGGGGTGGGGGGTGGAGTGGTGAGCGGAAGGTATCTCTGACGACTGTCATGGGATAGGGGTGGGGGGTGGAGTGGTGAGCGGAAGGTATCTCTGACGACTGTCATGGGATAGGGGTGGGGGGTGGAGTGGTGAGCGGAAGGTATCTCTGACGACTGTCATGGGATAGGGGTGGGGGGTGGAGTGGTGAGCGGAAGGTCTCTCTGACGACTGTCATGGAATAGGGGTGGGGGGTGGAGTGGTGAGCGGAAGGTCTCTCTGGTGACTGCCATGGGGTGGGGGGGGGGGGGTGGAGTGGTGAGCGGAAGGTCTGTCTGGTGACTGTCATGGGATGGGGGGTGTGGTGTGGTGAGCGGAAGATCTCTCTGGGGACTGTCATGGGATGGGGGCAGAGGGGGGAGTGGTGAGCGGAAGGTCTCTCTGATGACTGTCATGGGATGGGGGGTGGGGGGTGGAGTGGTGAGCGGAAGGTCTCTCTGGTGACTGTCATGGGATAGGGGGGGGGGGGTGGAGTGGTGAGCGGAAGGTCTCTCTGGTGACTGTCATGGGACAGGGGTGGGGGGTGGAGTGGTGAGCGGAAGGTCTCTCTGATGACTGTCATGGGATGGGGGGGTGGGAGGGGGGAGTGGTGAGCGGAAGGTCTCTCTGCTGACTGTCATGGGATGGGGGGGGGGGGGGTGGAGTGGTGAGCGGAAGGTCTTTCTGGTGACTGTCATGGGATGGGGGGGGGGGTGGAGTGGTGAGCGGAAGGTCTCTCTGATGACTGTCATGGGATGGGGGGGTGGAGGGAGAGGGTGAGGAGGGACAGAAGTTATTCCAACGACTGCCCGACATGGGAGGGAGTGCGGGGGTAGAGTCCCTCAATGTTCCAGGTTGGGGTAGGGTAGGGTTGGGGCGGTGTGAGGAGGAAAAAGTCGGGAGGTGTTAAGTCTTTCCTACGACGACTCGGGTTGTGAGCTGGGGGGAAGGGTTTGTGAAAATCCCTCCGATGACTGTTTAATGTGGGGGGGGGGGGAAGAGGTTCAAGTCCCTGAGATAACAGTTTAAATGGGGAAGGGGGTGGGGCTTTCTGAAGACTGTTCCAGATAAGGATGGGGTGGCGTAGACGGGAAGGAGGAAATACGTCCCACAAGTGTTCAACATGAGAGGTGTGTGTGGCTGGGCTGGAAAGCGGAGGTCCTTCTGATGACGGCTGGACATCAAAATATAACCCACTCATGATAACGATTCGCGAAATCCTGCTGACAAACAACACTCTGGCTGACGAACACTGTGCGACGGTCCGAACTGTACCCGCCATTACTCTTCAGCCCAACCAACGGCTGACACAGCCAACCTTTCGTTCTTGTTTGCAAGGCATTCAGACAGGACAGTTCTTTCCACTCTCGGTACTTACCTTGACACCATACTTACACAGTCCGAGTCATGTTGAAAACTTTTTATGTCTATTCACCAAATTAATAATATAAATTATGGCAAAATACACAAGGAACCTAGACACTTGCCACCGCCTCACATTCGCTTCGTCACTTTGCAAAAAGTTCCTGGCCTTGCTCCGTCCTGGTGTTGAACTTGTATACTGACAGCTGATTGGTCAGAAAACACAGTGTTGTTCTCCCGAACCAATCACACACACACACACACACAGACTTGCCCCAGCACGTTGTGCAAAACACAATATCGTGAATTTCGTTTTGCACATGCAAGTTTGACTGCACTGGGCAACAGAACGGTGAACAGTGGCAGTGGACTTCACTGACCTGGTGACGTGGCCTTCCCATTATACGTGGGGTGAGCTGTTTTCCGTTGTCACTTCGTTCAATAGCACAACGTTTCGATAGCACAACTGCTTTCATTTTCATCGTCTCAGTTGCGCTTCGTGTCAAAAGCACTACCTGTAAAATTGCACTACAGTTGCGCTACGTGTCAACAGCACTACCTGTAAAATTGCACTACAGTTGCGCTACGTGTCAACAGCACTACCTGTAAAATTCCACTACAGTTGCGCTACGTGTCAACGGCACTACCTGTAAAATTGCACTACAGTTGCGCTACGTGTCAACAGCACTACCTGTAAAATTGCACTACAGTTGCGCTACGTGTCAACAGCACTACCTGTAAAATTGCACTACAGTTGCGCTACGTGTCAACAGCACTACCTGTAAAATTCCACTACAGTTGCGCTACGTGTCAACGGCGCTGCTTGTCGATATCGCAACCTTTTGCCCACTTTCCACACACTAATCACTACGTTTCACTGTCGCTATATTACGGTTGTAGCATGCAACTATCACAAGTATCTGTCTTTGCAATGCGGTCCACGTCCACTCTCTTCATTTGTCTGTCTCTCAGAAGGAGGGAGGGGCGGGGGGAGGGTGGGAGGGGAGGGGAGGGGGGGTGTCTGTGGAGGTAGGAATACTTTGTATAAGAAATTTACCCTTGTACCTTAAGATTGTTTTTCTTCTTTTAACAAATAAAAAGATTATATGAAAATAAATGTATATATATATATATGTGTGTGTGTGTGTGTGTGTGTGTGTGTGTGTGTGTAGAGAGAGAGAGGGAGATGCTACGGTTCCAATGTGCGATTATATCGCACGTCAGACGCTTTGAAGGGAATTGCGTGTAAATCCTCTCATGATCCATACATTTGTATTTTTTATTTGTATTTGTATTTCTTTTTATCACAAAAGATTTCTCTGTGTGAAATTCGGGCTGCTCTCCCCAGGGAGAGCGCGTCGCTACACTACAGTGCCACCCATTTTTTTTTGTATTTTTTCCTGCGTGCAGTTTTATTAGTTTTTCCTGTCGCAGTGGATTTTTCTACAGAATTTTGCCAGGAACAACCCTTTTGTTGCCGTGGGTTCTTTTACGTGCGCTAAGTGCATGCTGCACACGGAACCTCGGTTTATCGTCTCATCCGAATGACTAGCGTCCAGACCACCACTCAAAGTCTAGTGGAGGGGGAGAAAATATCCGCGGCTGAGCCGTGATTCGAACCAGCGCGCGCAGATTCTCTCGTTTCCTAGGCGGACGCGTTACCTCTAGGCCATCACTCCACACACACACACACACACACACACACACATATATATATATATACACCATTTTTGTTTCTTTATGTCTGTTTAGTTTCTTTGCTTCGTTTCAATCAGTTAAATGTGCCTAGTTTTCTGCAGTATTTTACAGGCTGTCCAGCCGGACCAGCGAGTTGGGTCACAACGTTGGTCCGGCATCGACTCCTTGTTGTTGCGTTTTGATGGACGGGCGCAATAGCCAAGTGGTTAAAGCGTTGGACTTTCAATCTGAGGGTCCCGGGTTCGAATCTCGGTAATGGCGCCTGGTGGGTAAAGGGTGGAGATTCTTCGGATCTCCCAGGTCAAAATAATTATGTGCAGACCTACTTATGCCTGAATCCCCTTCGTGTGTATTCGCAAACAGAAGATCTAATCACGATCCTGTAATCCATGTCAGTGTTTGGTGGGTTATGGAGACAAGAAGATACCCAGTATGCACACACCCGACAACGGAGTATGGTTGTCTACATGGCGGGGTAAAAACGGTCATACACGTAAAAGCCCATTCGTGCATATACGAGTGAACGTGGGAGTTACAGCCGACGAACGAAGAAGATGAAGTGTTTTTATTTTGTTATGCGCTTTTTGTAGCGTGAATGAATCTATCCACCATGCTTTGACACCGCCTTGAGACTGGAACTGAAAGTGAGACTCTCACGAGATCCCAAACCACAGATGAGACACGTGTTACTGTGTCAAGGAATAGCTGGTGTTTGTTAGTCAAGCTGAGCGCGCGTCTGAGGGCAAGGAACTGATGCTATTTTTATATCGTCAGCAACGTCAAAAAACAAAACACAAAAGATTCATATATATATATATATATATATATATATATATATATATATATATATATATATATATATATATATATATATAATGGTATTTATATAGCGCTGAATCTTGTGCAGAGACAAATCAAAGCGCTTTCGCACCCATCATTCACACGCATGCATAACTCTAAAACTGGGGAAACTGAAGACAAGGAAGAGGCAGGGAAGGGAGGATATATATATATATATATATATATATATATATATATATATATATATATATTTCAAAAAGCCTAAACAGGCGGTTATTCACTTACAACGTGTTATTCTGCTGAACTTAACGTGCGACAAATGCCACACTTACGAGAGCGTATGTGTGGGTTGGCGGGGAAGGGATGCGTGCGTGCATGCAGGAAAAGTACTTTTGGGGAACATAGACCTGGGGGAGATCTTACCTGGTTGAAATGGCAAAAAGAAATTTGGGGGAAAACAGACCAGGGGGGGGTTTGAGCTGGGTGAAACTTAAAAAGGAAATTTGGGGGATCATAGACCTGGAAGAACATGAGCATGACCCGTTTGAAATCCTTCTTCTTTCTACTACTGTGCTTGTTATCCTTAGTTTCCTCGAAAACAACATACAGCAGTATTTGGTACTTTGAAATACTGGTTACCTTTACTGAAAGACACACACACACACACACACACACACACACACACACACACACACACACACACACATACACACACATAGATTTTGAATGATTATTTATTGCTTAGAATGTTTTCAGAAATTTTAAACTCCAGTCCAGTTGGTATCCTCCTTTGATGTATTATATTTAATACTGTTATTTATATTTACATTGTTGTAGGTAAATACTTGTTGATAATGCATATACATATTCTCCTTCCCATGACAACTCATTTAATACACACCACAACCTCTTTAGACTTTTTCTTATGATACACTTTTCCTCTGATACATAACATGAACTTTTTTTCTTTTTTTTCTTTTTCCTTTTTTTCTTCTTTTTTTCCACTAATATTCACATGCATTCCCTTACTACTTTACTCCTTTCCGTCTAAAAACACTTATAGTGAATAGACGTTAAACTGAAGAAAACACACACACACACACACACACACACACACACACACACACACACACACACAGATGTGTCCGTCTGGCTTTCTTTCCCATCTATGTGGAAGATGTCAACAGAGTCTGTAATCCTGTATTCCCGTTGCCATCGTCCTGTGGAGTAGTTCCACACAAGCTGTTTAAACACAGCCATTATATCTGTGTCTTTCAAACTGGCCATGGCTGAGGTGTCTGTGCCATGGACCTG
>NC_134885.1:2859173-2869173 GCF_041734735.1 Babylonia areolata | reverse complement strand
ACATAGTATGAAAAAAATCTTCACAGTCATACCGATAACAGGTTGTAAGTCTCCCGAATTAAGCCGGGTTTTTTTCGATTCATTAACGGGTTATTTCGTTGAGGTTTGTTCCGAAATCCGAAAATTCTCTAACAAAAAAACAAAAAAAAACAAAAAAACCGCTTCCCATTGAGTTAGGCTTACTAACACGTAGGTTGTATTCGAAGACATGACCTCGTTTTTCTTGTTCACAATTAAAAGGAAAGAAACACAAATTCTCGACAGAACACATACATAAATACTAACGACACCATCGACGTGTTTACTGAATATATATATATATTCTAAAGTGGACACTGAATTGATTAACTGGAATGAACATGATCGTTTCTTTCAGCTCGTTAAAGGCCTCGACTGGTTCGTGCAGATCTAGAGATCTACCATGTGTTGCGGTGTGCTTGAAGGGATGGCAAAGTCTCCTTTACCGCCGAAATAAAAGAATAATCGAGATATAATTAAACGCACAAAAAAACATGATTTAAACGGCGTTGTTACGTCCACTACAGTCACATCTATTTATCGCACGAAGAAGAAAACGTCAACATCGCTTTAAGTATTAGATTTAGTCAAGTGACGTCAGATGCGCCACAGCAGCGGGGATTAGTCTGCATGAACATGCATGGTACGATCCAGCTCTTTCTCTTCTCTCTCTCTCTCTCTCTCTCTTTTATTTTTTTTTATTCCAAAGCTTATTTTATATATCATATTTAATACAGAACACTTTTCAATGATTTTTTTGTTTGTTTGTTTGTTCGTTTTACATCTGTTTTTTTTTTTTTTTCTTTTTTGCTTCTTCTTCTTCTCGTGATTCCTTGACTGGATAAAGCGCGAAGCACAAGTGAGTCTTGAAGGCTTTGCTTTTTGTATCACTTTGCATACATTTCCAGTACCTCTTTCTGAAGACATGTGCATTAATTTGTATACGGAGAGAATTCATCAGTTAAATCACGTATGCAAAAAAAAAAAAAAAAAAAAAAGAAAAAAGTTCATGATCGTCATTTTACAGTGCTGGTTAACGGTAAAAGCAATGGCTATGAAAGCAGTGCGGTGTTTTGAAACCTGAGGTCTTAAGAATCTCACTGGAGAAAGTGTGTGCTTATTTGCAGCGACCATTATTCTTTCCAGAATATCAATTCTCTCTCTCTCTCTCTCTCTCTCTCTCTCTCTCTCTCTCTCCCACTCTCTCTCTCCTCCCCCCTCTACCCCTCTCTCTCTCTTTCTCCCTCTCTCTTTCTCTCACTCTTTATCTCCCTCTCTCCCTCCCTCCCTCTCTTTCTCTCCCTCTCCCGCTCTCTCTCTTTCTCTCCCTCTGTCTCTCTCCTCTCTCTCTCTTTCTCTCCCTCTCTCTCTCTCCTGTTCTCTCTCTCTTTCTATCTCCCTCTCTCTCTCCTTCTCTCTCTCTCTCCCCCTCTCCTTCTCTCTCCTCCCTCTCTCTCTCTCCCTCTCTCTCTTTCCCTCTCTCTCTCTCTCTCTCTCTGTCTCTCTCTCCAGGGTGAGGGTAGAGGTAAAAACAAAAAAGGAACTGTACTCGCTTATTTATTACCCTCGTTACAAAACAATTGTCTCGTTTTCCTCACCCCCCGCCACCATCTTTTGTTGTTTTATCCTCTGGAACTATCTGAGCTCTCTCTCTCTCTCTCTCTCTCTCTCTCTCTCTCCCTTAGTTTCTCTCTCTCTCCCTTCGCCCCCCCCCCCCTCCTCTCTCTCTCTCTCTCTCTCTCTCTCTCCTCAGTTTCTGTCTCTCAGTTTTTTTCTCTCTCTCTCTCCCTTTTCCCCACCTCTCTCTCCCTTCTCTCTCTCTCTTCTCTTCCTCTCTCTCTCCATCCTTTTATCTCTTTCTTTCCCCTGAGTTTTTTTCTTTCCATCTCTCCATCTCTCGCTCTTTCTCTCTCTCTGTACCCCCCCCCACCCTCCCCCACCACTCTTCACACACCTCCCTACACACCGGCGGGATTTCCAGAGTTCCAGAGATCCAGATTACCATGCACGTGCGTGTTTAGCAGGGCTTGGGGGGAGGGGGGAGGGGGGCGGGCAGCGAACCAGTGGGGCCTGCAAGCCATTGATTAGAAGGGCCTCTGTTCTCTCTTCTTTTCTCTTCCACTTTTTTTTTTTTTTTTTTTTTCCCCGCCTGGGTGCTGGTGGTCCTCCAGCTTCGTTTTTTTTTTTTTTGCCGTTCACTTCCATCCAGGGTTTCTTCCCCTTGGGTGGCTGTTTCCCCCTTCCACCTCCACCGCCTCCCGTCCCCACCCCCTCACTTCCACCCCCCCCACCCCCCACCCCTGGTTCTGCACAGGACAGGGCAGGACAGGACAGGCCAGGACAGGCCAGGACAGGACAGGGCCCTCTCTCTTAGTTCCTTCCGCAACAGACCTGCTTCTGTGTGCTGAGAGAGACAGGTGGGTGCGGAGGCAACAGTGAGAGAGGAAGGGAGAGTGTGTGTGTGGGAGGGGGTGTGTGTGAGAGAGAGACAGACAGAGACAGAGAGAGACAAAGACACAGAGAGAGACAGAGTGAGAGGGAGAGAAAGAGAGAGACAGACACACACACACACAGAAAGAGAGAGACAGATACAGAGAGAGAAAAAGAGAGACAGACAGAGAGACACACATAGAGAGTGAGAGGGAGGGGGGAAAGAGAGACAGGCAGACAGAGAGAGAGAGTGTGAGAGACAAAGAGAGACAGACAGACAGAAAGAGAGACAGACAGAGGGGCTACTTAACACTTCCTTTCATAAAGACAATCCCTGGGGAAAGAGAGAGAGACAGAGAGAGAGAGAGATGGTGAGAGACAAAGTGAGAGGGGGGGGGGAGAAAGAGACAGACAGACACAGAAAGACACACAGAGAGAGATGCACACAGAGAGACAGGGAGAGGGAGGGGTGAGAAAGAGAGACAGGCAGACAGAGAGAGAGATAAAGAGAGACAGAGATAGAGGGCTACTTAACACTTCTTTTCATAAAGAAAATCCCTGGAGAGACAGACAGACAGACAGACAGAAGGGAAAACAGAGAATAAGAACTTGTTAGAAAAAGAGGAGAGACAAAAACGAACCCAAACGATGTTCCCATGATGTTATGGAGAACAAGACGGGTGCAATAGCCGAATGGTTAAAGCGCTGGACTTTCAATCTGAGGGTCCTGGGTTCGAATCTCGGTGCACCTGCTGGGTAAAGGGTGGAGATTTTTACGATCTCCCAGGTCAACATATGTGCAGACCTGCTAGTGCCTGAACCACCTTCGTGTGTATGCGCACGCAGAAGATCAAATACACACGTTAAAGATCCTGTAATCCATGTCAGCGTTTGGTGGGTTATGGAAACAAGAAGATACCCAGCATGCACACCCCCGAAAACGGAGTATGGCTGCCTACATGGCGGGGTAAAAAAAAAAAAAAAAAAAAAAAAGGTCATACACGTAAAATGTTACATGTCTGTCTGAGTGTGTATGTGTGTGCGTCTGAAATCTGATTGAATGACACAGGAAACGAATGATGAACGCCCACTGGCAGCCGTCAGTCGGCTCTACCCAGGTAGGCAGCCTGTGGTGCAAATGTCCCCGTGTATGTAAAGCGCTTAGAGCTTGGTCTCTGACCGAGGATAGGCGCTATATAAGTATCACATCAATCAATCAATCAATCAAGAGAAGAAAATTAGAGATGGGGAGAGTGATGAAGTGAGACACGTTAAAACAGAAAGACAGACAGACAGAGAGAGGGGAAAGAGAGGGAAGAGAGAGACACGTTAAAACAGAAAGACAGACAGACAGAGAGAGGGGAAAGAGAGGGAAGAGAGAGACACGTTAAAACAGAAAGACAGACAGACAGAGAGAGGGGAAAGAGAGGGAAGAGAGAGACACGTTAAAACAGAAAGACAGACAGACAGAGAGAGGGGAAAGAGAGGGAAGAGAGAGACACGTTAAAACAGAAAGACAGACAGACAGACAGAGGGGAAAGAGAGGGAAGAGAGAGACACGTTAAAACAGAAAGACAGACAGACAGAGAGAGGGGAAAGAGAGGGAAGAGAGAGACACGTTAAAACAGAAAGACAGACAGGCAGAGAGAGGGGAAAGAGAGGGAAGAGAGAGACACGTTAAAACAGAAAGACAGACAGACAGACAGAGGGGAAAGAGAGGGAAGAGAGAGACACGTTAAAACAGAAAGACAGACAGACAGAGAGAGGGGAAAGAGAGGGAAGAGAGAGACACGTTAAAACAGAAAGACAGACAGACAGAGAGAGGGGAAAGAGAGGGAAGAGAGAGACACGTTAAAACAGAAAGACAGACAGACAGAGAGAGGGGAAAGAGAGGGAAGAGAGAGACACGTTAAAACAGAAAGACAGACAGACAGAGAGAGGGGAAAGAGAGGGAAGAGAGAGACACGTTAAAACAGAAAGACAGACAGACAGGCAGAGGGGAAAGAGAGGGAAGAGAGAGACACGTTAAAACAGAAAGACAGACAGACAGAGAGAGGGGAAAGAGAGGGAAGAGAGAGACACGTTAAAACAGAAAGACAGACAGACAGACAGAGGGGAAAGAGAGGGAAGAGAGAGACACGTTAAAACAGAAAGACAGACAGACAGAGAGAGGGGAAAGAGAGGGAAGAGAGAGACACGTTAAAACAGAAAGACAGACAGGCAGAGAGAGGGGAAAGAGAGGGAAGAGAGAGACACGTTAAAACAGAAAGACAGACAGACAGACAGAGGGGAAAGAGAGGGAAGAGAGAGACACGTTAAAACAGAAAGACAGACAGACAGAGAGAGGGGAAAGAGAGGGAAGAGAGAGACACGTTAAAACAGAAAGACAGACAGACAGAGAGAGGGGAAAGAGAGGGAAGAGAGAGACACGTTAAAACAGAAAGACAGACAGACAGAGAGAGGGGAAAGAGAGGGAAGAGAGAGACACGTTAAAACAGAAAGACAGACAGACAGAGAGAGGGGAAAGAGAGGGAAGAGAGAGACACGTTAAAACAGAAAGACAGACAGACAGAGAGAGGGGAAAGAGAGGGAAGAGAGAGACACGTTAAAACAGAAAGACAGACAGACAGAGAGAGGGGAAAGAGAGGGAAGAGAGAGACACGTTAAAACAGAAAGACAGACAGACAGAGGGGAAAGAGAGGGAAGAGAGAGACACGTTAAAACAGAAAGACAGACAGACAGAGAGAGGGGAAAGAGAGGGAAGAGAGAGACACGTTAAAACAGAAAGACAGACAGGCAGAGAGAGGGGAAAGAGAGGGAAGAGAGAGACACGTTAAAACAGAAAGACAGACAGACAGAGAGAGGGGAAAGAGAGGGAAGAGAGAGACACGTTAAAACAGAAAGACAGACAGACAGAGAGAGGGGAAAGAGAGGGAAGAGAGAGACACGTTAAAACAGAAAGACAGACAGACAGAGAGAGGGGAAAGAGAGGGAAGAGAGAGACACGTTAAAACAGAAAGACAGACAGACAGAGAGAGGGGAAAGAGAGGGAAGAGAGAGACACGTTAAAACAGAAAGACAGACAGACAGAGAGAGGGGAAAGAGAGGGAAGAGAGAGATACGCTAAAACAGAAAGACAGACAGACAGAGAGGAATGAGAGGAAGAGAGATTTGTTAAAACAGAAAGACAGGCAGAGAGGAAAGAGAGGAAAAGAGATTCGTTAAAACAGACAGACAGACAGACAGACAGAGATGAAGAGAGATGCGTTAAAACAGAAAGGCAGGCAGAGAGGAAAGAGAGGAAAAGAGATTTGTTAAAACAGACAGACAGACAGAGATGAAAGAGAGGAAAAGAGATTCGTTAAAACAGACAGACAGACAGACAGGCAGAGAAGTCTTACAGAATGTGCGAACGTACGTAATGTATCAAGGAAACGCTTTTTAGCTGCACTCACCCACCTTAACTTTTTCGGTTCCGTCAAAACTGGAAGCAAACTTAGATCTGTTTGTCGGTTCAGTCCTTTGTATTATTGCTGCTGTCCCGTCCCCCCTCGCCCCCTGACCCCTCCCCTCCCCTCTCCCTCCACCCCCAGCTCATGTGTCAAAGAAGATGGTAAAACCATGGTCACTATTTCCCTTCTTGAACGGGTTCATTACTCGTGGCACTGTCACTGTTTCAGGAGAGCGGCAATGGATCGGAATTCACAAGATACGGCAATTTTTTTTTTTTTTTTTTTTTTTTTTATCACAAGATCCATACTTTAGTCGATTTTTCGGCACTTGACGTCATCTTCGGGAGGTGACTCGGTACTGTTCTTCACTGTCATTTTCTAGCAGTACCACGAAGGAAAGCGGGACAGATGCAAATCGAGCGTACCCCTCGACACTTTTGTCGATCCTGCGGACGACAGTGGTGATGATGACGACCATGAAATGACGGTGGATTAGGAGGAGGAGGAGAAGGAGGAGACGAAAGACGATGAAGACGGTCGTGGCGGAAGCACACACACACACACACACACACGAAACAAAACAAAAACGCAGGAAGAAAATGCGTTTTCATCATGAACTAAGTCGTTTGACCAAGGCGAAGATGGAGGAGATAGTGATGAGATAGTGATGGTGGACAGTGTCGTACAGTTATTTCAGGGGTTCGGGGCGGTATTGGGTTTCCGTAGGAATCAGATCCCAGCTGAACATTCAAAACGGTTCATTCAAAGCGTGGAAATGGCAACGAACAACTCAAATGGCTTGCTCAAGTTCGAACAACCCAATGACTTGCTCAAGTTCGAACAATCCAATGACTTGCTCAAGTTCGAACAACCCAGTGACTTGCTCAAGTTCGAACAACCCAATGACTTGCTCAAGTTCAAACAACCCAGTGACTTGCTCAAGTTCGAACAACCCAGTGACTTGCTCAAGTTCAAACAACCCAGTGACTTGCTCAAGTTCGAACAACCCAATGACTTGCTCAAGTTCAAACAACCCAGTGACTTGCTGAAGTTCGAACAACCCAATGAATTGCTCAAGTTCGAACAACCCAATGACTTGCTCGAGCTCACTTGAACAACTGGCGCAGACAAGGTTAATTCTCAGATGCATGGGAGGTTTTTCTGGAACGTCTTGGCTCCGGTCTGCTGACAGTGGTGTTACCTGCAGGGGGCTGGACAGGCACGTGCAGCACGAATCACCACAGAGCCAACGACAGAAGTCCCTGGTCACGCAAACACACGCACGCACGCACATACACGCACATACATACGCACGCACGCACGTACGCACGCACTCACACACACACACATAAACGAGCGCACACACACACGCCCCGCCCCTCCCCCCCCCACACACACCTCCCGACACACACACACACACATACACACGCGCGTGCGGGAACGCACACACACACACGCATATATATATATATATATATATATATATATATATATATATATATATATATACACACACACACACATACACACACACACACACACTCCTTCTCTCCCCCTCTCCCTCTCTCTCTCTCCCTCCCTCTCTGTCTCTCTCTTCCCACCCACCCCTCTCTCTCTCTCTCTCTCCCCCTCTCTCTCTCTGTCATTCACAGCAACAAGCCGACCACGGCCAGATCCCTATCTCTCAATCAGCGATGATAATTAAGCTTTCATTACGTCGCGCCAACACTCCACAGAACCCAACACAGGCTGCGATCCGCGAGTCTATTCCAGCTCTGTGTTTACCTTGGATTACCCAGCATGCCGCCTGTCTCTCTCCCCGGCACGCCATCCTGGGGGTCAGCCGGGTGCATGTTGTGAATGAAAGCTGAAGGGAGGCGGGGTAGAGCACGCTTCACTCCCCACTCTCAGCGACACTTTCCTTTTCAGACTTAGCAATATGAAAGGCGAAAGAAATCACCCCTGGCCTATGCCTCTTGTTTTCTTTCTATCACACGTTCTTTGGGGGCGGGAGGGGGGAGGGGGGAGGGAGGAGACCAGATGTTCGCTGTGGCGTGTTTACTTTGTTGGGTTTTTTTCCCCCCCATTGATGTATATTAAGGGTGTATAGAAAGTGAGAATGAGAGACACAGTTTTACTGTCAACGCCTTGTGTTTCCGAAGGGAAATGATGAGAGAGTAGGGAAAAGTACATTCAGTGACGGGCGTTATCATCATATATTTTGATATTTTCTAAACAAGGCTTTTCTTCAAATACTTGTTCATATTTTTGTGAGCTGTACCAATCTTGTGGCTCGCTATCTAGATCTCTTTATTCACAACCACAGTCAGCTCCATTCCATCATATCCATAAGGCACAAAGACATCAGACACCTGAACATCAGGCAGCCCTGAGGCCACATTCCAAAGAACACGCCGCATTACCACGCATGGAGCTCATAGTGTCGTTCTCATGGTTCAAAAGTCAGCGAATTCTCCCGTCCACACATCAGTGTCTCCAGCGATGCGAGGATCGAAGCAAAGTTCGTTATGAAAGAGGCAGACTTCCAGCTTTGACTTCAACATTTTTTGTTTTCAAAATTACCAGTGGATGAGTTAACAGCTTCAACAAAGGTGGAGAGAGATATCGTTCGACTACAACTGGCAGGAACCTCTCCACTTCCCTGTTTCAAAACAAATATGAATATTTTTAAAAATAATAATAATAATTAGTATTTATATAGCGCTAAATCTTGTGCAGAGACAAACCAAAGCGCTTTCACACCAGTCAGTCACACGCATGCATAACTCTAAATATATTTTTTTTAAATATAAATAAAAATACAGGAGTCTACGACACGCAGAAAACAGACATCTGCAGGTCACAGACACTAAATATCCCTCAGACGGTGCACTTCCTTTGCGTATCCAACATGTAACGGACGAAGCGGTTTTTTGGCAGCGTCAGAGCAGATCATTTCCGGTTTGGCTTCGGAGTGGACGACGGTCTCTGCTCGTGGAAATTTTCACCACGCCTAGAGGGTCCAAGTGCGATGTTGTTGACTGTCCTGCATCGAAAGCTAGGAACAGAACCGCCTGTTGAAACGTTTGGAAGGACACTTTGTGCATTCCTATGTATGCCCACGCACCAGTTTATTATCATACCTGTGATTTTTTTTAACTTCTTCTTCTCGTTCGTTCGTGGGCTGCAACTCCCACATTCACTCGTATGTACATGAGTGGGCTTTTACGTGTATGACCGTTTTTACCCCGCCATGTAGGCAGCCATACTCCGTTTTGGGAGATGTGCATGCTGGGTATGTTCTTGTTTCCATAACCCACCGAACGCTGACATGGATTACAGGATCTTTAACGTGCGTGTTTGATCTTCTGCTTGCGTATACACACGAAGGGGGTTCAGGCACAAGCAGGTCTGCACATATGTTGACCTGGGAGATCGGAAAAAACCCTTAAACCACCAGGCGCCGTAACCGAGATTCGAACCCGAGACCCTAGATGGAAAGTCCAACGCTTTAACCACTCGGTTTTTGCTCCCGTCCTTTTTAGATTCGTCTTCTTCTTCTGCGTTCGTGGGCTGCAACTCCCACGTTCACTCGTATATACGCGAGTGGGCTTTTACGTATATGACCGTTTTTAACCCGCCATGTAGGCAGCCATACTCCGCTTCC
This sequence comes from Babylonia areolata, assembly GCF_041734735.1. NCBI lineage: Eukaryota > Metazoa > Mollusca > Gastropoda > Neogastropoda > Buccinidae > Babylonia > Babylonia areolata. Next base: position 2,859,606 of record NC_134885.1, on the reverse strand, counting down.
GGGGATCTTTTTAGATTAAATTTGCGAAACATCTAACTCACGTCGGCAAAGCTTGATCTACACGTGTCTCCATGTTGTCACTCACTGAACCGGAAGTCGACCCCCCCAGACCCCCCACCCCCACCCGACTCTCTGTCAAAATAGTATCCTCCAGCGCTTCGAAAAACACACAGTCATAGGACGACTGTCCATGAGATATCAGTGTCTGAGTTGAGGTCATGTGAGCCATCTCTTCAGTCAGACCTGCCGCTTGCGCAAGTCCGGACATCATGAGACAGACTGAAACTTCCACAGTGGCGCTGACTATGAAGATGGTAAGTGTCGACTACGATGGTAACAGTCATGACGATGATGATGACGACGATGATGTTGATAATGATGGATGGGTGGGATGGGATGGGGTCTGGATTCACAAACTTCCAGCCATTTCAAC
>NC_134885.1:2829173-2851673 GCF_041734735.1 Babylonia areolata | reverse complement strand
TGATCACCAAAGCAACCCTCGCTTTTTGGTTGGAAGTGGAAATAGAACGAGGCATGACTGGCAGGACAGATAAAGACTGAACGGTGACATGCTGGGTAAGAATGGAGTCCACAAGCCGAAGAGACGACAGAATTAAAAAAAAAAAAAAAAAAAAAAAAAAAAAAACCACCGCTAGTTCCTTGGTGGCCTGGGAAGGTTGGTAAGAAATGACAGCCTCTCCCTAAACAGAATAAAACCCACCCATACTTCCCTGACGGTCTGGGGAGGTTGGTAAGGAGTGACAGCCTCTCCCTGAACAGAATAAAACCCACCCATACTTCCCTGACGGTCTGGGGAGGTTGGTAAGGAGTGACAGCCTCTCCCTGAACAGAATAAAACCCACCCATACTTCCCTGACGGCCTGGGAAGGTTGGTAAGAAATGACAGCCTCTCCCTAAACAGAATAAAACCCACCCATACTTCCCTGACGGCCTGGGGAGGTTGGTATGGAGTGACAGCCTCTCCCTGAACAGAATAAAACCCACCCATACTTCCTTGACGAGGTTGGAATGGAGTGACAGCCTCTTCCTGAACAGAATAAAACCCACCCATACTTCCCTGACGGCCTGGGGAGGTTGGTATGGCGTGACAGCCTCTCCCTAAACAGAATAAAACCCACCCATACTTCCTTGATGGCCTGGGAGGTTGGTATGGAGTGACAGCCTCTCCCTAAACAGAATAAAACCCACCCATACTTCCCTGACGGTCTGGGAAGGTTGGTATGGCGTGACAGCCTCTCCCTGAACAGAATAAAACCCACCCATACTTCCCTGACGGCCTGGGAAGGTTGGTATGGAGTGAGAGCCTCTTCCTGAACAGAATAAAACCCACCCATACTTCCTTGACGGCCTGGGAAGGTTGGTATGGAGTGAGAGCCTCTCCCTGAACAGAATAAAACCCACCCATACTTCCCTGACGAGGTTGGTATGGAGTGACAGCCTCTCCCTGAACAGAATAAAACCCACCCATACTTCCCTGACGGCCTGGGAAGGATGGTATATCAGTATTAATGTCTGTTCCGTCAGAGTAAGAGAGATTCAAAGACAGAGAAAGAGAGTCAGGGAGAGACAGAGAAAGAGACAGAGAAAGAGAGAGAAAGAAAGAGACACACAGAGACAGACAAGGAGACAGAGAGACAGAGAAAGACAGGGAGATAGGGAGGGAGACAGCGGGGCACACAGAGAGATAGAGAGAGAGAGAGACGGAGAGAGAAAGAGGGAGACAGAGAGAGAGAGAGAGAGTGTGTGTGTGTGTGTGTGTGTGTCCATGTGTGTGTGTGTGTCTCTGTGTGTGTGTCTGTGTATGTGTCTGTTATGTGTGTATGTATGTGTGTATGTTTGTGTTTGTGTGTGTGTGTGTCTGTGTCTGTGTGTGTATGTGTTATGCGTGTATGTATGTGTGTATGTACAGAGAGGTTGGTAAGAAGTGAGAGCCTCTCCCTCAACGTGAAAACTAATGGAGGGGTGATGATGAAACCTCCACTTGAGTTACAAGACTGGATGATGCAGCAAAGGAAAAGGTTAGTTCTCCGGTGTGGGTTTTCACAGAAACAACCGTAGAGGTGAGGTGGGTTTAACGACCTACTGACATTTCGCCCTGAAGATCGAGTTGTTCGTGGCTGTGGTCTGGCCCGAGAAGGGTGGTATGGTCGAGGCGTTGGTCCTGAAGAGACAACAGTTTTCCACCCTGTTAAGAAGGCGTCAGGTCTCCGTACCCGGAAGTGGTTGTGCATGTCGGGTGTTTTCAAAACACCCCATGCCATCCAACGGAATACATTAATACTGATATACGGACACACGTAAAGGGGGTTAGCCATGAGCTGGTCAGCACCAATGTTGATCTTTGAGATAGGGGAAGAAAACAACACTGCATCCATGACCCACCAGCTGCCGATGGGATTCGAATGGGGCACTGACCTCATAAATCCTTTGGGATCGAAGTTCATGAAGTGACCACTCTGACTATACTGGCATACAGAGACCCGACGGTAAACACACACACACACACACACACACACACACACTCTCTCTCTCTCTCTCTCTCTGTCTATCTATCTATCTCTCTGTCTCCCTCTTTCTCTCTCTCTCTCTCTGTCTCTCTATCTCTCTGTGTGCCCCGCTGTCTCCCTCCCTATCTCCCTGTCTTTCTCTTTCTCTCTGTCTCCTTGTCTGTCTCTTTGTCTGTCTCTGTGTGTCTCTTTCTCTGTCTCTGTCTCTCCCTGACTCTCTTTCTCTGTCTTTGAATCTCTCTTACTCTGACTCTCTGTCTCTCTCTCTCTCTCTGCGACTATCGCTTCACAATACCCCTACACCTTGTTATTGAAAATCGTATGAGCTCTTGGACTTTAGGGGTAAAAGTGGTGAGGCGGAGGGCGGGGAAAGGGTGAGGATGTGGAATGTCTGTGACCTCGACTTTGGTGGCCACGTGCATAGTACACAAAACAGGAAGAAATAAATCCACCAGGCCCTATTAGTTCAAGGGCGGAAGTTTACTGCCTCCGCGACGAACGCCCCATCCATTGAGGGATCAACGCAGTGGGAAGCGCGTGATGATATCGAGCAGGACGGACAGTGATTGGTTGCTTTTTCACGTGCTCAGATTGCCTGACTGACGAAGGCAATAGAGCAGTGGTGATGGCCGCCCAGTTTCCTTTTCGTAATATACGATCGTTTTGTGTGCGCTTTTCACCTTCATCTTGTGTGCCCGTGTGTGTGTGTGTGTGTGTGTGTGTGTGTGTGTCTGTGTGTCTGTGTGTGTTTGTGCGTGCTTGTCCGTGTGCGCGTGCGTGCGTGTGTATGTGAGTGTGTATGTATGTATGTATGTATGTGTGCCTGTGTTTTCTGTGTCTGTGGCTGAGTGATCAGTATCAGTATCGGTATCAGTATCAGTAGCCCAAGGAGGCGTCACTGCGTTCGGTCAAATCCATATACTCTACACCACATCTGCCAAGCAGATGCCTGACCAGCAGCGTAAGTGAATGAGTGAGAGTGAGAGAGACAGAGACAGAGAGACAGAGAGACAGCATGTGTGTGCTTCTGTGTGTATATACGTAGTGGGGACTCGGGGGGATGGGGGATGGAGGGGGAGGGGGGTTATTTGTTGATTTTTTTCACATATATGCCGTGCACATATGTGTGCACGTGTTCATGCCAAGTTTTCAATTCGCACTTCATGACCTGCGTGCAAGGAATCGGAAGAAATGAAACAGTGCGCTGATTTATAATGTAAACCATTTTGATTATGATGAAGAGAGACAGACAGATAGACATAGACTTGGACAGAGAGACACAGAGAGAGGGAGGGAGAGAGAGGGGAGAGAGAGAGAGAGAGAGAGAGAGAGAGAGAGAATAACTAACTTCACGAATTGTTGCATTCTTTGATATGAAAAAAAAACCCAAAAAACAACCAAGATAATTCTCAGCGTTTGGATTTCTGTTGTAGCATTTCAGGAGCTACTTGGGGGGATGGGGAGGGGAGGGGGGTAGCGGGGGGGTGGGGGGGGGGGGTGAGAGAAGAACATCGAAATATACAATCCTCTGTCTCTTGTCTCTGTCCTCTCTACTGTCAGCAGTAAGACACTGATTGTCTTCAATATTATTTGTTTGTATATTGGTTGTCTCAATCAGTTAATTTCCATTCGCTTAACTGTGTTCCCTTAAATACAAGCCGATAGCCTTACCGGAAAATTCCTGAGTTCCCCGCCCCGCCCCCCTCCGCACCCCCCCCCCCCCTTCTCTCTCTCTCTCTCTCTCTGCCCTCTCAACCTCTCTGTCCCCCTCTCTCTCTGTCCCCCTCTCTCTCTCTCTCTCTCTCCCTCTCTCTCTGTGTGCCTAGAATAAGATCATTAGCGAGATTTATCGCCCTAGCTTGGGATTGTCGGAAAAAGAAATTAACTTCGGAAGCCTTGAATGATTTTGCAGAATGCTGGATGATCGAGCTTTTTTTTTTCCTTTTTACTCTTAGCAGTATGTTTTATTTTATGATTTTTGTTGTTGTTGTTGTTTATTGTTGATTTTCTTTTTACTCTTAGCAATGCGTTAATTTCTCTGTAAACCGCCGTTATTCTTTTGTTCATACATTGTCCCCCTTGCCAAAGGATAGTGTTGTCAATGGCAATAAAACAATGTCCTTGTCTCTCTCTCTCTCTCTCTCTCTCTCTCTCTCTCTCTCTGCCCCCTTCCCCCACCCTCTCTCTCTCTCTCTACCCCCTCCCCCCGCCCCGCCCCGCCCCCTCTCTCTCAATCTCTCGTTCACATTTCCAATTATACAGCCGGACTTCAACCCTCTTCCCCAACCCCCCCAACCCCATGTTCCTGGCCACACTCATCAGTCTACAAGGCCGTCGTCATGAACCATGGCACAACCTTCCATTCACCGCCCCGCCCAGCCATGCAGGAGTCTCCCAATTTCCGAAACGGGCCCAGGAAGGAACTGCTGAGTTCCGAAAGAAGTTGGAAATGAAACGGCCATTCTCTCTTTCCCGTGACTGTTATCAACAATGCGCACACCCTCTCGGTTTAACCGAGCGTGTTGCTGTACCAGTGTGAAAGGTTCCGTCACAGAGTTCAATGCTCTGAAGGGGGGTATTGAGCCCGTTCTCTCGACAGCCTTCCGTTTACTTTTTCATGTGGACCAAAGCTGTACTGAGGACAGAGAGGGAGAGGGAGAGAGAGAGAGAGGGGGGGACAGACAGACAGACAGACAAAAAGAGACAAAAAGAGAGACAGAAAGAGAGAGAAAGAGAGACCGAGACAAAAAGAGAGAGAGAGACCGAGACAAAAAGAGAGAGAGAGACCGAGACAGAGAGAGACAGAGAGAGAGAGACAGAAAGAGAGCGACAGAAATTTTCAAAACCGTCAAAAATCACTTCGAACCGAAGACAACACAATGAGGGAAAAGTACAAAAGATTCTCCACTCCCAAAATCTTTTGCCTCGACTTCTCAGCACTTTGGACATGATGTCAGCACTTCAAGCATGATGTCAACACTTCGGACATGGTATCTTAACTATCAACATGATGCACTTCAAACATCATGTCAGCACTTCGGACATGACGTCAGCACTTCAAACACTTTGTCAGGACTTTAGACAGGATGTCAGCACTTCAAACATGATGTCAGCACTTTAGACATGATCTCAGCACTTCAAACATGATGTCAGCACTTCAGACATGTCAGCATTTCAAACACGATGTCAGCACTTCAAACATGATGTCAGCACTTCAAACATGATGTCAGCACTTCAAACATGATGTCAGCACTTTAGACAGGATGTCAGCACTTCAAACATGATGTCAGCACTTCAAACATGTCAGCACTTCAAACATGATGTCAGCACTTCAGACATGTCAGCATTTCAAACACGATGTCAGCACTTCAAACATGATGTCAGCACTTTAGACATGATGTCAGCACTTCAAACATGATGTCAGCACTTTAGACAGGATGTCAGCACTTCAAACATGTCAGCACTTCAAACATGATGTCAGCACTTCAAACATGTCAGCACTTCAAACATGATGTCAGCACTTCAAACATGTCAGCATTTCAAACACGATGTTAGCACTTCAAACATGATGTCAGCACTTTAGACATGATGTCAGCACTTCAAACATGATGTCAGCACTTTAGACAGGATGTCAGCACTTCAAACACGATGTCAGCACTTCAAACATGCCAGCACTTCAGACATGATGTCAGCACTTCAAGCATGATGTCAGCACTTCAAACACTTTGTCAGGACTTCAAACACGATCTCAGCACTTCAAACATGATGTCAGGACTTTAGACAGGATCTCAGCACTTCAAACATGATGCCAGCACTTTAGACAGGATCTCAACACTTCAAACATGATGTCAGCACTTCAAACACGATGTCAGCACTTCGTATATACAAGGTCCCGGGACGTGACGCCAGGACTTTGGACACCGAGACACGGCTTGGGAACTTGAGAGACACGATGTTGGAACTTCCGACAAGGGCAGTAACTGTAAGAACTTGGGGACACGTGTCTGGTCATTAGGACGCGTGTCTTATCTATTAACCCTGCCGCCTGTCTCCACAGTCCCAACACCCCCCCCCCCCCCTCTCTCTCTCTCTCTCTCCGACGTTTACTGAAAATGGGGCAGAGTAAACCGCTTGCCAAAGACATCCCAGACGGCCCTCAATTCTGGAAGGCCAGCCTTTGCAGACGAGGACCAATCGTGTCTGATACTGAGCAAACATGCCGACGTACTTCGGGGCCCAGGCTTGAAAGGAGTTCATTTCTACTCTTCTTTATTGCCAGTCTTCGGGGGGGGTATAGGGAGATTATGGTCTCCTTGAAGAGTTTCTAAAATCTCTCTCTCTCTCTCTCTCTCTCTCTCTCTCTCTCTCTCTCTTACTTTCACTCCGTGTGGTGTGTGTGTGTGTGTGTGTGTGTGTGTGTGTGTGTGTGTGTGTGTGTGTGTGTGTGTGTCTGTGAGAGAGAGAAGAAGAAGAGAGAGAGAGAGGGAACAGAATGACTTAGCCCTCACATGACTCTGGGTTTATTTTTTCGTGATTGAAATTTCGCACGTTTCAAAAAAAAAAACCTTATTAAACCCCGTGTCTATTTCTGCAGTAAGTTCTGCATCGTGTTTGATCAAAGCTTCTGATACTATACTTAGGGATAATTCAAACAAAGTGAACACTTATTTCTTCTTTGATTTCATCTCTTCTCTCATTCCTTTTCCAATCACTCCACTAAACGTCAACATAATAGCAGCAGACGCAAAACAAGACAAGAATGTTTCATAAGAGATAGAGGGTTTCCTCTGGTGTGTGGCCTCCTGGCGACCTAACATCGATGGTTCCCTGCGGACTGCCAACGCTGAAACTGTGACGGACGAACCCTGGTGTGGCCGTGTATGGGGGGAATCTAAATGAGTGGCGTGGGAATAATGCCACTGAAACGGTGCAGATGATGGGGCAGCAAAAAAAACAACAAACACACACACACACACACACACACACACACACACACACACACACACACACACAAAAAAAAAAAAGGAAAACAAAAATTATTTGAATGTGTTTAAAAAAAAATCAAACATACGGTTGTACCATTCTACTTAGGATAAAATGAAAATAGGGTGGACAGGCAATTTTACAAATGACTGAACAAAGTTTAGATTCCATATGTGAGCAACTGACTAGAAACGTTCAGATGAAATTCACAACAAACGATGCGTGAATCCAGCGACACATTTCCTTCCACGCACAGCCAGGCGTACGAACACTACGACTACCTATCTCCCAGCAACAATCACCACATCCTCAGCCACTGAATGGAGTCGGGAATGAAGCGGGGGGTGGGGGGGGGGGGGGGGGTCGATTTCCAGAACAGAAAAAAGATCACTTGTTTCAAGCTTTGTGGTCTTTTCTTCCTTCCTGAATGTATCCATCCATCCATCCATCCATCCATCCATCCATCCGTCAGTCCGTCCATCTATCCATCCATCCATCCATCCATCCAACCGTTCATCCATTCGTCCGTCCATCCATCCATCCGTCCATCCATCTATCCGTCCATCCGTCCGTCCGTCCATCCATCCATCCGTCCATCCATCTATCCATCCACCCTTCCATCCATACATCCACCACCCTTCCATCCATCCACCCTTCCATCCATCTATCCATCCAGTCATCTCATCATCTACCGAGTTGCTTATTGATTGATTGATCAGTTCTTTCATCTTTCCAGTTAATTCTATCAAAGCTACAAAGCGTATCAAATACGCACGCACACACACACACACACACACACACACACACACACACACACACACACACACACACACACACACACACAAAACAAAACAAAAACACACGCGCGCGTGTGCTGTGGTTCTCATCTATTCACTCACGCGCACGCACGCACGCACACTCTCACACACACACACACATAATGATTTATACATCTATCGATGTTACTTTTAATCATATGTGTTAATAATGATAGATGTAACACGCGGAGTCACGTAATGCTTGTGTGTTGCTGTAAGACCCAGACAGGATTTCTCAAGAAGATAACATGAAAGACATTTCCATGGAAACAACTGATCTGACACAACGAACAACTCCTGTCAAACACACAAACTGCACACAGCGATGAAAACCTGATTCAACTCATTCATGTCACGAGAACTACAGTTCCTTGCAAGGTCAACATCCAAACCAATAATTCAGAACGAACACCAGAGGCCCTATCCCAAAGGAACGGCATAACACCAACAACCAAAGTCCTTGGAAAGAACCGTCTGGCCTCTTGCAAAACTTTGACGTGCTCCACCGAGCCCTATACATATATATATATATATATATGATAGTCAGTCGTGTCCGACTATGACCATCAGAACAGCAGAGGAGGCAACTGCTGTTCCGACTATTTTGGGCTAGAATTTGATTACAGTGGAGAGTGTCTTGCCCAAGTTACATCCCCACTCTCTCGGCCAAGAGGGTTTTAGGACAGTCGGCGTTGGGATGGTTCCCAAAGGCCAACTAAACACCCAAGGCTGCAGCACTAAGAGCCAGTGCAATTTTACCTCCTAGTTTGAGAGTCATAGTCCTTCACAAAAAGACTAAGCTGTAAATGATTTCCCATTGACTAGAGAAACCACTGATAATACAGCTCTCACTTTGCTGTTGGCCCAAATGTACACTTATGTCAATCTGTGCCCTAAGCGCTGTCATAGCCACGAACTAATGCACTCATCACTTGCTGTTGAAGACAAAACATCAGACTTGCCATCGATCACACGCGGACTCCGCAATATCAGGTTCATCATCCATCTTGAGTCTATTCCTTTCAGGAGGTGAAGCTAGACGCAATCCTTTCATTTTCTTCAAACTTTTTTTTTTTTCAGAGATACTTTCCCCGAGGTCTGTGCTGGCATTTGACATTGTCCACCTCACCCCCACCGTCCCCCTCCCGCCCCTCTTCAATGGCCAGTCAATCACTGCACGGCCTTCACGATATGATCACAGGACTTGGGGGTCAATGGGGAAGTCCATCACTTTCAAGAGGAGGAAAGAGACAGGGCGCTTTCAACATCGTCTCTGTACATACCCTTCTGTGGCACTTCAGGATGCTGACATGTGTGTGTGTGTGTGTGTGTGTGTGTGTGTGTGTGTGTGTGTGTGTGTGTGTGTGTGTGTGTGTGTGTGTGTGTGAATCTCTCCCCCCTCCCTCTGTCTCTCTCTCTCTCTCGTATAAATATCGTTTTGCTATTTCAGGATAATGTGACTATGTGTGTGTGTGTGTGGAAGAAAGTTATCAAAGTTCGCTCACAGTTTGCATGTATTTGTGATTGCGATGTAAAGTGTGTTGTTCCGCTATTCAAAGTTAGCAACCCATTCGAATGAGGTTTTGGCCTTGTATTGAATAAAGTTCTCCCTCTCCCTCTCATTCTCTCTCTGTACACACACACACACACACACACACACACACACACACACACACACACACACACAATTCTCCGTGTGTGTGTGTGTGTGTGTGTGTGTGTATGTGTGTGTGTGTGATATCTCTGAAATGTTTGTTTCCACCAGCCCTTCATGAGGGACCATCGCCTGTACTGAATAAAACATCCGTGTCCCGTGTCCGTGTCCCGTGTCCGTGTCCGTGTCCTCATCAACAAGCTGCACGTGGTTTGCCCTTGTCCTGTCGCCTTGCACACGACTCCAACAGCTGTCTGTAAACCGGAACCTCAAGGAGATCGGTTTAAGAGTTCCGAGTTAATCAGTGAAGTGAAATGCGTGTGGATCAGTGCAGTGAAATGCATGTGGGTGTGTCATGAAACGTAGTGTTGTTCGAAACTGGTCAGATCCGATATAACAACCACAGGGCAGTGCTCACAATGCCCCGATCAGATGCCTGCCACACTGCATTCCACACGTTGTCTGGGGTTCTACCCGGGGTATTCACACAACCCGCGTCTGCTAGACCAGTGCAGTGCCAAACAGAGCGAAACGGTTCAACAGCGATTCAGATCGCAACAGTCCTGAAACAGCCCGAAAATGTTGGCTTCACGGAGAGACGCTTCGAAGTATTGTGTCGTATTGCGGGCGTCCACATTACACTTCACAACACCTGAAAAAAAGCTGTGAAGGAAAGGTGAGCTGGGAAAATATGGATCAAATGTCACAGACAGCAGATGATTGATCTACGCGTACACCCAACGGGGGGTGGGGAGTAGGGGGGGGGGGGGGTTGCCGTGGCAGACTCGGTAAGGCGTTGGACTTGTGGTCCAGTGTTCACCAGTGATCAGGGTTCGAGGCCCCCGTTTCGGCACGGTGTTGTGTCCTTGGGAAAGACGCATTGCTCCCGATTTTCCTCACTCCATCTTGACGTGAATGGGTTTGTGACCGGGTGGGGAAGGTTAAAACTGCGGAAGAAGTGGAACGGGCCACGCCTTCTTATGCCTGGACACAGTGGATATGAATCCACTGCCCCGATGACCGTAAAAAAGCTATGGGACCTTCGAGTGATAAGAAACTCTGGGGCGAGCTGGACAGTACAAGGTCTTCGGAGATGAAGCATCCTTCAATCGAGTGTTAACTCTCTCTATACGAACGGCGAAAGAGACGACGTTAACAGCGTTTCACCCCAATTACCATCATCAAAATATTGCAAGAGGAAGGCTCTTATACTGAAGAGGTTAATGTTGACAAAGAATACCACAATTCTTACGACGGAAGCTAACGGTTGGGTCATTCAGACACCAACTGGACATCCGAGGGGTCTCTGTGGAGGAGAAGAGAGGACTGGCCGTACTGAGTGAGTTAAACCTATATATACAACGCGCTGGTTAGGTGCTGAATGTCAGCAGAGCTCTTCCTGCAACTCCGGTATTTACCTGGCAATGTCCGTGTTCTTCTTTCCCGTTACGTGTGAGGATGTTGCTGTTGTTATGTGTGTGTGTGTGTGTGTGTGTGTGTGTGTGTGCTCAAGTTTCGACCTCAATGCACGTGATCAACCCGGTACCATGTGTCGCATTTCCCTGCAAGTAAACATTGAAACAACGATGCTGGGTGTTATGCACACAGTACTTGAAATACACCACTCTATCGGCAACAAAGCTAAATATGGATTTAATCCCTTACGCCCCACCCCCACACCTCTCTCTCTCTCTCTCACCCCCTCTCTCTCTCTATTTATTTTCCTTTTTAAACTTAGCAATATGTTGTATTTTATGATGTTGTTGTTGTTGTTGTTGTTTATCGTTGGTTTTCTTTTTACTCTTAGCAATGTGTCAGTTTCTCTGTACACCGCCGTAATTTTTTTTTGTTCATACATTGTCTCCCTTGCCAAAGGATAGTATTGTCAATGGGAATAAAACAATCTCTCTCTCTCTCTCTCTCTCTCTCTCTCTCTCTCTCTCTCTCTCCCCAAACGCGCGCGCGTGCTTGTACATTGTTCATCTATTTATCGTCACTTCATTGTGAGTGATATCAGACAATAATTATGTGTGTGCATTTGTTCGTGCAACTGTTGCATGTGTGTATCTGTAGGTCTGAGTGTATGTGTATGTGTGTGTATGTGTGTGTGTGAGTGAGAGAGAGCGAGAGAGTGTGTGTGTGTGTGTGTGTGTGTGTGTGCGCGTGTGCATGCACGCATGCACGCACGCGCGAATACTGGCACACACGCGCGTGTGTAACAAAGAGAGGTTGGGAAGCGAAGAACGCAAACGACAATGGCCAATAATGGAGGGGAGGGGCGCAGGCCAGAATGACCGGCAGCTAGAACTGGGCAGTGTGTGTCCACGTACCGTGTGGATGAATAGCTGGTTAATGAAAGACAGAGAACCCATAGTTGTGGGATGGGGGCGGGAGGGGAGAGAGAAGGTGGGGATGGAGGGGGTGGAGGGGGAAGTGGGGGGGGGGGGGGGCGGGGAGACAGAACCTACTTACGTTGTTGTCCCCCGGAGCAGTGCGCGCTGCCAACGGTCTGATGAGGTGAAGGTGAGGTCTGATGAGGTGAAGGTGAAGTCTGATGAGGTGAGGTCTGATGAGGTGAAGGTGAGGTTTGATGAGGTGAGGTCTGATGAGGTAAAGGTGAGGTCTGATGAGGTGAAGGTGAGGTTTGATGAGGTGAAGGTGAGGTCTGATGAGGTGAAGGTGGCTGCCGTTGAGTTTGATGAGGTGTAGGTGAGGTGAAGGCAGGGAGGCATGGAACGTTGGAGTGGGCATCACGCCATTACACTGGTGGTGGGTTTTCTAGGAATCCAAAACTGTATCGTGTGCATACCCCAACGATCGCAACCGCAGAGCTTACAGAGACTCGAGAGGTGGGGACTCACACGGACTCACACTTATTCTCTCTCTCTCTCTCTCTCTCTCTCTCTCTCTCTCTCTTTATTCAGACACAAATAAATGCACACACTCTCTCTGTCCCTCCTCTCTCCCTCTCACAGAGAGACATTCTCTCTTCTTTTTTTCTCTCTCTCTCTCTTCCCTTCTCTCTCTCTTCCCTTCTCTCTCTCTCTCTTCCCTTCTCTTTCTCTCTCTTTATTCAGACACAAATAAATGCACACACTCTCTCTGTCCCTCCTCTCTCCCTCTCACAGAGAGACATTCTCTCCATCTCTCTTTTTTTCTCTCTCTCTTCCCTTCTCTCTCTCTCTCTCTCTTTTTTTCTCTCTCTCTTCCCTTCTCTCTCTCTCTCTTCCCTTCTCTCTCTCTCTCTCTCTCTTCCCTTCTCTCTCTCTCTCTCTTCCCTTCTCTCTCTCTCTCTCTCTCTCTCTTCCCTTCTCTCTCTCTCTCTCTCTTCCCTTCTCTCTCTCTCTCTCTCTCTCTTCCCTTCTCTCTCTCTCTCCCCTTCTCTCTCTCTCTCTCTCTCTCTCTCTTCCCTTCTCTCTCTCTCTCTCTCTTCCCTTCTCTCTCTCTCTCTCTCTCTTCCCTTCTCTCTCTCTCTCTTCCCTTTTCTCTCTCTCTCTCTTCCCTTCTCTCTCTCTCTCTCTTCTCTCTCTCTCTCTCTTCCCTTCTCTCTCTCTCTCTCTCTCTTCCCTTTCTCTCTTTCCCTCTCTCTGTCCTCTTTCTTCACCCCCCCCTTCAATCCATTCACTCCACACCACTATACTACTTTCCCTGTCTTTTTTTTTTTCCAGATATCTCACTTGACAATCAGCAGTCTGCTGGTGGAGTTAGTTCAGGACGATCACAAGGCAATTTTTTTGTCACGGGGATTAGCACACTTTCGCGCCCAACCAACATACCGCCTTTGTGATTTCACGCTTACACACGCAGCAAACACCGGTGTCCTAAAGTGCATTCGACGACAGAGCAGATGAACTGTGAAATTATCTCGTCTTGTTTAAAGTTACGGTCTACCATACTTGACACAGTGTATTGTTGTCTTGTCCAAAGTTATGATATACCATACTTGACATAGTGTACTGTTGTCTTGTCCAAAGTTATGATCTACCATACTTGACATAGCACATCAATGTGATGTTTGTCTTGTCATGTCAAAATTTACGATCTAACAAACTTGAAATAGCAGATAAGTATGACGTTTGTCTTGTCCAAAGCTACGATCTAGCATACTTGACACAGGCAGATTAGTGTGATGCTGTCTTGTTACAACACATTTCTTTAAGTTGTGGGAGGTCTAACCAGACCAGTAGCCAGGGTGTAGGGGAGGAGATGTGGGAGTAGGGGGAAAGGAACTACCAGAGAAAAAAAAAATCTGATCGTTGTGTGACTGGAACCTGCAAACCTGAGATGAACGACTTTCAGACTCGGCCATGACTCTGAGCACGTGGTTTTGCCGTCGTCTTCGCTTTTGTGAAACTGTCATCGAGAAATCTCCATCGGCGATTCGCTAAGACATTAAACTGTACGTTTTGCTAGGCTTGAGAGTGAAAAACCGCTTTTGAAACCTCCGGCTTTCGATTTGAACTGTTGATACTGTACCGACATATCTGACCGAGAAGGGTTCACAGACACCAGATCATTAGCAGTTCTGCCCAACTCTTGGTGCACTGAGGAGGGAAACCTGGCCCTGTGTGGTGGAACTCCACGAGAAGCTCTGGGGACCACCTGCCGCACTGCACAGGACGGCGGACTTCGCGCTGCAGACCGGATGGACCATCTGACAGCAGTTTCAGTTTCAGTTTCAGTAGCTCAAGGAGGCGTCACTGCGTTCGGACAAATCCATATACGCTACACCACGTCTGCCAAGCAGATGCCTGACCAGCAGCGTAACCCAACGCGCTTAGTTAGGCCTTGAGAAAAAAAAGAAAAAAAAAAGAAGATAATAAATATATAAATAAATAAATACATAAAAAAGAACTACTGACAGCATGGCCTGGGGAACACGGAAGAAGGAACTCTGACAGAGAGGTCCCGTCATCACAAACACCAAGGACAGTGCCTGGTCGACGTGAAGTCTGGTTGGTTGGAGACCCACTTCCGCTCTTTGCTTCCTGTGGATTCAAAGGCAGGAGTCACTATTTCAACTCTTTTGTCATTGTTCGCTTCGTTGGCTGGTACAAGCCCATGGATGTGTAAAATTGAAACCACTGTTCCAAATAGGTTTTTTTCGTGCATTGGTTGTTCCCCAACCGGCTGCCCCCCCCCCCCCCCCCCCCCACCCCCTCCCCTCTCTCTCTCTCTGGTGTTGTAAGTGACATGCACGTATTCACGTGTGTGTTTTTTTGTTTTGTTTGTTTGTTAGATTTTTTAGATAATTTGAAAATCACAAGTGTTAAGCTTTTTGTATTGTGTGTTTGTCTATCTCCCCTTTCTAAGGGCAGGACGAAAACAAACCTAATTTGCTTATTCCTTTTTTTTTTTTATCCCTCGATTAAAAAGTTCGTTCGTTCATTTGTTTCTCCCTCCCTCTCTGTCTCTCTCTCCACTCCCCTTCTCTGTCTCTCTCCCCCCCCCCCCCCCCTCTCTCTCTCTCTTCCCCCCAACTCCCGCAAGCAATACCATCTTTTTAATTCCACGTCACGAACAAACCCACTGGGGCGAACTAACACAGCTGTTTCTTTTGTCGGTATCCGAATCTCTACCCCTCTCCCTCCCTCTCTCCCCATCCTTCCATCCACTCTCTCTCTCTCTCTCTCCCCTCCCCCCCCCCCTTCCCATATCTCTCTCTCCCCCTCTCTCTCCCTCCCTCCCACCTCCCCATGTCTCTCTCTCCCTCCCTCCCACCTCCCCATGTCTCTCTCTCCCTCTCTCCCACCTCCCCATGTCTCTCTCTCCCTCTCCCTCTCCCTCCCTCCCACCTCCCCATGTCTCTCTCTCCCTCTCTCTCTCCCTCCCTCACACCTCCCCATGTCTCTCTCTCCCTCTCTCTCTCCCTCCCTCCCACCTCCCCATGTCTCCCTCTCTCTCCCTCCCACCTCCCCATGTCTCTCTCCCCTCCCACCTCCCTATGTCTCTCTCTCCCTCCCTCCCACCTCCCCATGTCTCTCTCCCCTCCCACCTCCCTATGTCTCTCTCTCCCTCCCTCCCACCTCCCCATGTCTCTCTCTCCCTCTCTCTCTCTCCCTCCCTCCCACTCCCCTCTCTCTCTCTCTCTCTCCCTCCCTCCCGCCCACCTCCCCATCTCCCTCTTCCGCTTGCACGTGTATGTGACATGAGTATGTGTGCCTATGTGTGTGGGTTTTTACGTGTATGACCGTTTTTACCCTGCCATGTAGGCAACCATACTCCGTTTTCGGGGGTGTGAATGCTGGGTATGTTCTTGTTTCCATAATCCACAGAACGCTGGCAGGATCTTCAACGTGCGTATTTGATCTTCTGTTTGCGATTGTTTCCATAGCCCCACAGAACGCTGACATGGATCACGGGATCTTTAACGCGCGTATTTGATCTTCTGCTTGCGATTAAACACGAAGGGGGTTCAGACACAAGCAGTTCTGCACACATGTTGACCTTGGAGATCGGAACAATCTCCACCTTCGGAAGAATCTCCACCCTTTACCCACCAGGAGCCGTTACCGAGATTCGAACCAGGGGCCTTCAGATTCAAAGTCCAACGCTTCAACCACTCGGGTATTGCGCCCGTCAGTCGGCGGGACAAAAAACACACACCTGATGCCTCGCAGCGCCGTGTTTAGCCGGGAGAGTTCCTGAAAGTTAATCCAGGATTGTGTTCCGCTTTGGGTTAGCGCCCCTCCCAGGGTGTGAAAGGGCTGTAATGTCACACCACGTCTGTCACGGATCACTGAAGGGGGCGTGTGTGTGTGTGTGTGTGTGTGTGTGTGTGTGTGTGTGTGTGTGTGTGTCGGGAATCGGTGCCATGAATCGCCCCCACCTGTCTGATTGATTGGTCGTTGTTCTCAACTGGTGGGTGGAGAGGTGTGTGCCCTGGTTCTGTTTGGTGTGCAGTGTGTGTGTTGTGTTGTGTTGTGTTGTGTGTGTGTGTGTGTGTTGTGTTGTGTTGTGTTGTGCTGTGTGTGTGTGTGTGTGTGTGTGTGTGTGTGTGTGTGTGGTGTGGTGTGGTGTGGTGCGGTGCGGTGCGGTGTGGTGTGTTGTGGTGTGTTGTGTTGTGTTGTGTGTGTTGTGTTTTGTTGTGTTGTGTTGTGTGTGTGTGTGTTCGTTCTTTAGTTTCGTCTTTTCACTGTAAGTGATATCAGTGTGTGTGTAGTCTAGTGCATCTGTGTCTTTATTCAAGTTAATGATGAACAGTTCATTTATAGCTCTTTTAACTCACTCAGTACGGCCAGTCCTCTCTTCTCCTCTACACGGACCCCTCGGATGTCCAGTGGGTGTCTGAATGACCCAACCTTTAGCTTCCGTCGTCAGAATTGTGGTATTCTTTGTCAACATTCACCTCTTCAGTACAAGAGCCTCCCGCTTGCAATATTTTGATGGTAGTAATTGGGGTGAAACGCTGTTAATGTAGTCTCTTTCGCCGTTCGTATGGAGAGAGTTAAACCCGTTTTATGTAATTTACATGTGTGTGTGTGTGTGTGTGTGTGTGTGTGTGTGTGTGTGCGTGCGTGCGTGAGTGCGTGCGTGTGTGTGTGTGTGTGTGTGTGTGTGTGTGTGTGTGTGTGTGTGTGATGTTGTTGTTGTGGCAGTGGTGGTGGTGGTGGTTGTGTAGGGTAGTGTAGTGTGTCTGTGTGTGTGTCTCTCTCTCTGTATCTTTGTGTGTGTCTGTGTGACAGCGTGTTCACGCGTGCTCGAAGAGTCATGAATAACAATCAGACAGATACGCACTGTGAAGCCATTCGCTTTCAATGTGACGAGAATTCCGAACCATTAACTCTTTCAGTACCGCTAGGATTACAGACTTCCCTGCCCCAGAATCTCTTTTCTTTTTTCACAGCTTTATCTCGGCAGCAGTAATTTTACGGCGATTTATAAACTGTCATTAATAGCTGCATAAATCACTCACATATTGCCTACACTGTGGGTGCTTATAAAATGATCATTCTAAATATTATTGTCAGGGTCAAAATCACGTGTGGACGCTAAAATACTCGCAGCGGTGCAGGATCAGTGCTGGGACTTAGGTTGGAATGGGTTAAGAGATCAGCGCTGTGTGAATTGGGCCCGGCTTTCGGCTTGTATCAGAGACTGGCACTCCTCAGTTCCATGTCTCCACTACCTCTCTCTCTCCCTCCCTGTCTCTCTCTCTTTCTCTCTCTCTCTCCCTGTCTCCCTCTCTCTCTTTCTTTACATGTGTCTCGCCTCCCTTTCTCCCTCTTTCTCCCCCCCTCTCTCTCTCTGTCTCCCTCCCTCCCTCCCTCTCTGTCTCCCTCTCTCTTTCCCTCTCTCTCCCTCCTCTCTCTCTCTCCCTCCCTGTCTCCCTCTCTCTCTTTCCCCCCTCTCTCTCTCTCCCTCCCTCTCTCTCCCTCTCTGTAACCCTCTCTGTCTCTCCCTCTCTTTCGCTCCATGTGTCCCGCCCTCTCTTCCTCCCTCTTTCTCCCCCCCTACCCTCCCTCTCTTTCTCCTTCTCTTGTTCCTTCTTTCCCCTATTTTCTCTCCATCGAGGAAGGTGTACACACAATTATCAAAACAGACATTGCGGTTTGGCTTCCAGTCCTACAAAAGGTAGTCTGTGTGACAGACACGGTACTATGGCCATGTGTTTCTCACGGAAGTTTACACGACTCAGTGAAATCCGGTCAAGTGTGTTTTCACACTAAAGTAGACGATAAATCATTATCTCTCTCTCTCTCTCTCTCTCTCTCTCTCTCTGTCTGTGTGTGTGTGAGTGTGTGTGTGTGTGTGTGTGTTTGTGTGTGTGTGTGTGTGTGTTATTTGTTTGTTTGTGTGTGTGACGGTGAGATACGACAGCAGGGGGTAAAGTTGAGTGGAAATAGAAGGGGAGTTTACTTATTAATTTATCCAAACGCCTTGTTGTGGCGCGTATTCTTTAGGGTGAGATTCAACAGTCATGGTTAATGGGAGTGACGGGTGGGGTGGGCCCAGGGGGATGGGGGATGGAGAGTTTTACTTATTTATCTACCAGGACGTCTTGCTATTGCTCGTATGTTGTTGAAGCTCCATGCGCTGTTCAACGGCACTTAAAAAAACAAAAAAAGCGTTCATTCAAGCACTCCCACGCAAACATACACACAGTTTATTGATTTTTCCAAATGAAGTATGGGAGGAGGATCAAATGATATAATATCATGAACTCAATCGAATGATACATTACATATAAACAGTAAAAACTTGAAAAAATAATTATACCAATAACAACGACAAAAATGTAGGCAGTTTAAACGCGCGCGCACGCACACACACACACACACACACACAACACACACACGCACGCACACACACACGCACGCACGGCTGTTTAATGATGTACGTCTCCCCACAGAGTCCCATCAAAGGCATGACGTAGTTCAACACTGCACGTGCACTGCGACTGCATCAGTCTATCGTCATCATGTTTGTCGTCATTGTCAACGTCATCATCAACATCACCATTTTTCACCCAGAAGGTCTGCTTAACAGGAGTTTGTCACTGAAAGGGTCTCTACTTGACAGTTATCATTTACATTATTTCATTCGATAATATGGTTTTAACTCTCTCCATACGAACGGCGAAAGAGACGACGTTAACAGCGTTTCACCCCAGTTACCATCATCAAAATATTGCAAGCGGAAGGCTCTTATACTGAAGAGGTGAATGTTGACAAAGAATACCACAATTCTGACGACGGAAGCTAAAGGTTCGGTCATTCAGACACCCACTGGACATCCGAAGGGTCTGTGTAGAAGAGAAGAGAGGACTGGCCGTACTGAGTGAGTTAAAGTCGCAGAGAGAGAGACGCATTCATAATCACCAGTGTCCCCACCTACACTTTTCTGTCCTAAGATGTGTAACAAACAAAATATATATATATTGAAAACGCGCGTGTGCATGGTGCATGTGTGTGGAGAGGGATGACTTTTTTTTTCTAAAGATGTTTTGCCCAATATTCGATTCGAATATTCGATTCAGTTAACTGGCCACAACCCGATTTAGTAAAGCTTCATGGTCTAAATTTGGATGGTCAGTCAGACCGGTGCAATAGCCGAGGGGTTAAAGCGTTGGAGTTTCAATCTAAGGGCCCCGGGTTCGAATCTCGGTAACGGCGTCTGGTGGGTAAAGGGTAGAGATTCTTCCGAGGGTGGAGATTCTTCCAATCTCCCAGGTCCCATTCGACTTTCAATCTCAGGGTCCCGGGTTCGAATCTCGGTAACGGCGCCTGGTGGATAAATGGTGGCGATTTTTCCGATCTCCCAGGTCAACATATGTGCAGACCTGCTAGTGCCTGAACCCCCTTCGTGTGTATACGCAAGCAGAAGATCAAATACGCACGTTAAAGATCCTGTAATCCATATCAGTTTCGGTGGGTTATGGGAACAAGAACATACCCAGCATGCACACCCCTGAAAACGGAGTATGGCTGCCTACATGGCGGGGGGAAAAAACGGTCATACACGTAAAAGCCCACTCGTGTACATATGCGAGTGAACGTGGGAGCTGCAGCCCACAAACGAAGAAGAAGAAGAAATGGTCGGCTGAATACTTCTAGGTTCTGTTCGTGCACAGTGACCAGTGCCAGTCTGAAGGCATAAAGCAGCCCGGGACGACAGACACCACCTCTGTGACCCACCTGTAATTGTCCTTGACGATGCGTGACGTTCCGGCACATCTTTCTGACGACACGAACCTACAATCATATCAATACCCCACCCGGAATTCCTACCCAAAACTCAGCGACAGCAAACCGGGTCAGAAACCCCACACCAGTCATTTGGGCTCAGCAATTTACCCGAAGTGAAACGCGAAACCCCAATGGCACCTGCGAGTTATGACCGCCAGTCGATTTAGCGTGCAAAAATTCCCTTGTGCAACAACCGCAAAAAGGATGGTGACTACGAACAGCTGGGGATTCCACTGTGATGTGTAGAAAATATGGCCTGACCTACCACCGAAAATGAAGAGCAGTAGTTTCATGGATAACAGACCCATGATCTGGTCACCCTTTAATGACGTGGGTGCTGTACCCAGCTGGGTGCTTTATGCGACACTGGCGGTGATAGTTATCTATAGCTCACAGACAACAAACAGGAAACAGGAAACAGGAGACACAGTGGAGAGTTGCACGGGGGTCCCACAAGTCATTAACTGGGATCGTTCTATATACCGGACTGTGCTGTCACGCCGTACGCATAATGCCGAGTGACTCGGGGAGCGATGAGTCACGTAACGTGCCGCACGGGGCTGGGTGGCTGACTCACAGCCTGATGCCACACACCGGCCCTTCACCTGCCTTGTGCTGTTGGTGCCAGTCGTCTGACTGGGTGTCTGCGGGTGCATGCACACCCGTGTAGCTTTCAGGTTCGTGTGCCAATGTGCGTGCGTGAAACACACACAGAAACACACACACACACACACACAGGGAGAGAGAAAAAAAAAAACCCACACACACACGCAATCAACCAATCAATCAAACTGATGATATTTGTATAATGATTGATCTTATCCAACAGATGCCTTATTGTCTGTCTGAGTGTGTATGTGTGTGCGTCTGAAATCTGATTGAATGACACAGGAAACGAATGATGAGCGCCCAGTGGCAGCCGTCAGTCGGCTCTACCCAGGTAGGCAGCCTGTGGTGCAAATGACCCCGTGTATGTAAAGCGCTTAGAGCTTGGTCTCTGACCGAGGATAGGCGCTATATAAGTATCCACGTCAATCAATCAATCAAAATAAAGACATTTCAGTTGAAACGATAAACCGAGGGCTGTGTGTAGCACGCACTTGGCGCACGTAAAAGAACCAACGGCAAGAAAAGGCTTGTTCCTGGCAGACTTCTGTAAAAAAAAAAAATCCACTTTGATAAAAAAAAAAAACACAAAAAAACAAATACACTTGCGTGGACAAAAAAGCAAAAGGTGACGTTCCCACTGAAGTGGAGCGCTTTACCAGAGGCGAGCAGCCCGAATTTCACACAGAGACATCTGTTGTGACAAACATGAGTACAATGCAGTACAATTTGTAAACTCTCAGAGAGTTATTTTGTTTACCTGCCTTTCCTATTCTAATTTCTCTAAAAAGAATACAAATAATACCATAAATACCCACAAATAATACACACACACAATATAAGAGGAAAATTGATGTTTTGGGGTGTTTTTGTGTGTGTGTAATGGAGAGTGCACACACACACACACACACACACACACACACACACACACACACACACACACACACACACACACACAACTTTTTCTACCAGTGTGGTTTTCCTGTTTCGTGTGTACTTTTCACAGACGGTAATAAGATTTAAACGAGCATTTGTTACAAGCTGAGTGTACCGGTCAGTGAACAAAACAGTATCGAACTATGAGCACAAAATACACAAACCATGAACACTGAACAAAAACAGACCATTATCAAACACCTGCCTCTGGAATAGAACCAACCAGGTGCCCATCAGTGAGGAGATCAGGAGGAGGAAATGGGGCTGGATAGGCCGCACCCTGCGAAAGCCTCCAGACGACACCACAAGACAGGCACTTGAATGGAACCCCCAAAGGAAAGAGAAGAGTGGGCAGACCAAAGCAGACCTGGAGAAGAAGCACGGAGGATGAGATGAAGGGAGCCGCATGGACATGGACCGGGCTGAAGAGGACAGCCCCCAAAACCGAGTTGTTGCAGTAGCCCCATGCTCCACAAGGAGTCACGAGGCAGAAGTCAAACAAATACTTGACGGGCGCAATAGCCGAGTTCGAATCACGGTGACGGCGCCTGGTGGGTAAAGGGTGGAGATTTTTACGATCTCCCAGGTCAACATATGTGCAGACCTGCTAGTGCCTGAACCCCCTTCGCGTGTATATGCAAGCAGAAGATCAAATACGCACGTTAAAGATCCTGAAATCCATGTCAGCGTTCGGTGGGTTATGGAAACAAGAAGATACCCAACATGCACAGCCCCGAAAACGGAGTATGGCTGCCTACATGGCGGGGT
>NC_134885.1:2814173-2819173 GCF_041734735.1 Babylonia areolata | reverse complement strand
CACAAACAACAAAGACACGAAGAGCAAAGACACAAACAACAAAGACACGAAGAGCAAAGACACAAACAACAAAGACATGAAGAGAAAACACACAAACAACAAAGACATGAAGAGCAAACACACAAACAACAAAGACATGAAGAGCAAAGACACAAACAACAAAGACACGAAGAG
Source organism: Babylonia areolata (assembly GCF_041734735.1). NCBI lineage: Eukaryota > Metazoa > Mollusca > Gastropoda > Neogastropoda > Buccinidae > Babylonia > Babylonia areolata. The sequence continues at coordinate 2,818,999 of NC_134885.1, read as the reverse complement.
CAAAGACACAAACAACAAAGACACGAAGAGCAAAGACACAAACAACAAAGACATGAAGAGAAAACACACAAACAACAAAGACATGAAGAGCAGACACACAAACAACAAAGACATGAAGAGCAAACACACAAACAACAAAGACATGAACAGCAAAGACATGAACAGCAAAGACATGAACAGCAAAGACACGAACAACAAAGACACAAACACACAAACAACAAAAACATGAAGAGCAAAGACACAAACAGGAAAGATACAAACAACAAAGACATGAAGAGCAAAGACACAAACAGGAAAGATACAAACAACAAAGACATGAAGAGCAAAGACATGAACAGCAAAGACACAAACAACAAAGACATGAACAGCAAAGATACAAACAACAAAGACATGAAGAGCAAAGACACAAACAGGAAAGATACAAACAACAAAGACATGAAGAGCAAACACAAAAACAGCAAAAACATGAACAGCAAAGACATGAAGAGCAAAGACAAAAACAGGAAAGATACAAACAACAAAGACATGAAGAGCAAAGACACGAACTGCAAGGACATAAACAGCAAAGATACACACAGCGATTACACAAACAGCAAAGACACATACAACAAAGACACATGAACAGCAAAGATACACACAACAAAGACACACACACACACACACACACACAACAAAGACACACACAACAAAGACACAAACAACAAAGACACGAACAGGACAGACACGAAGGACACACACACACACAGGAAACTCAGGCACGGGACAGACCCAGCCGAAGAACGACCACCACCCCACCACCCCACCCACCTACCCCTAGCAGACTGTTAAACCACAGACCGTGAAGAGAACAACGCATACAGGAGGTGTGTGTGGGGGTGGTGGGGGGGGGAGGCGGTCAGGGGGGTGGTAGGTGGGGAGCAGGGCAGTCGTGGGTGTCTCCTGGGGCCTACTCTCAGCGCATTGTGTGCAATAGTGGATGTTCGTGTCCCCCGCGCGACCGGCAAACACGTGCAACCTGCCGTGAAGCGCCGCATCAGTGCACATGCCCTCCAAGCAGCAGTGTGGGACTGTACACACACACACACACACACACACTGGCGCTCTCTCGCCCACCACACCTGAAATTCTCGTCCACCTTCCCACACCAACACCGACAGTACAAAACTGAACGCACCTGAAGCTGTGCACGCGCCACAAAAAGCAAGTCTCAAGTATGCACGTGCATAATCGCGCGCACACAGACGCGCGCACATGCAAGCCCGAGCACACGCACACATACGCGCACGCGCACTCGCACGCGCATGCCCACACACACACACACACACACACACACACACCTACACACACACACCTGGCCCAGAGGTAACGCGTCCGCCTAAGAAGCGAGAGAATCTGAGCGCGCTGGTTCGAATCATTGCTCAGCCGCCGATATTTTCTCCCCCTCCACTAGACCACTAGTGGTGGTCTGGACGCTAGTCATTCGGATGAGACGATAAACCGAGGTCCCGTGTGCAGCATGCACTTCACTTAGCGCACGTAAAAGAACCCACGTCAATAAACGGTTTGTTCCTGGCAAAATTCTGTAGAAAAATCCACTTCGATAGGAAAAACAACTGCACGCAGGAAAAATACTAAAAAAAAATTTTTAATGGGTGGCGCTCTCAATGTAGCGACGTGCTCTCCCTGGGGGAGAGCAGCCCGAATTTCACACAGAGGAATATGTTGTGGCAAAAAAAAAAAAAAGAGAAATACAAATACACACTCACTCTCTCTCTCTCACTCTCTCTCTCTCTCTCTCTCTCTCTCTCTTTCACACACACACACACACACACACAGTGTAAAGCGGTGGACTAACGGTAAGGAAGCCAGAGAATCTGCCATCGGAATCGAATCCCAAACTCGCCACTAGACCTTGAGTGGTGGTCTGGATGCTAGTCATTCGGAGCAGACGATAAAGCAGGGTCCCGTGTGCAGCATGCACTTTGAGCACGTTGAAGAACTCAAGAAAACGAAAGCTTTCCTCTTTCTGTTGCACACGCGCTTGTGTGTACTTACTTTTTTTTTGTCTCCAGACAAATTGCCCTGTGTGAAATTTGGGCTGCTGCCCTGTGTGAAATTTGGGCTGCTCTCCTCGGAAAGACTGCAGCGCCACAATGCAGCGCCACCCTTTTTTCTGCATGTGGATTTTTTTTTTTAGCAGGTTTTTGCCAGGGGCAACCATTTTGTTACCGTGGGTTCTTTTATGTGCGTTAAGTGCACGGGATCTGCTGTTAATTCGAATGACTAAAGTCAAGACCTCAACTCAAAAGTGTAGTGGTGAGGGAGAAAATACTGAAGGAGCGTTTTGTTTTCTTTTGTTTCTTCTTCTTTCTTTCTTTCTTTCAAATGAAAAAAATCATGGATTAACTCTCTCCATACGAACGGCGAAAGAGACGACGTTAACAGCGTTTCACCCCAGTTACCATCATCAAAATATTGCAAGCGGAAGGCTCTTATACTGAAGAGGTGAATGTTGACAAAGAATACCACAATTCTGACGACGGAAGCTAAAGGTTGGGTCATTCAGACACCCACTGGACATCCGAGGGGTCTGTGTAGAGGAGAAGAGAGGACTGGCCGTACTGAGTGAGTTAAATGTGAAAATTGATATTTTGATAAAATGTCCATAATCACCAGTATGTGCGACGGGACATGAAACAAATTCCACCACCCTCCTGTATACAATATACACATTGTAAATCACGTTAGCGTTTCTGCTTGATAAGGTAATTCAATTCCTATTGACATCAGCATGGATCCTGGCGCTAGATCTGGCCTTAGTCATAGATATCGAAGAATCTAATTTTCCATTGTACTCTGTAACTCTACGGATGATGGCCCTCCTTAGTCAATTCAATTCAATTCAATTCAAAATACTTTATTGTCTGCTTCAACCAAAACAGAAAATTCTCTTTAGGCTCACTTAAAATAAAATATTCGTCAGCAAAAATCAATTAGCAAAAACAAACAAGTGACACACCCTTCACTTATCACCATGCATACATCAATTATTATGTTAAAAGAAAAACATGTGGGTAAGATACTTTTACATTATGCATATGATTTAGAGTGAAACAACTCTCTGTGTGTTGTGTGTGCGCCCGTGCGCGTGCATGCATCGTTATGTGTATGTGCACGCGCGCGCGTGCGCGTATGCGCCTGCATGTGTGAGAGTGTGTACGCGCGTATGTGTACGTTTCAATCATTATGAAAAGGAGAATATTCAGTAAAATAATTATAACATTTAAAAAGACAAATGCTCATCGACAAATAAAACCGAAAAACGAATGAGCAACTGGCACACCCTTCCTTGATCACAACGTACATGTAAAAAGAAAAGATTCAGGTAAGAAAAGAAAAGTTGCATTTTAAGATAAAGTGAAACGTTTCGTTGATATAAAAGGAAAATATTCAGTAAGATAATTATAACATTTAAGACCCAAATGAAATGAAGATAGACAGATAACCTATACACACGTCCCTTACAGCCCTGCAGACATCAATTATCATTTGAAAAGAAACTTGACCTCCACACGTAACAAGCTCCCCCCACCCCACCACCCCACACCATGGAATGTGCCAGACAAACAGACAGACTAATGGAGTCCAGACTGCACAATCCAGCAAGTGTCTAACGACATGTGATGAATGTGTGAAAGTGAGAAAATTCATGGCAGAATAATCTGATTTTGCAGTGTTACATGCCATGAATTAATCTGATTTTGCAGTGTTACAAAGGACAAAATCCCGTTCCAGGAGTAACGATAAAGCATAAAAACTTATCAATAATAACGATAATGATAAAAGTATTTTGTATGGCATTGAATCTTGTGCCGAGACGAGTCAAATTTCACACCAGTCATTCACACGCACGCACAACTCCAACAAGGAATTTGTCACAGTGTGAAGGTTGTCGGTGTGTGTTCACAGAATGACAGATCAAGTGAGGCCGGAATGTTCCAGGACAGGACTGTCTCGCTGTTCTTTGTGCTGGTGACACCACTAGACCTGAGGTAGCTTCAAGAATGCTTTGTGTGTTGACTCAATGCAAAAAAAGAAGAAGAAAAAAGAAAAAGAATAAATATTCTTTTGAAACGCGAGCACTTTGATTCGAATTCTTGAATGAATAATAATAATAAATAAATAAAACCTATTCAAGCGTCGAAGAGAACTGAGTTTAATTTGCCAGAACAAAAGGTTCAATTGAAATAAACTTTTCTTCTTTTTTTTTCACAAATAATCTAACGAATCAGTTTACGAGAAGAGTTGTAAGACTTGAGTGACTGACATGGTTGAGCTGTTTCTCCTTCTTCATCTTCTTCTTCGTTCGTGGGCTGCAACTCCCCACGTTTACTGGTATGTACACGAGTCGGCTTTTACGTGTATGACCATTTACACCCCGCCATGTAGGCAGCCATACTCCGTTTTCGAGGGGACGGGGTGCTGTTTGAAATTGGTGCTGTGTCGGTCTGTCCACTGCTATAGATGTGTTTCTGCCTCTCAGCTCGCCTTTAATACTGTCCGTGTTCTGATGGACAATCACGTCCAGAGATATGGATGAAATGGGCTCTGGGTGTTTCCTGTGACTGGCGGGATGGGCCATGTGAGGAACGTACTGTTTCCTGTGACTGGCGGAATGGGCCATGTGAGGAACGTACTGTTTCCTGTGACTGGCGGAATGGGCCATGTAAGGAACGTACTGTTTCCTGTGACTGGCGGAATGGGCCATGTGAGGAACGTACTGTTTCCCCTGACTGGCGGAATGGGCCATGTGAGGAACGTACTGT
>NC_134885.1:2796673-2809173 GCF_041734735.1 Babylonia areolata | reverse complement strand
TGGAGAAAAGGCAGGGAATGCCAGCCACGGCGCTCAGCTCGGCGTCACGTGCATGTTTGTCGTCTGCTTGTTGGGGATCGTCAGTTGGCAGGCCGGTTCGGGAGAACGCCGCTGGCTTGCCAACTGGGGGGGTTCTTTGCTTTTAATTCTTTCTTTCTTTCTTTCTTTCTTTTTCCAAGCAGGGTTTTATTATTGGTTTGTTTACTTCTGACTTGTAATGTGAGCTGATTCATCGACACTTTTTTTTTCTGCGCCTTTCTTTTTTCTTTGGTATTATTGGGTGGGTGGGTCTTTGCCTGTCACTAACGAACTGGGGAATGTGAAGTCGGTGAAAGAGAAGGTGTTGAGCGTGTCATAGCGTGATAAAGGCAGGGGGTAGGTAGGGTAGGCTATTATAAACTTCATCGTGAAGGACTGGGTGAGTTTAACCCTTAGTTCTTGTTATTGTTTATGGCCCAGCCGACTGCACGGGGCTGTTTTAGGGCCGGCTGAGAATTGTCAGCATCGATCACATCCAACATGAAAAAAAAAAAAAAACGCGAAAAAGAAGATCAGGATCAGTCGTATTCGTGGACGTAAACCTACACAAGCCTCTGTGTTGACCATTGTGTCAACTTTTCGTCGTGAGATTGAAATGAAAAAAAGTATCCCACACACTCGTGTACCCAGTGACCGTCAAAATCAAAATTAGTGAAACAATGAAACTGATCCTGGGAACAACGAAATACACCCCAGCAATAATATCCACATTTCTTTGCCTCCACTTCTCTCTGGGACTGGCAGAGTGAACTGACGTCCACGCATTCAGTTTTTCTGACCACTACTCTTTCCGTCTTGAAGCCGGGAAAAATCAGTTGAGGAATTTGCCGACATTCTGAGACTGTGCAATATCTGCTTGACCTTTCTCCAATTGCTGGCCAGACGGCGTGTTTTAGGACACTGGAAGGAACACTGACAGACCCCAGAGATGGCGTGTTTTAGGACACTGGAAGAAACACTGACAGACCCCACAGATGGCGTGTTTTAGGACACTGGAAGAAACACTGACAGACCCCAGAGATGGCGTGTTTTAGGACACTGGAAGAAACACTGACAGACCCCACAGATGGCGTGTTTTAGGACACTGGAAGAAACACTGACAGACCCCACAGATGGCGTGTTTTAGGACACTGGAAGAAACACTGACAGACCCCACAGATGGCGTGTTTTAGGACACTGGAAGAAACACTGAGGGACCCCAGAGATGGCGTGTTTTAGGACACTGGAAGAAACACTGACAGGCCCCAGAGATGGCGTGTTTTAGGACACTGGAAGAAACACTGACAGGCCCCAGAGATGGCGTGTTTTAGGACACTGGAAGAAACACTGACAGACCCCACAGATGGCGTGTTTTAGGACACTGGAAGAAACACTGACAGACCCCAGAGATGGCGTGTTTTAGGACACTGGAAGGAACACTGACAGACCCCAGAGATGGCGTGTTTTAGGACACTGAAAGAAACACTGACAGACCCCAGAGATGGCGTGTTTTAGGACACTGGAAGAAACACTGACAGACCCCAGAGATGGCGTGTTTTAGGACACTGGAAGAAACACTGACAGACCCCACAGATGGCGTGTTTTAGGACACTGGAAGAAACACTGACAGGCCCCAGAGATGGCGTGTTTTAGGACACTGGAAGAAACACTGACAGACCCCAGAGATGGCGTGTTTTAGGACACTGGAAGAAACACTGAGGGACCCCAGAGATGGCGTGTTTTAGGACACTGGAAGAAACACTGACAGACCCCAGAGATGGCGTGTTTTAGGACACTGGAAGAAACACTGAGGGACCCCAGAGATGGCGTGTTTTAGGACACTGGAAGAAACACTGACAGACCCCAGAGATGGCGTGTTTTAGGACACTGGAAGAAACACTGACAGGCCCCAGAGATGGCGTGTTTTAGGACACTGGAAGAAACACTGACAGACCCCAGAGATGGCGTGTTTTAGGACACTGGAAGAAACACTGACAGGCCCCAGAGATGGCGTGTTTTAGGACACTGGAAGAAACACTGACAGACCCCACAGATGGCGTGTTTTAGGACACTGGAAAAAACACTGACAGACCCCAGAGATGGCGTGTTTTAGGACACTGGAAAAAACACTGACAGGCCCCACAGATGGCGTGTTTTAGGACACTGGAAGAAACACTGACAGACCCCACAGATGGCGTGTTTTAGGACACTGGAAGAAACACTGACAGACCCCAGAGATGGCGTGTTTTAGGACACTGGAAGGAACACTGACAGACCCCAGAGATGGCGTGTTTTAGGACACTGGAAGAAACACTGACAGGCCCCAGAGATGGCGTGTTTTAGGACACTGGAAGAAACACTGACAGACCCCACAGATGGCGTGTTTTAGGACACTGGAAAAAACACTGACAGGCCCCACAGAGTGATGTGGTGAAGGAATCAAAGCCAGTCGTCAAGGATGTGGACAACCATACTTGGGACAAGCAGAAGACACAATACTACTTATGTCAGCTACAAACCTTCAACAAACAAAAGGCTGGGAAATATGCACAGAACGCCTCAAACACCACCACCCAGTTTCAGTTTCAGTTTCTCAAAGACAGATCCATATACGCTGCACCCCATCTACCAGGCAGGTGCCTGACCAGCAGCATAACCCAACTGACGCGGAACACACGCTTGGCACTGCCACGGTAAAAAAAAAAAAAAAAAAAAAAAAGAACCCATGGCAACGAGAATGTTGTCCTCTGGGAGCATTCTGCAGAAGGAATCCACTCTGACAAGTACACAAATATATATATATGATAGTCGTGTCCGACTATGACCATCAGAACAGCAGAGGAGGCAACTGCTTTTCCGACTATTTGGGCTAGAATTTGATTATAGTGGAGAGTGTCTTGCCCAAGTACATCCCCACTCTCTCGGCCAAGAGGGTTTTTAGGACAGTCGGCGTTGGGATGGTTCTTGAAGGCCAACTAGCCCACAAGGCTGCAGCACTAAGAGCCAGTGCAATTTTGCCTCCTAGTTTGAGAGTCATAGTCCTTCACAAAAGACTAAGCTGTAAATGGTCTCCCATTGACTGGAGAAACCATTGATAATACAGCTCTCACTTTGCTGTTGGCCCAAATGTAAACTTATGTCAGTCTGTGATATAAGCCGAGTGTTGGGCCTACAAGTATGCATTCACCACTATTGACGACAGCCATGTCACCCACACTTGGAAGACTGGCGGGAAGAGTGGTCAGAGTGTAGAACTGAGGCTGAGGTGAAGCTACTCACAGAAAAAAAAAATCGGCAACGAAGAGGATCCAATTCAATTCAGTTCAGTTCAAAATACTTTATTATCTGCTTCAACCAAAAACAGAAAATTTTCTTTAGGCTCACTTAAAAATAAAATGCCCGTCAGCAAAAATCAAAGAAAAAAAAACCTTCTGACACACCCTTCACTTATCACCATGCACACATCAATTACTATGTAGAAAGAAAAACATGTGAGTAAGATACTATTACATTTTGATTCAGAGTGTTACAAATGTGTGTGTGTTGCGTGTGTGTCCGTGCGTGTGCATGCATCGTTTTGTGCGAAATACAGGAAGTTCAGTCACTAGATATCAGTTCGGTTGGGGATATACTGTGAAACAGAATGGAAACAACAACCAGGACAGGACTGATAATGCTGCACAGTCACATGCTCCAGTCTGACAATGGAAGCTGAAGCAGTGACACACTGTCCAATGGCTGGCATCCATACCTTCACCGGCCTTCACCTTCACCTTCACCCATCCCATAACCCAGTGAAGGGTCGTCGGGGCATCGCAGATGATTTCCAGACCAGTTCTCTCCATCAGTTCCTGTCTCTCTGGGAATCTGGGGAAACTCAGGTCTGTCCAGTCTTTGATGTTGTCCTGCCACATTTTCTTTTGCCCCCCGCCCCCTCTCTTCCTACTGCCCTGGTACAGAGCCCTGCAGAATGGTCTTTGTGAGAGCCCGTCGGATCTTGTGACGTGTCTGTAGCACTTGATCTTCCTCCTCATGATGACGGCGAGGAGGTCATCGTGGGGTCCAGTGTCTCGGGTGATCTTCTGTCGGACCTCAGTGTTGGTGACGCACATCCATGCACGTGCCTGCAAATCAATTTGCCATAATACTAACTCAATGAACCTGTCACCAAAAAAAAGCTGAAAGCGTGACTGGGAACCCATATTGGCTTGAAGCAATGTACAATGGGTGGAGTGATGGCCTGGAGGTAACGCGTCCGCCTAGAAAGCGGGAGAATCTGAGCGCGCTGGTTCGAATCACGGCTCGGCCGCCGATATTTTCTCCCCCTCCACTAGACCTTGAGTGGTGGTCTGGACGCTAGTCATTCGGATGAGACGATAAACCGAGGTCCCGTGTGCAGCATGCACTTAGTGCACGTAAAAGAACCCACGGCAACAAAAGTGTTGTTCCTGGCAAAATTCTGTAGAAAATCCACTTGGACAGGAAAAACAAATCAAACTGCTCGCAGGAAAAAATAAAAAAAAAAAAAAGGGTGGCGCTGTAGTGTAGCGACGCGCTCTCCCTGGGGAGAGCAGCCCAAATTTCACACAGAGAAATCTGTTGTGATAAAAAGAAATACAAATACAAATACAAAATACAAACATCCAGATTCACAAGGTTACATGAATGTAGCACCCTGGACATGCAGGTTGTGAATGGAAACGAGCAAGGAGAAGCACAACAACAACAATTGACCAACATCTGGGAAGATCGAAAGTCGAAAGAAACGTAAAAGAGCAGCTGTAGAACAAGGAACAATGCCATCACACCATTAATTCGCCTCAAAGAAATAAAAATGACGGAGAGAGAAAACAGCCACAAATCGGACTTGAAAGGGAAGAGCAAGAGTCAACACTAATCAAACAAATATTGGAATCAACTTCAAACCATCAGTGAGTAAACTTCTTCAACCTGAAGCAGAGTCACTGAAACAGAAGGAGTGAGTTGAATGGAATGTTTGTGATAAAAGCTGCAAAGCACTCTGTGTGTGTGTGTGTGTGTGTGTGTGTGTGTGTGTGTGTGTGTGTGTGTGTGTGTATTGTAGGAGATGAGTGTGAGTGTGGCTGCACGTGTGAATGCAGATGCGTTCTGTGTTTTATCAAGAAAACAAAACACGAGTTATGAACACCCCAACAACGTCAACCCCGCACTGTAATAACCAAGACAACATGTGCTTCCGTTCATCCCATTCAGCGAAGACATTCTGTATACACAAAGTGAGTAATAAACACATCCAATAACCACCGCAACTCGCATTCAACAGGAAAAAAACCCTTCTGTATGCATAGGCGTGAGTTACGAGCACACACCCCATAACGCCAACCCCGCATTGTATTCCAGCCAATGCAGTGTGCATCATTCCCCCGTCATTGTATTGCAGCCAAGGCAGTGTGCATCATTCCCCAAGTCATTTTATTGCAGCCAAGACACTGTGCATCATTCCCCCATCATTGTATTGCAGTCAAGACACTGTGTATCATTCCCCCATCATTGTATTGCAGTCAAGACACTGTGCATCATTCCCCCATCATTGTATTGCAGTCAAGGCAGTGTGCATCATTCCCCCATCATTGTATTGCAGTCAAGACACTGTGCATCATTTTCCCAGTCATTGTATTGCAGTCAAGGCACTGTGTATCATTCCCCCATCATTGTATTGCAGTCAAGGCACTGTGTATCATTCCCCCATCATTGTATTGCAGTCAAGGCACTGTGTATCATTCCCCCATCATTGTATTGCAGTCAAGGCAGTGTGCATCATTCCCCCATCATTGTATTGCAGTCAAGGCACTGTGCATCATTCCCCCGTCATTGTATTGCAGCCAAGGCAGTGTGCATCATTCCCCCATCATTGTATTGCAGTCAAGACACTGTGCATCATTCCCCCATCATTGTATTGCAGCCAAGACACTGTGCATCATTCCCCCGTCATTGTATTGCAGTCAAGACACTGTGCATCATTTTCCCAGTCATTGTATTGCAGCCAAGACACTGTGCATCATTCCCCAAGTCATTGTATTGCAGTCAAGACACTGTGTATCATTCCCCCATCATTGTATTGCAGTCAAGACACTGTGCATCATTTTCCCAGTCATTGTATTGCAGTCAAGGCACTGTGTATCATTCCCCCATCATTGTATTGCAGTCAAGACACTGTGCATCATTTTCCCAGTCATTGTATTGCAGTCAAGACACTGTGTATCATTCCCCAAGTCATTGTATTCCAGTCAAGACACTGCAGAACATTCCCCCATCATTGTATTGCAGTCAAGACACTGTGCATCATTCCCCCATCATTGTATTGCAGTCAAGACACTGTGCATCATTCCCCCATCATTGTATTCCAGTCAAGACACTGCAGAACATTCCCCAAGTCATTGACACCACTGTGTTATGCACAACGACTGTTACGTAGCCTACACAACATATCTTCCGTTCTACCATGCCATTCTCTGTGCACAACACAACGTCAACGTGAGAGTTACGAACGCAGTGACGTCTCCTTGAAGAATGGAAACTGCACTGAAAGAAGCCGGGACAGAGACAGACAAACCCGGGTGGTGGCTATGTAAGGGGATGGATGGGGGTTAGGGGTGGGGGACTTGAAATGAGCGGCGTGGGAGTAATGCCACTGAAATAATAATGATAATGATAATAATAATAATAACAACAACAACAATGATAATAATGATGATAATAATTATGATAATAAAATAGAAAAAAAAAATGAACGAAGCCGTGTATTGTCAAGCAGCAGTGTCATTTCGTGGCCCCCCCAAAAACCCTGTGTGTTCGTTTCATAACCAGGGTGACGGCTGAGCCCACCACCGGCCCCTTCCTGGCCGGGTGAGGTGGCTTGAATGGGGAAATCCCTGGCCTCCAGCCCTGCAGATAGAACGTGCCTTTATCAGCCAGCCGCTGAGGGCCAGGCAATCCGGCCCGTCTGGCTTGGGACTGAGGACTGTGAGGGTGATTTTCCCAGATCGATATCCGTCCTGCTTCCTTTTTTTTTTTTTTTTTTTTTTTTTTTTTTGCTCCTCACGTGACTTCCTGTCCGCTCTGCGTTCACGCTTGCACGAACATAGATATACACACACGCTCGCACGCACGCGAGCACACACACACACACACACACACACACACACACACACACACACACACACGCACACATACATACATACATACATACATACACACATACATACACAAGCACGCACACACAGAGACACTCACAGACACACATACAGATTCACACACACACACAGACACACAGACACACACACACACACACACACACACACACACACACACACACACACACACACAGGCACTGCCCAGTTACGTGTTTCAAGCCCTGGATGATGGTCAAGGTAATGGGAGACATCCACCATCCCCCTCCCCCCTTCCCCCTTCCCCTCATACCTCCCTCACTCTTCCTCCCCTCCCCCACCCTCCCCATTACTTCGTATCGCCATGGAAACAAATGAACCGAAGATCAAGAGGTGTTACCTCCCCTCCCTACCCCACCCCCCCCTCTCCTCCACCAACCATAGTACGAGATAGAGTCCCCATTAACTCACTCAGTACGGCCAGTCCTCTCTTCTCCTCTACACAGACCCCTCGGATGTCCAGTGGGTGTCTCAATGACCCAACCTTTAGCTTTCGTCGTCAGAATTGTGGTATTCTTTGTCAACATTCACCTCTTCAGTATAAGAGCCTTCCGCTTGCAATATTTTGATGATGGTAATTGGGGTGAAACGCTGTTAACGTCGTCTCTTTCGCCGGTCGTATGGAGAGAGTTAAGCTGAAGCATATTCACTAATATGCCCTGTGCTATAGTCTTCCTGTACGCATTTAACACGTAACGGGCGAAGTGGTAGGCTTTTTCTTTTCTTTTCTTTCTTTCTTTTTTTTTCTTTTTTCGTTATCTGGGCAGATCATTTCCTGTCTGGCTTCCGGAGTGGACGACAGTCTATACACGTGGTAACTTCCACCATGCCGTGGGTGGTGTTCTTTTGGAAACCATCGTGCATGCAGGTAAAGGTGTATATACCCGCGGGTTAATCTACAAGGAGGCAAGGCAACCTGCCCCGAGGGTAAGCAGTAACAGAAAAAAATGGGACGTCTCAGGTCGTTCCTTCTGTCGAGTGACCACAATCAGATATTGATAATTCTGTCCCTGTATGGGGGGTCTGCAGGAGAAATAAAAAAAATTTTAAAAAAACCCACTGGTTCTGTAAAATATTTTTAAACACTATATCTGTAAACACTATCCAGAAATCTGCTCTAGGTGCTTTACAAAAAACGCTTTTGTTAACATAAAACATTACATCAATGTATCAATGTACATACACACACACCAAAATGTGACTACACACACACACACACAACACACACACACACACACACACACACACACACACACACACACACACACACACACACTGCATAATACATTTTAACATACATGTGTGTCTTAACAGCTACCCTAACACATACACACACACATAGACAGGCACAAACTTACATAAACACACGCACACACTATACACATTCATATACATACATAGTATGGTTGTGGTGGTGTTTGTTTTTTTACAGGGTTGTAAAGGTATAATGTAACAGATCAGTCAAATTCTAGGACGGTTGAATTCCTTACTTCAAACCAGTCAAATACTAGAACGGTTACATCGTTGTGTGTGTGTGTGTGTGTGTGTGTGTGTGTGTGTGTGTGTGTGTTGGAGCTCATGTACGTTTATATGTATTTGACTGTGCTTTCATATCTATGAAACTGCGTTTTTGGGGCATATCTGTTATGCATGTGTGAGTGTATGTGTGAATGTGTGTCTTCATGTTTTATATTTATTTGCTTATTTATCATCATTGTTGTCTTATTTATTTAATTATTTATTTATTTATTTTTTATTATTATTATTATTATTATTATTATTATTATTATTATTATTATTATTATTATTATTATTATTATTATTTTATCATTATTTTCATTACTACTATATATATATATACCTTTTTTCTTTTTTTTTTCTTTTTTTTTCTCAAGGCCTGACTAAGCGCGTTGGGTTACGCTGCTGGTCAGGCATCTGCTTGGCAGATGTGGTGTAGCGTATATGGATTTGTCCGAACGCAGTGACGCCTCCTTGAGCTACTGATACTGATACTGATACTGATACAATCCCTGGTGATTTAAAGCCTGGCATATTTCAGCGCTGGAGTCATGAAATCAGCTGTGCTAATCCAGCGGTGGTTTTATCCCTGGGATCAAATGTGAGGAGGGGGGTGTTCCAGTTCTTTTTTTTTTTTCTTCGTTTCCTTCTGTCTTTCTTTCTTTCTGTCTTTCCTTCCTTTGTTTTCATAAGTTGGGGGGTTTGCTCTCCGTCTCTTTATCTGCTTTCCTTCTCCATTTTTCTTTCCTTCTTTTTTTCTCTCCCTCTCTTTCTCTTATGTCACTCTGTTTGTATGTATATCTTCTCCATCTGTTTCTGTGACTGACTCAGCTTGTGTTCTCTCTGTCTTTGTTTTTGTCCCAACATCTCTCTCTCTCTCTCTCTACCTACCTGATTCTCTCTCTCTCTCTCTCTCTCTTTCTCTTGTCTCTCTCTCTCTCCCTCGCCCATCTCTCTCTCCCTCTCTCTGCCCTCTCTCTTTCTCTCTCTCTCTCTCTCTGTCTGTCTATCTCCCTCTCTCTCCTCCTCTCTATCTCTCTCTCCCTCCCCTCTCTCTCCCCCCTCTCTTCCTCTCTCTGTATCCCTCCCCCATCTCTCTCCCTCTCTCTCTCCCTCTCTCCTCTCTCTCTCTTTCCCTCCTCTCCCTCTCTCTCCTCTCTCTCTCCCTCTCTCTCTCCTCTCCCCCTCTCTCTCCCTCTCCCCTCTCTCTTTCTCTCTCTCCCTCCCCTCTCTCTCTCCCCCTCTCTCCTCTCTCTCTCCCTCTCTCTCTTCCTCCTATTTCTCTCCCTCTCTCTCTCTCTCTCCCCCTCTCTCTCTCCCCCCTCTCTGTCTCTCTCTCTCCTCTCTCTCTCAACCCCACCACCCCTCTCTTCCTTTCCCATCAAAGCGAGGACTGATCCGAACTGTCTCCTCTTCCTGGCCACCCCCCCCCCCCCCCCCCAATCCCCCCTGTCTCTGTCTGTCTGTGTGTCTCTCTCTCACTCTCTGTCTCCATCTGTGTGTGTGTGTGTGTCGATGTATTTGTGTGTTGGTGTGTGTCGTCCGTGAGCGTGCGCACGCGCACGTGTGTGTGTGTGTGTGTGTGTGTGTGTGTGTGTGTGTGTGTGTGTCCGTCCACCACTGAGCACGTGTCGTGATCCCTGTTCAGTCCACGGGTAAGACGGGGAGGGATATCCAGCCTGCCAGACTGTCCCCCCGAGGAGAGAAGAGACTGACTCCAGCAAACACCGACCTCTCTCCAATCCACAGGACCCGGGGGTTCCCCTCCCCCCTCACCTGCCACCCCCCTCTCAACTCCCAGAGGCCGGCAGTCCACACCGCCACCATCATCCGTGGAGTGATGGCCTAGAGGTAACGCGTCCGCCTAGGAAGCGAGAGAGAATCTGAGCGCGCTGGTTCGAATCACGACTCAGCCGCCGATATTTTCTCCCCCTCCACTAGACCTTGAGTGGTGGTCTGGACGCTAGTCATTCGGATGAGACGATAAACCAAGGTCCCGTGTGCAGCATGCACTTAGCGCACGTAAAAGAACCCACGGCAACAAAAGGGTTGTTCCTGGCAAAATTCTGTAGAAAAATCCACTTCGATAGGAAAAACAAATAAAACTGCACGCAGGAAAAAATACAAAACAATGGGTGGCGCTGTAGTGTAGCGACGCGCTCTCCCTGGGGAGAGCAGCCCGAATTTCACACAGAGAAATCTGTTGTGATAAACAGAAATACAAATACAAATACAAATCCCTTTCTCACGCCCCCCCCCCCCCCCCCCCCCGCCCACCTCCACGCCCCGTCTGTCTCCCTCCCCCCCCCCCCGACCCCCCTCCTGCTCTTCATACACCCACAGGGCGGTGGAAGGAGTCCTGGCTATCATCAATCGTCTTTTGTCGCCGTCGTCGTCATTGTCCTGATTGTCATGGTCATCATCGTCGACTTCCGTTGTTGATGATCTGTCACGAAGAAGACAAAGATTGATAAAAAAAATTTTTTTTTTTTTTTAAAGAGGACAGATACTACTACTACTACCACTACTACTACTAACTTTTATTATCATTATTGTTATCATTACTATTATTGTCGTCGTCATCATCATCATCAGTAGTAGAAGAGGACAGATACTACTACTACTACTACTACTACTACTACTACTACTACCACTATTACTACTACTACTACTACTACTACTACTAACTTTTATTATCATTATTGTTATCATTACTATTATTATCGTCGTCATCATCATCATCAGTTGTAGAAGAGGACAGATACTACTACTACTACTACTACTACTTTTATTATCATTATTGTTATCATTACTATTATTATCGTCGTCATCATCATCATCAGTAGTAGAAGAGGACAGATACTACTACTACTACTACTACTACTACTACTACTACTACTACTACTACTACTACTAACTTTAATTATCGTTATTGTTATTATTACTATTATTATCGTCGTCATCATCATCATCAGTAGTAGAAGAGGACAGATACTACTACTACTACTACTACTACTACTACTACTACTAACTTTTATTATCATTATTGTTATCATTACTATTATTATCGTCGTCATCATCATCATCAGTAGTAGAAGAGGACAGATACTACTACTACTACTACTACTACTAACTTTTATTATCATTATTGTTATTATTGCTATTATCGTTGTTGTCGTCATCATCATCATCAGTAGTAGTAGTAGTAGTAGTAGTAGCAGTAGTTTCATTATTATCATTATTACTGTTGTTGTTGTTGTTATCATTATTATATTATTGTAAAAGGTTCTGAGGTTATCATATAAACCGAAAGTACACTTCGAATTGGTCAGGTCAGAGAGAGTGCGAACAACTATAGTAGAGGACCTCCCCTCCCCTCCCACCCCAGTCCAAACCCTCATCCCCACCCCCACCTCCACTCCCCACCCTCCTCTTTCCCCCGTGGGAATGCCGGGGGTCTTTCAGTACAAACAGCATTCCCACCTTCTGGAAATTCTGTGATAGAAATGCCCCCTCTTTTCTGCCTTTGGGGTTTTTTTTTTGTTTTTGTTTTTTTCCTTCCTTCACTGTTGTCTCCTTTTTCAGCCTTCCCAGTCCATTCCCCTTTCTGTTGTGTTTTTTTCGAGCAAACCTTTTACACTTTTTTTTCTCTCCCCCCCCCCTCCCCCCCTGCAGTCTGTGATGTACTATCTGTGCTGTTTTACTCTGGCGATTAGGTAGTGAGACTGTAAACACTGGGATGGGCACTAGCCGTCC
>NC_134885.1:2779173-2791673 GCF_041734735.1 Babylonia areolata | reverse complement strand
AGAGGCAAAGTCTCACGAGGCCATTGAGGTGAGTGACGGCCCGATCAAACAGCAGGTGAAACACTGAGGAACAGACCAACTCGGACCTTTCCCTTCCCTGGTCCTCATCAGTCCTTATCCACGAAACAGAACCTCCTCAGTGTCTGTGTGAACCCTGGCAAAGCTGGGTAGAACGTCAGTCCTTACCCACGAAACAGAACCCCCTCAGTGTCTGTGTGAACCCTGGCAAAGCTGGGTAGAACGTCAGTCCTTATCCACGAAACAGAACCCCCTCAGTGTCTGTGTGAACCCTGGCAAAGCTGGGTAGAACATCAGTCCTTATCCACGAAACAGAACCCCCTCAGTGTCTGTGTGAACCCTGGCAAAGCTGGGTAGAACGTCAGTCCTATCCACGAAACAGAACCCCCTCAGTGTCTGTGTGAACCCTGGCAAAGCTGTGTAGAACGTCAGTCCTTATCCACGAAACAGAACCCCCTCAGTGTCTGTGTGAACCCTGGCAAAGCTGTGTAGAACGTCAGTCCTTATCCACGAAACAGAACCCCCTCAGTGTCTGTGTGAACCCTGGCAAAGCTGGGTAGAACGTCAGTCCTTATCCACGAAACAGAACCCCCTCAGTGTCTGTGTGAACCCTGGCAAAGCTGTGTAGAACGTCAGTCCCTATCCACGAAACAGAACCCCCTCAGTGTCTGTGTGAACCCTGACAAAGCTGGGTAAAAACGTCAGTCCCTATCCACGAAACAGAACCTCCTCAGTGTCTGTGTGAACCCTGGCAAAGCTGGGTAGAAAGTCAGTCCCTACCCACGAAACAGAACCCCCTCAGTGTCTGTGTGAACCCTGGCAAAGCTGGGTAGATCGTCAGTCCCTACCCACGAAACAGAACCCCCTCAGTGTCTGTGTGAACCCTGGCAAAGCTGGGTGGAACGTCAGTCCCTACCCACGAAACAGAACCCCCTCAGTGTCTGTGTGAACCCTGGCAAAGCTGGGTAGAACGTCAGTCCCTACCCACGAAACAGAACCCCCTCAGTGTCTGTGTGAACCCTGGCAAAGCTGGGTAGAACGTCAGTCCTTATCCACGAAACAGAACCCCCTCAGTGTCTGTGTGAACCCTGGCAAAGCTGGGTAGAACGTCAGTCCCTACCCACGAAACAGAACCCCCTCAGTGTCTGTGTGAACCCTGGCAAAGCTGTGTAGAACGTCAGTCCTTATCCACGAAACAGAACCCCCTCAGTGTCTGTGTGAACCCTGGCAAAGCTGGGTAAAAACGTCAGTCCCTATCCACGAAACAGAACCCCCTCAGTGTCTGTGTGAACCCTGGCAAAGCTGGGTAGAACGTCAGTCCCTACCCACGAAACAGAACCTCCTCAGTGTCTGTGTGAACCCTGGCAAAGCTGGGTGGATCGTCAGTCACAACAGGACTTCAGGCAATTAACAGCGACGGCCAACTTCAGAGAAGCCAGTGTAGAGAGAGAGAGAGAGAGAGAGAGAGAGAGAGAGAGAGAGAGAGAATGTATGTACACAAAGGTCCATTGTGCTGTTTTGTTGATGTGTGGAGAGGGGGGGAGGGATCGCTGAGAAAATCAAACGTCACACTGTTCTCCCCCTCCCTCCCAACACACACACACACACACACACACACACACACACACATACACACAGAGTTGACACGCGCGCGATGTCTGTATGCTCACCTTGTGCTGCTTATCCCATGTAGAATTTCACTTCTCCTGTCCATATGGACCAGATGGCCTGAAAAGACTGCATTAAAATTATTGTTATTGTTATTGTTACACACAGTGAACACACACACACATACCCACACACACACACACACACACACACACACACACACAGTGAACACACACACACACACACACACACACACACACACACACACACACACACACACACCCACACACACACACACACACACACACACACACACACACACACACACACACACACACACACACACACACACATCCGGGTGAAGATAAATTTTTAAGCGAAGAGATTTTGAGTGAACACAGTGTGAGAGACAACTTCTGGTCGAACAACACAATAAGAACCGTAACCCTTTGTCAGACCAAGGGACATAACCTCACACCGTTGCTGCATTGTATAGCTCGTCAGCTCCGTAAAAAGTAAATAAATAAAAATAAAATAAAATAAAATAATAAATAATAAATAAACAAATAAATAAAAATAAATAAATGAGTCCTTTCGTGTGTACTCCACATTTACGCATACACACAGCGGGAGAAACCGATCCACAAACGTGTATACCAGACTGTGTAATTGCCTCAGTGTAAGTGCCAGTGGCGTTGAGTGGGTAATGCATACATCTACATAGGAAGCGAGAGAATAATTACGCGCGCACAAGGTGTGAGGGGTGGTCTGGACGCTAGTCATTCGCATGCCGCGCCGCAACAATAAACCGGCCGGGGAACCCGACGTGTGCAACATGCACTTAGCGAACGTAAAAGAACCCACGGCAACGAAAGGGTTATCCAGAAGAAGAATTTGTCGAAAATTTTGATAAGAGAACAAATACACCTGCAGGCGGTAAAAAAAAAAAAAAAAATATATATATATATATATATATATATATATATACAAGATGATAAAAACAAATATGTGGCGCTGGACTGTGGCGACAGGGTCTCCCCACCGAGAGCAGCCCGAATTTCTTACAGCGAAAGCTGTTGTGACCAACAGTATTACAACACAAAACAAAACACAACAAAAATACAATACGATACGATACAATACGATAATATATTATTATGTATGATTGTCAGTTGTGTTCGACTGTGACCATTAGAACAGCAGAGGAGGTAATACAATACAATACAATGCAATACAATACAATGCAATACAATATAATACAATGCAATGCAATACAATATAATACAATGCAATATAATACAATATAATGCAATACAATGCAATGCAATACAATACAATACAATACAATATTATCATGTGTGATTGTCAGTCGTGTCCGACTATGACCATCGGAACAGTAGAGGAGGTGAAACAATAGGGTAGGTATCATGGGTAATAGCGAACAGCGTGTAATTGCGAACTACGATTCGCATACCGCCCCACTTCGAAGCGTTTCTAATGGCTGCATTTCACAATTTAACGTCTGCTTCGACCTTTTTCTAACGGCTTCAATGAATATCCAGTTCCAAGAACCAGTCAAACATCAGCTATTTCTGGCTATTTCCGCGCTCTTTCTTCTCTTCGCGCACCACTGCCGACCAAGGTTGCAAACGTGCTCTCAAAATCCTAAAATCAAGGGAAGCAAGTTGTAGGACTTGAACTTTCGACACAGTTTGAAATAGTTGATTTGATCGTATGTGTCGAATACGCATTGCCAGTGCTGGGAGATTCTAAGAAAGGGTATTGGTGACAGTTCAGTACGTCAGTTTTGACAGGCATCTGCAAAATAGTGTCGTTTGCTATAGATCATAGGATATTTTGATTTGCGAACGATGCTGCACAGTTACTGAGCACTCTCAAAAGGGTGTGTTTGTGTGTGTGTTTAAATGTCTGTTTGTGTGCGTGTGTGATCACAACCAAGAATGCAACAGTCTGGTTCGATGTTCCAGTGATATGTTATGTCTGACTGATGAGTTTAGTCAAGACCTGCTTCTGTTTTAATTGTCAACATGTACCCAAAGACATCGTTTGCAATTACACTTGCGCGTTCGCATTTACCCTCAGGCACCCCTTGCTATTTCAAACGTCAGTGGACATAACGTTGAAAAGAATGAGCAGACGAACTTTTCCTGGTGCAACCAGTCGGAGAAAGAGAAAGCCTTCAAAAACAAAAGAACTACCGTACGGCATGTTATCTTTACAGTACACACGTTGAGCTGGTCGCTTCGACTGGACCGTTCGCAATTACCCATACTTTCCCTGCAATACAATACAATACAATACAATACAATACAATATGGTTATGTATGATAGTCAGACGTGTTCCGCTATGACCATCAGAACAGCAGAGGAGGTAACTGCTGTCCCGACAATTCAACACAACGCAACGCGACGCAATACAATTTAATACCAGTCCACGTGTGCACGTGACGAAACGTTCCCAGGTCACGGTGACCTATTTCCAACAAGGAAGGTGGGGCGGAGTTTTCAGTGTTTCAGAGTTTGTTTATTCCCATTAACTCTCTTGAGTCATAGAGAAACAAGGAAACATGACAATAACAGGATGACGGCCACAGAGGGGGCTGGGAGGGGAAGGGAAATAACTCTCCTTTGATGTCACGTCAGTCATCAGCTATTTCACTCTTACTTCCCCTGAACCGAAAATAAACCAGATTGATTCTGACGTTTATCATGATGTGAGTTGACAGACTGGAAAGGAAAGAAAGAAAGAATTTTCTTTAGTGAGGGAAATGGAATAAGCATGGACATGTTTTTTCTTTTTCATCCAGCCCTCAGGGCAAAGAAAATCAGCACGCAAACAATCAAACAAGCAAAAAAAAAAGATGATGATAATAATGATATTAAAAAGAATAATAATAATAATAATGATAATAATAACAACAACAACAACAATAATAATGATACCCCAACCCCCAAATAAAAACAACAACAACAACACACACACACACACACACACACACACACCCACCACCACCAAACTTTCTTTAAGAAACGAACTTCAGTGTTGATGTAACAGCAGCAAAGGCCGCTGCAGCCACACGGGTGGGTAGGTAGGTAGGTGTTGTGTTTCATGCCCAAAGGAATGTCTGTGCGTTTGTTTGTGTTTCTGTTGGTTCGTCTGCTATAACTGGATTGTTGGGCCTGCACATCCAGCTTCCACCTACCACCCACACACCATCACCAAGGCCTGCCACTTTTCTCCACACACACACCAGGAAAAAAGAAAATTGACACGGCATGCACTTGTCACACACACACACACACACACACCAGGAAAAAAGAAAATTGACACGGCATGCACTTGTCACACACACACACACACACACACACACACCAGGAAAAAAGAAAATTGACACGGCATGCACTTGTCACACACACACACACACACACACACACACACACCAGGAAAAAAGAAAATTGACACGGCATGCACTTGTCACACACACACACACACACACCAGGAAAAAAGAAAATTGACACGGCATGCACTTGTCACACACACACACACACACACCAGGAAAAAAGAAAATTGACACGGCATGCACTTGTCACACACACACACACACACCAGGAAAAAAAAATTGACACGGCATGCACTTGTCACACACACACACACACACACACACACACACACACACACCAGGAAAAAAGAAAATTGACACGGCATGCACTTGTCACACACACACACACACACACACACACACCAGGAAAAAAGAACATTGACACGGCATGCACTTGTCACACACACACACACTCACACACACACACACCCACACACACTCTCTCTCTCTCTCTCTCTCTCTCTCATATACACACACAACCCCTGCACATACACACACAGACACACACACACACACACACTACTGACATATTCTCTCCTCATTGCGGTTTTTACTTTTATGAAAAAGTTGACATTTGGGCTAAAAAAAAAAAAGGGAAAAAAAAAAGAGCTAGAAGCTCCACGAAGGAGTTAGATTTAAATATTTCGCTTTCACAACAGGAATGTTACACCATGGGAGAAAAAGTCCAATGGTCAAAATTTCAGTTTGAAGAAAAACACACCAGTAACTCGGAGTTACATAAGAACATACAGAAAATGTATGGTTTCAGGGGAAAACATTACCATAATGCTTTTCATAAGAGGCAAATCATTTCTTTAATCTGCAGATGGAAAATGAATTGTTTTAGGACAAAATATGCCAGTAATGTTTCTTGCATCTGTGGTGCTCACATAACAGCCGATCATATACCACCTTGCGATATGTTAAAGTCTCAAATCCCTGAACTGAAATCATCTTCAGTGTTGACGATCTTCAGCAGTCCATTGCTAATGAATGACTTTTTCAACTCCTTGTTAAATAGTCCAGTTGGTTCGCTGTTATAGCTGTTAGTTTTTCATTAGAAATATGTTATATTGTTATGATTTTTTGTTTATTTTTTAAACAAAACTTATATCAATAATTTTCACACACACTTTCACTTACTCGTATGCTCGTATACACAGTAATTCCCCCCCCCCACCCCCACCCCCTCCTCCCACTCGATTTTTTTCCTTCCATCGTCTAATATCACTTACAGTGAAAAGACGTTAAACTAAAGAACGAACACACACACACACACACACACACACACACATCAGGAAAGAAGAAAGGACATTGACACGGTAATGCACTGGTCCCAGACAGGTCAATCACTGACAGGACAAAGTCCACAATGACCCACTGTGTCCTTCGGGCCGGCCCGTCCACATCACACCTGCCCTACTTCAGTATCAACTCTCTGGTAACAGTCATCGACACTCACAACAACGTCTCTTGACTCGTTGACCAGCATGTCTGTCTGTTGGTTAGTCTGTGTGTTGGTCAGTCTGTCTGTTGGTCAGTCTGTCTGTCTGTTGGTCAGTCTGTCTGTCTGTTAGTCAGTCTGTCTGTCTGTTGGTCAGTCTGTCTGTTGGTCAGTCTGTCTGTCTGTTGGTCTGTCTGTCTGTTAGTCATTCTGTCTGTCTGTTAGTCACTCTGTCTCTCTGTTGGTCAGTCTGTCTGTCTGTTGGACACCCTGTCTGTTGGTCAGTCTGTCTATCTGTTGGACACCCTGTCTGTTGGTCAGTCTGTCTTTTGGTCAGTCTGTCTGTCTGTCTGTCTGTCTGTCTGTTATCAGTCTGTCTGTTGGTCAGTCTGTCTGTCTGTTGGTCAGTCTGTCTGTCTGTCTGTTGGTCTGTCTGTCTGTTGGTCAGTCTGTCTGTCTGTTGTCAGTCTGTCTGTTGATCAGTCTGTCTGTCTGTTACAGTCAGTCTGTCTGTATCAAAGAAGAAAGGACATTGACACGGTAATGCACTGGTCCCAGACAGGTCAATCACTGACAGGACAAAGTCCACAATGACCCACTGTGTCCTTCGGGCCGGCCCGTCCACATCACACCTGCCCTACTTCAGTATCAACTCTCTGGTAACAGTCATCAGGCCCGTCCACATCACACCTGTCCTACTTCAGTATCAACTCTCTGGTACCAGTCATCAGGCCCGTCCACATCACACCTGTCCTACTTCAGTATCAAATCTCTGGTAACAGTCATCAGGCCCGTCCACATCACACCTGTCCTACTTCAGTATCAACTCTCTGGTACCAGTCATCAGGCCCGTCCACATCACACCTGTCCTACTTCAGTATCAAATCTCTGGTAACAGTCATCAGGCCCGTCCACATCACACCTGCCCTACTTCAGTATCAACTCTCTGGTAACAGTCATCAGGCCCGTCCACATCACACCTGTCCTACTTCAGTATCAACTCTCTGGTAACAGTCATCGACACTCACAACAACGTCTCTTGACTCGTTGACCAGCATGTCTGTCTGTTGGTTAGTCTGTGTGTTGGTCAGTCTGTCTGTCTGTTGGTCAGTCTGTCTGTTGGTCAGTCTGTCTGTTGGTCAGTCTGTCTGTCTGTTAGTCAGTCTGTCTGGTCAGTCTGTCTGTCTGTTGGTCAGTCTGTCTGTTAGTCAGTCTGTTTGTTAGTCAGTCTGTCTGTCTGTTGGTCAGTCTGTCTGTCTGTTGGTCAGTCTGTCTGTCTGTTGGTCAGTCTGTCTGTCTGTTGGTCAGTATATCTCCTTGAGCCAGTTCACAACAGTTGCAACTTTAAGTACAGGGATAATGCGGTCGTTTGTTGTTGGGTTGTTTGTTTGTTTGTTTTGTTTCAAAATCAAGCGGTCAGTATGCATTGTCCAGTATGTTTGTTGGTCAGTCTGTTGGTGTCTTTGTTTGTGCGGTGTTCAGTCTGTTGGTTCGACTGTCTAGTCAGTTTGTTGTGTCGAAGTCAGGGGAGGGGGGAGGGAGGAGGGAAAGGGTGTGTGGTGGGGCGGGAATTTGGGGAACAGGGGGGTGGGGGGGAGAGGGTGGGGGAAGGGTTGGAGTTTGGGGAACAGGGGGCGGGCAAAAGGACAAGAGGAGGGTATGTTTATGGAGATAGAGTGGAGGGGTTTGGGGGGTGGGGGGGGGTGGGGGTGGGGGGGCTACTGGTAATGTAATTCTGTGTCACAGTAGGCATATAATGTACTCTTATTCGTAGGAAATTCATCATCATCGCTCTTTGTCATATCAGGACTGCTACACAACAAACAGTGTCGTCACTTGCAGTCTGAGACTGCGTGTGCAGTCAAGCGGTGGTGTTAGTGTTGGCAGTATTATTATTTTTTATGTCATTCAGTAGACTATAGAGCAGGTTAAATTGGACAAGATTCCGGTTTCGGTTTCAAGGTGACTTTCTCTCTCACTCTCTGTCTCTGTCTGTCTGTCTGTCTGCCTCTCTCTCTCTCTCACACACACTCTCTCTCTCTCTCTCTCTGCCTCTCTCACCCTGCCACAGTCTCTGTCTCTGTCTCAGTGTTTGTCTCTCTCTCTCTTTCTCCTCTCTTCTCTTTCTCTCTGTGTGCCTCTCTCACCCTGTTCCTGTCTCTGTCTCTCTCTGTCTCTCTCTCTCTCTCTCTCTCTCTCTGTCTCTCTCTGTCTCTGTCTCTCTCTGTCTCTCTCTGTCTCTCTCTCTCTCTGTCTCTCTCTGTCTCTTACTCTCTCTCTGTCTGTCTGTCTCTCACTCTCTCTCTGTCTCCCACTCTCTCTCTCTCTCTCTCTGTCTCTCTGTCTCTGTCTCTGTCTCCCACTCTCTCTCTCTCTGAGTCTCTCTCTCTCCCTGTCTGTCTCTGTCTGTTTCTCTCTCTGTATGTCTCTCTCTCTAGTCTTTCTCTGTGTCTGTCTCATCAGAGACAGAAAAAGAAAAAAATCCGGACACACACACACACACACACACACACACACACACACACACACACACATACACACACACACACACACACACAAACACACGCACACGCGCACACACACACACACACACACACATACACGCAGGCGCGCACATACACACACGTACACACACACACACACACACACACACACACAGAGTGAACACACACACATACACACACACGCGCGCGCGCGCGCGCGCGTTTAAGATATAATAATAATAATAATAATAATAACATCCCACAATTGCCTCCCTTCCGACGCGAGCAGCAACAGTGAGCGTTACTGTGCCGGGATAAAGATGGCGTCACGCTTCCAAACCACACCTCGACACACACACACACGCTGCACTCACACACTCACACCTGGCCCCGCGACGCTCCCAGGTACAATACTCACACACACCTGTCGGCTGCCTGGACACAGCTAACCGCTAGCCGATGGTCTGACCTGTCTTCGGTGAGTTCCAAACTGCAGACGATTCGTCATGTGGTGAACTTGTGGTGTTTGGAGCGGACAGATTGTGGTACGAGAAGGAAATAATAATAATAAGAAAAAAAACCACAAACACGACAAACGTTGGGACACCGTGACATTCTACTTTGTTCGACACGAAAAGCAGCGTGAGTGTTTTTGCTGCTGGATTCAAATCTTGTGTGTGTGTTCAGTCTGTGGAAGAGTTCAATGATTCGGAGCTGTGTCGACGGACACTTGAATTTCCCGGCGGACAGTGTTTCGAGTGTGGGAGGTGGTGACATTTCTGCTTTCATTATGAGTTGAAAACAGGAGTGATTTGTGTAGTGTTGCCTGTGGAGGTAAGACTTGTGGACGATTCGAGGCGAGTCGCTGACTCGATGAATGAAAGAAGGATTGGCCTGCATACTGCAGTGTAATACCGTGAGTTCAGTGTGTGTGTGTGTGTGTTTGCAGTGAGGGCGATTTCGTTTTCAACTTTAACAGTGTTGTTGTGTCCGTGTCCAGTTTGAAGGTAATTGATTTATCTATTGAGCGTTGATTGCTGCTGTCTGTGTAGAGCTGTGTTTTGACTGTCTGTGTGTCTGTCTGTGTGTTTGTCTGTCTCTCTCTGTCTGTGTGTCTGTCTGTCTCTCTCACTGTTTCACTCTCTCTTTCGCTCATCCTCTCTCTCTCTCTCTCTCTCTCTCTGTGTCTCTGTCTGTCTCTGACTGTTTCTCTCTCTCTCTCTGTCTTTCTGTCTGCTCCCCCCCTCTCTCTCTCTCTCCCTCCCCCTCCCCACCCCTCTCGCTCTCTCTCTCCCCCCCTCTCTCTCTCTCTCTTTCTCTCTCTCAGTCTAGCCGGTACTCAGTTTTGGTATCACGATCGATGGATTAATGTTGGCTGTCGGAGTGTGTGTGTGTGTGTGTGTGTGTGTGTGTGTGTGTGTGTGTGTGTGTGTACTAGTACTCTTTTTTTTATATCACGAACGATTATCACGATCGATGGATTAATGTTGGCTGTCGGAGTGTATGTGTGTGTGTGTGTGTGTGTGTGTGTGTGTGTGTGTGTGTGTGTGTGTGCATGCGTGCGTGTGTCCGTGTGCAAGTGAGACACAGAGAGAGAAGTGTTGTACAGTGTCGGTAAAGGTTTGTTTACAACAGTGAGTACCGTGTGTTTCATACAGTTCACTGTAATCAATGCTGTAAGTTCAGTCGATTACATGACAGTTTGCTGTACTCTCTCTCTCTCTCTCTCTCTCTCTCTCTCTCTCTGTGTGTGTGTGTGTGTGTGTGTGTGTGTGTGTGTGTCTGTCGCTGTCTCTCTGTCTCTGTCTCTCTTTCTCTCTCTCTCTCTCTCTCAGATTTGAAGAAAATGTCATGTTTAAAATCTTAATCCTCGATTAAAACACGTTTTGAGTCCTGAGTTCTTTTCTTTTTTTTATACGAGCAAAAATGGTCAGTATTTTTATGAACACACACAGACACACACACACACACACACACACACACACACACACACACACACACACACACACACACACATCGTGATACAGGCAGGAATAATATTTAAGCGCAGACCATTGTTTCTCACTCGCGAAAATGAACTGCTGTTTGCACATAATTTTTTTTATATTAATCTCTTTGAAAGCGTGTCAAACAAAAACAAAAACAAAAAACAAGAAAAAAGAAGAAGAAGAAATGATCATGTGTCTTCTTGCTGTTACTTTGCAGTTTGCCCAGTGTACAACGTTATTCATTATGGCAATTTTCCCCACAGTATTTGGCAACATGTTTTTTTAAAAATAAATTTGACGAATAATTGCTTTGATATTTCTTAAATGAGGCATGCTCTGCAGACCAAACAGATAAATGCAAAGAGGGGACGTTTATAGGCCTGTCGAGGCCTGAAGGCAAAAATGCTAATCCCTACTACAACAACTACTACTACTACCACCACCACCACTACTAGCCTACTACTACAGTATTGACATGGGCATCGGCACAGGTCATAGTCAGTCGTTTTGATGGTTTACCGTGAGAGCACGCGAATGTTCGAAAGTTAATGTTACATTGAATTGACGAAATCCCAGCTGTTAGTTCTGAGGCCGAGTTACATTTTTTTTTATGGTGTGCCATTTGTGCTGAACGTAAAACACTCATCATGACTCTGAAACTGTTAATTGCACATCAAAGTCACAGTAATGGCGCCCGCTCAGGGTGGTTCTATTCATTAAAAAAACTGATCTTTTCACACACACACACACACACACACACACACACACACACACACACACACACACATACCAAGAATTATGTTGACCTTCAGTTTTGGCGCCCACATAAGGTACTTCTTTCCATGATGAAAACTAATCTTTTCATACTCACAAAACTATCATTTTTATGCAGACCATTTTGGAACAAAAACAAATCTACCTTCATTTTCTTTTTTCTTATTTCTTTTCGCTCCATTATTATTATTTTAGTAGTAGTAGTAGTAGTAGTAGTTACAGCAGCAGCAGCAGTAATAGCAGTAGCAGCAGCAGCAGCAGCAACAGCTGTAGTATTGCTTACAACGGGTCTGTGTTCTATGGACACATAGGAGTGTTGAAACGACATCAACTCCAGTTCTACCCTGAGGTCAGGTTTCGCTCCACAGCTGGTTCACACACAACATGGAGCCCTTAATTAGTTAATACGACTCCCCAACGGACAGTAGTTCACACCAACAAGCTGGCATTTAGACGCACATGTGTGCGTAGTACGCGCGTAGGCCTATGTTTTGTTGCCGATATAGTCCATTGCTACTACTACCACTACTACTTCGACTACTATTACTTCTGCTGCTACTAATAACTAGTAGTAGTCTAGTGCTACTGATAATGATGATGTGACGAACTATTCGTATTATACCAGATGATCGACATACACATTCATATACATTTATATATATATATATATATATATATATATATATATATATATGTGTGTGTGTGTGTGTGTGTGTGTGTGTGTGTGTGTGTGTGTGTGTGTGTGCTCGCGCGCGCGCAATTATATAATTTAAAAAAAGTATAT
>NC_134885.1:2771673-2774173 GCF_041734735.1 Babylonia areolata | reverse complement strand
ACCTCTAGGCCATCACTCCACTTATCAATAAGACAGGAATCAACAGAAGTGTTAAGGAATATGCAAAACGATAAGAGTCCTGGCACGAGTGGAATGACTGTAAACTTCTTTTTAAAAAAATTTGGGGTGGGGGAAGATATTGGAGACTTTGCAGTTAGATCCATAAATGCAGTGTTTCATGAGAGGAGAACTTGATGTCTGGCACTCAGAGAGAAGGGAGATAATACAGAGTTTTACCGAAGGGAGACAAACCACGGGACTATTTTACAACACTAGAAGCGTGGAGACAGCAGAAGCTGGTTGATGGCACGAGACTCATTCTCTGAGCAACAGAAGCCACAGTGGTGTAGAGAGAGAGAGACTGTTTAGCGGGCACGCTTGATGTTGATGGTTGATGCATGTGACGTCTGGCCGATCAACTCGCTCGGTGTATCGTTCGACCTTGACCTCATAGCCGGCGATGTACATATGTGTGGAGTGATGGCCTAGAGGTAACGCGTCCGCCTAGGAAGCGAGAGAATCTGAGCGCGCTGGTTCGAATCACGGCTCAGCCCCCGAAATTTTGTCCCCCTCCACTAGACCTTGAGTGGTGGTCTGGACGCTAGTCATTCGGATGAGACGATAAACCAAGGTCCCGTGTGCAGCATGCACTTAGCGCACGTAAAAGAACCCACGGCAACAAAAGGGTTGCTCCTGGCAAAATTCTGTAGAAAAATCCACTGCGATAGGAAAAACAAATAAAACTGAACGCAGGAAAAAATACAAAAAAAATGGGTGGCGCTGTAGTATGGCGACGCGCTCTCCCTGGGGAGAGCAGCCCGAATTTCACACAGAGAAATCTGTTGTGATAAAAAGAAATACAAATACAAATATCACGACTGGTGGAAGTTCTCACAAGAAAATGACGTAAGGATGTGGACAACATAGAGTTTTATCACGTGGATCCACATTGGCGCAGCGGGTCATCGGCTGGTCAGTTTATAACGCTGATTACTCTAATTTGGAAAGTCGTCATGCGTCGAAACTGCGACTACGAATCAAGCTTTGGTCTGGAAGAGCGCGTCAGTTGAGTTTCAGTTTCAGTAGCTCAAGGAGGCGTCACTGCGTTCGGACAAATCCATATACGCTACACCACATCTGCCAAGCAGATGCCTGACCAGCAGCGTAACCCAACGCGCTTAGTCAGGCCTCGGGGGAAAAAAAAGGTGAATAAATAATAGATAAGCTTACACAAATAAATAAATAAATAATAACTATAATGTAAAAAAATAAAAATAAATAAATAAATAAATAAATAAATAAGATAACAATGATGATAAATAAGCAAATAGATGTAAAACATGAAGACACACATTCACATATACACCCACACATGCACAACAGATATGCACCGAACATGCAGTTTCACAGATATGAAAGCACAGTTGAACGAACGGACTCAGTGTGTACACTGAACAGCTGTATGGTAGTCATGTCCGAAGAGGCAGCTGCTGTCCCGACTATCTGGGCGGCGAGAATTATGATTATAGCGGAGAGTATCTTGCCCAAGTTACATCCCCACACTCTGGGCCAAGAGAGCTTTATGACAGTCGGTGTTTGGAATGATTCCCAAAGGCCAGCTAGCCCCCCAAGGCTGCAGTACTTAAGAGCCAGTGCAATCTTGCCTCCAAGGTTGAGAGTCATAGTATTTCACAAAAGACTAAGCCGTAAATGAATTCCCGCTGCGGTGGAGAACTTGTTGATCAAACAGCTCTCACTTGGCTGCTGGCTCAAGGGTAAGCTCGTGTTAATCTCTGGTTTAAGCCGAACGCGAGGCCCACTTAAGAACAAAGTAACTAAGCGGACAAATCTCGCCCAGTGTGGACATCACTTGACCATTGAGCAATGTTTGTGTGTATGTTTGTTTGTATGTGTGTGTGTGTGTGTGTGTACGTGCGTGCGTGCGTGTTAGCGTGTGTGTATGCAAATGCGTGTGTATGTGTGCGTGTGTGTGTGTGTTGTGTGTAGTATGTGTGTCTGGGTGTATATATATGTGTATTTGTGTTTGCGTGTGTGTGTATGTGTGTGCGCGCGCGCGTATGTGTGTGTGTGTGTGCGTGCGCGCGCGTTTTTGTATGTATGTGTCTTGCTGATTTTTTTTTAACACAGGCCCCGTCAAATATAAAATAAAGCATGCAAGCTCTCTCTCTCTCTCTCTCTCTCTCTCTCTCTCTCTCTCTCTCTCTCTCTCTCTCTCTCTCTATCTCTCTCTGTCTGTCTGTCTGTCTGTCTGTCTCTCTCTCTCTCTCTCTCTCTCTCTCACACACACACACACACACACACACACACACACACACACACACACACACACACACACACACGCACGCACACACACACACACACACACACGGTATTCTTCAAATTTACAGGTCTGCACATCCGGCTTCGCCGCTCTGTCTGTGTATCAATGCGTGTGTGTGTGTGCGTGTGTGTGTGTG
Organism: Babylonia areolata; assembly: GCF_041734735.1. Classification (NCBI taxonomy): domain Eukaryota; kingdom Metazoa; phylum Mollusca; class Gastropoda; order Neogastropoda; family Buccinidae; genus Babylonia; species Babylonia areolata. The sequence goes on along the minus strand of NC_134885.1, from coordinate 2,771,696 downwards.
TGTGTGTGTGTGTGTGTATCAGT
>NC_134885.1:2754173-2756673 GCF_041734735.1 Babylonia areolata | reverse complement strand
TAGGGTGACGGGTCTTTTCTTTCTTTTTATTTTTCATTGTATTTGTTTATTGCTGGCTCCATTGTGCGCGCCTTTTCAGAAGCGTTACTCCCACTCCGCTCATTGTGAATCCACACCCACACCCCAACTCCACCCCTCCTCACACACATACACAGCCACATCCATGCTGGACCTCTTCAGTCCCCAGGAAGCAGTCGACGTTAGGTCGCCACGAGGCCACACACCAGAGGAGACCCCGCAGTGCACCTGAGTCACTTCGGTGGTGTTTAATAGTTTCTGTTCTGATTTAACATGCGCAGGCCGTACCTTCTAACCCCCTTACTGACGACACTAGTCGTTCCGTCGTGAACCCTGACAGAGATCGAGCGAGCAGTCGATGTTTGGTCGCCACCAGGCCACAAGCCAGAGGAGACCCAGCCATACTGTTGATTCATTTCGGTGGTGTTCAGAGGAGCCTTGTCTGGTTGCAAGACACGCAGGACATCACCAAAGCCACCAGTCCCACCCCATCCCTGCGGACGACAACAATCGCTCAGTCGCAGACCCGGACTGAGAATGAACGCCCCTCCCCCCCCGCCCCCGCCCCCCCCCCCCCCCCCCCTCGCCCCACACCATCCTCTCTCTCTCTCTCACACACACACACACACACACACATACCCTCCCACCTCCCGATACCCACCCCCTCACACACACACACCGCCCCACACCATCCTCTCTCTCTCTCTCTCTCTCTCTCTCTCTCTCTCCCCACCCACCCCCTGGAATTGAGACCGCCGCGCCGTCGCCACCACGCCATGTGGTATGTTTTTCGATGGGTAGCAATGTAAAACCCTGTCACCGGGAAGTGTATCCACGTGTCTTCCCCAGTACAGCTCCCCTCACACACACACACACACACCCTGGGGTTTTCCCACCCTTTCCTCTTCCTGTCCCCTCGGGCTTCCTGTTGGCCCTACACCCGTTACAGTGCTTGTGGGAGGAAGGTGGCAGCATGGGTAAGACGCTTATCTGCCGACACAGCGTCCGTGAGGGTCTGGGGGTTCGAATCCAGCCATCGCTCTTTCTTCGCCCAAGTTCAGTTGGAAAAATCGAACTCAGTATCTGAGCGTCGTTCGGATGAGAGGATGAATGGAGGTCCAGCGTGCAGGACGCACTTGACGCGCTGGAAAAGAACCCATGTCAGCATAAGTGTTGTCGTCTGGTAAAAAAAATTTTTTTTTTTAAATTGTGGAAGCAGTCCACTCAGACAGGTACACAAACGTTCACGCACTCAAAGCCTAACTGGCGCGTTGGGTTACGCTGCTGATCAGGCAACTAGTTGCCTTGCAGATGTGGTGTGGTGTACATATGGATTTGTCCGAACGCACTGACGACGCCTTGAGAAACTGAAACGGCTGTACTGTTTTTAGTCATTTCTGGGCGGAATGGACAGAAAGAGAGGGGGGAGAGAGAGACAGGGAGAGAGAGAGAGGGAGGGAGAGGGTGGGAGAGGGAGGGGGGAGAGGAAGAGAGAGGGAGAGGGAGGGAGGGAGAGAGAGAGAGGGGGTGGGAGAGGGAGAGAGAGGAACAGAGAGAGGGGGGAGAGAGAGAAGGAGAGGGAGGGAGGGAGAGAGAGGGGTGGGAGAGGGAGAGAGAGGGAGGGAGAGAGAGAGGGGTAGGGAGGGAGGGAGAGAGAGGGGGGAGGGAAAGAGAGAGGGAGAGAGAGAGAGAACTGAAGTGGAGCAGAGAAAGGGGAGGATGGAGTGGGGGAGAGGAGTGGAGGGGAGGGGTGGGTAAACAGTCGCTCAGTTTCTTTGTTTTTAAGTGCACTGATGTGGAAAGTGTTTAATTAGTTAAGAGGGGCGCCTGACGCTCTTTGTCTCACTGTGTGTGTGTGTTTGTGTGTGTATGCACTTGTGTGTGTGTGCACGTGGGTATGTTTGCGCGTGTGTGTGCGTGTGTGCGTGAACATGTGTGTGGTGTTGTGTTGTGCACGCACGCACGCATGCACCTGTTCGTGCATGCATGCGAGCGTGCCAGCTCACACAAGGTGAGAATGCGGGCACACACACACACACACACACACACACACACACACACACACACACACACACACACACACACACACACACACACACACACACACACACAACACACACACACACACACACACACACACACACACACACACACACACACACACACGAGACTCTTAATGATGAGAAACGTGAACATATATCCCATCCATTATGCTGTTGTTGTTTTGTTGTTGTTTTCTTTGGGGGTTTGGGGGTTTGTTTTTGTGTGTTTGTGTGTGTGTGTGTGTGTGTGTGTGTGTTGGGGTTTGTTTTGGGGTTTTTGTTTTTGTTTTTTTTACTTCTTTTTCTCCTTTTTTTTTTTTTTTACAACGCAACAATGACGGGTTTCACGAAAGGAAGAAAAAAAAATGGACGCGGATTCTGTGTTCTGTATCATTAATCCCAGGGTAATAAAACCGAGCACAACCGGCTGAAATTGATTG
>NC_134885.1:2666673-2749173 GCF_041734735.1 Babylonia areolata | reverse complement strand
ATATATATATATATATATATATATATACATACACACACTCACTATCTCTCTCTCTCTCACACACACACACACACACACACACATATACATACATACACACTCTCTCTCTCTCTCTCTCTCTCTCTCTCTCACACACACACACACACACACACACACACACACACACACACACACACACACATCTTTTCATCTACCTATCTGTGCGTTTCTTTTGAAGGACAACGCAGTGGGCCTGACGGAAAAGGAAGATTTAAAAAAAAAAAAAGGGACCGCGAGGTTTTTTCCCGATGAAATAACATTGTGGTTGCGACAGACGGTGGAGGCAGTTGACTGTTGTGCACGAGCAAGAGAGTGATCGAGGATTGGACGAGGAGGAGTTGACAGACAGGCAGAGTTGAGGACACGACTAGCACGTGCAACACGAGGTGGTGTGTGTGTGTGTGTGTGTGTTAGGGAGAGGTGCAGGTTGATCAGGGCAAAGGCTTCGCCGGGACTGTTGACGTGCCAGCACGGACGCTCAAGATATTTCGTGGGCTGATTGGATGCGTTAGGGACTTTACTCTCTCCATACGAACGGCGAAAGAGACGACGTTAACAGCGTTTCACCCCAATTACCATCATCAAAATATTGCAAGCGGAAGGCTCTTATACTGAAGAGGTGAATGTTGACAAAGAATACCACAATTCTGACGACGGAAGCTAAAGGTTGGGTCATTCAGACACCCACTGGACATCCGAGGGGTCTGTGTAGAGGAGAAGAGAGGACTGGCCGTACTGAGTGAGTTAAAGGATTGATGGTGGGACCACTGGTGGAGGACTCTTGGTGTCTTCTTTCTTTACCGCTGAGAGCGCGTCACGACTTTCAATCTGTCAAGGGGTATGACCCTCGACAGCTTTGATTTATTTCAAAGGATAAAAATTAACAGTTTTCTACCGAGTTTTGTTTGTTGTTCAGTGCGATTAAACAAAACTGTCAGCAGAAAGACAACAAGCAAAGTTGACGTTCTTTTGTCATCTGAGCTGATAGCACTCTAATTTACGAGAAAGGTTGTTATAATTATTATTCTGTGCACCACATAATTACCAAAGAGGTTGGAGTGAATCTTCACGAGCTACCCAGAAAGGACACTGGTTCCACGGGTGTTGTCAACAGGGCGGTGCACAGAGGAAGTCAAGTTCTGTTGACAGTGAGTGACCTGCACGTGACACGCGGTGTTCAGTGTGGGTAGTTGGTTCGTTGGTTGCAACAAGCAACGTGGTGTGTGTGATCTGTGCAACGAGCGAGTAGTTCCCTTTTGTACGTGCGTGCGCCCTTGGTTTACTCCGGCGTTGCCCATGGGTCATGAAGGACCTGACCACGGTGGTGACGTCATGTGCACCCAAGTCACCACCTTCAAGGTCTTCAGTGACGACACAAAGGTCGTCCACATCAAGTGCGTGGGTGAGTGAGTGGGGGAGCCCTGATGAGTCGGGTGGGTTGGGGGTGAATGTACAGGTTTGTACGACAGTCAGCCGTGGCCGACAATGACCATCAGAACAGCAGAGGAGGCAACTGTTGTCCTGAGAGTTTAATTTTTGTAGAGAGTTTCAGTCCTGTCCGACAATGACCATCAGAGGCAACTGCTGTCTCGACAACTTGGGCAGGCATTTGATTATAATGGAAAGGGTCTTGGCCAAGTTCCATCCCCTCTGTCTCGTATGGACAGGGTGACTGAACAGGCAGGGTTTTTCCACGGGCAGTGCAAGCTGTACGCAACAAGTGTGCGAGTGAGCGGCAATATTCAGACGTGATTGATCTAGGTGTATCGACTGGCAGCAGCATGGTACGAAGTGTGGGGGCGGGGAGGTGAGGGGGGGATGGGAGGGGAGGGTTGAGCGATGAAGCCAGGATTGTGTGTCGGTGAGACACGTGGTGATGGGGGAACGAGAGTTAACAATTGCGTTCGCTTGGTAGTGTAGTAGTAGTAGTAGTTGTAGTTACTAGTAGTAGTACTGTTATGGTTATGATGATTGTGATGATGATGATTATTGTTATTATCATTGTTGTTGTTGTCGTCGTCGTCATCAGTTTATAGTAATACCATACAACGTTATCATCATCATTACATCATCGTCATAATCATCATTATCATTACCATGATTATTATCTTGTTATCATTGGCATCATAATTTGGATTAGTGTTGTAACTGTGGTGACTGTGTGGTAGTAATGGTTGAAATAAGTAGTACGATTTTCAATGCAGATTTCGATATTTATGTGAAATTCGGGCTGCTGATGTCGGGGAAGGGGTGGAGGGGTTGGGGACAAGCCATTATTTTGTTCTGTTAAGCATTGAAGAAAATGTCGAAAAAAGGTCATATGTGACGTATGTTTCTCACACATCTATATACACAAACAGATGAAGAGTTCGTTTATGAATTATGGAGTCGATCGCATTGCTTTTTTTTTTTTTTTTTTTTCAAACCTTTTTTTTCTTTTTTTTTTTTTTCAAAAAGGATCCTTTTGACATCAGCATCTCAAATTGTATAGTTAATCTCCTACACTCACACTCCTTCATCAACCACGTTACCCCCGACATCCATTCCGCCAACTTTTGCCTACCTATACCCCCTCCCCCCTCACCTCCCCGCCCTCCTCCCACCCCCACCTCCCCACTCCCCCCATCTCCTCCCCCCACCCCCACCCCCAAGGAAAAAAATCAGACAAGCAAAGGTAGGTCAGTTTCTGCACGACTACCATACTTGCTTTTTCACAATAATAATGATACGGTGTTTTTTTGGGTTTTTTAGCAGTTCTGTCAGTGAGTGTCCGATGTGCTGTGAATGCTGTTTGTGTTGGTGTTGGGACTGACTGTGCCTGACCTGTGGTTTCCCCTTTCTGTGTGTTTCAGTGCTACGTGCGAGGAATCTCATCGCCAAAGGGAAAGCAGGTACTCTTGTGTGTGTGTGTGTGTATGTGTGTGTGTGTGTGTGTGTGTATGTGTGTGTGTGTGTGTGCGCGCGCGAGCGCGTCTACGTATGCATGTTATTGTTTGTTTTTGAGTCTCCTCTTTCAGCCCACGAGCAGCCGTTTTCTGTTCTTTGTGAGGTGGGTGGAGGGAGAGGCTTTTTCTCGCCTGGAGGGTAAACGGCTGCATTTCGCTTGACGCTTTTTTTTTTTTTTTCCTTCTTCTTTTTTCCCATGGCAAACAGTTACCGATTGTCCTCGAACTCTTTGTTTCTTTGTCTGTCTGTCTCTGTCTCTTTCTCCCTCCGGCTCTCTCTGCTTGCGCTTCTCTCCCTCTCTCTCTCTCTCTCTGTCTTTCTGTCTGTCCACCTTTCTCAAAGTTCAGGCTACTTCTAGCATCAAAGCTCCAATGCACCAGTCCTGTTAGAAAACATGGGGATTTGTTAATGTCGCATTCAAGCTTCGATCTGTTGCTGTTTATGAAAGACAGATAGAAGGTGGACTACCCACTGATGCTGAGTTTCAGTTTAAAGGAGGGAGGTCTCAAAGCGTGCGGAATAAAACGCTACACCGCATCTGCTTTAATAAAAAAAAAAAAGGAAAAAAAAAGAATAAAAAAAATAAAAAAAAGACTTTGATCTTAAGTTATTCAACCACACCCCTTCACAGGGGACAATGGCCCATACATGATGAAAACTTCCGTCTCCGTTTCTTTATCTCTGCCTCACCCTCCACCCCCACCCTCCGCCCCAAACAAAAGGCATCCCCAAACCTCTCTTTACATCCCTCCGAGGTCCCAACATCCAGTCATTATTCATACCGTCATCCCATCCCCTTCCCTGCACGACGCCGACTTTTATTCGAAAGACTCCCGGGAGTCGCAGTGTCAAGCCGACGTATTCAGATGAGACCAGCCAATCATAGAACAGCTTACAAGTCGAATCGGGGCAGGAGCTTCTTCCGGAATAGAATCAAAGCAGACGACATCGGGTCTTATTTCGCGCGCGCCCCCAACTGTATGGGAGACTGGACAGGTAAAATCTTTGGGTTTTGTGTGCTTGTCACGTGTTTCGTGGTGTGAGAGAATGAAGATCTGACAGCAGGATTGTTCGGTGTCTCAGCGGGATAGGCTGTAGATGTAATTCATGAAGTCAGTCATCTCGGTATAATGCTCTATTTCTACTGTGATCGGCGGTCCCACCCTCCCTGTCTGTCAGTTTGTCTGTCTATCTGTCGGTCTCTCCTCTGTCTCTCTCTCTCTCTGCATCTTTCTGTCTCTGTCTCTCATCTTTCCCTGTCTCTCTGTTTCTGTCCTCTGTGCCCCTCTCAATCTATCGATCTGTCTCTCTCCCCGTCTCTCTGTTTCTATCCTCTATCTGCCTCTCCCTCTCTGTCTCTGTCTCTCTCTGTCTGTCTCTCTCTGTCTATATATATATATATAGAGAGAGAGGGAACAGAAACAGAGACAGGAGATCTATATATATATATATATATATATATATATCATCTTTCCCTGTCTCTGTTTCTGTTCCCCCCCCTCTCTCTCTCTCTATCTCTCTCTCTCCCCCCCCCCCCCGCCCCCCCCCCCCCTCTCTCTCTCTCTACGTTTGATGTTGGAAGGTACGAGTGTGTATGAGAGAGAAAATGTTGCGTGTACTTATTTTCCCTTGCGGCTTTTTTTTCTTTTTCTTCTCATTTTTTCTTCAACTCAGTTTCTACACGTTCTTTGATCTTACTTTTTCTTCTCATCTCCGTTTCTTCTTGTTATTTCTTCTGTCATATCTCGCAGAAGAGACATATTTGAAATTAATGCAAGAAGGTAAAAAACCGGGAGTACGGGAATGGGGCATCAGTCTGCCATCTGACGTGAGGATCATCAAGTATCGTGATAACTGGAGGGGGGCGGGGATGGGTGAAGGGGTGTGGGGGGATGCATGATAATGAAGACGGTAACTGGACGATTACAGATTGGACGGGCTTAATCCGTCTCCGTGTCAGCAGAGCAGAGCCCTACTCCACAAAGGGGGAAATGGTAACGTGCAGTGATGGACGGTGCGAAAGCGTGCAAATGAAGAAGGATTTAGAGTCGGTCTGTTCTGTCTGGATACGAGTAGGCTCGCGCTCGCGCGCATACACACACGCACAAACATGCATATGCGCGCGCGCACACACACACACACACACTCTCTCTTTTTCTCTCTCTCACTCTCACGCACGCACCCTCTCTCTCTCTCTCCCCCCTCTCTCTCTCCCTCACTCACACAGGCACGCACTCTTTCTCTCATTCACACACGCACGCGCCCTCTCTCTCTGTGTCTCCGTGTCTCTGTCTCCGTCTGTCTGTCTCTCTCTCTCTCTCTCTCTCTCTCTCTCTCTCTCTCTCTCTCTCTCACGCACGCACTCTCCCCCCCCTCTCTCTCTCTCTCTCTCCTCTCTCTCTCTGCGCACAGCGGGGAGGTAGAGGAAAACATTTTTCAAACGAAGTATCAAACAGTAATCATGAAAATGACTTTGCAGCAACCGGTTTCAAATTACAAGCGGGGGATATGGGGTGGTTGTAGGGGAAGGAGGAAAAAAACGTTAAACGCTTTAGTCACGGGAAATGGCGTCCGTTGTATCCTCTTGTTGAAAAAAAAAACCGTCATAATATGTGACTCTGTGTGTGTGTGTGTAGTAGTCTGTGTGTGTGTGTGTGTGTTGGTCTGTCTGTGTGACAGTGGAAAGGGGTGAACCAGACATAGGAAGTATAACTGAGGATAGGAGGCGGGTTAGTTCGTCAGTATATGACTGAGTCATTGAAATATAATGCCTGGACATGCGGTGTGAGATGGAGGGAGATGATAAACAGTTGTGACCACAGCAGATAAACAGTTTTGACCACAGCAGATAAACAGATGTGACAACAGCACAGCACAGACAAAAGAGAAACAGACAGATGAAGAGAAAGCAACACAGAGTGAGACCGAGAAACATAGAAAACGCCTGGGACAAGAGGGAATGAACGAACGAACGAATGAATGAATGGTTTATTTGTATTTGTATTTCTTTCTATCACAACAGATTTCTCTGTGTGAAATTCGGGCTGCTCTCCCCAGGGAGAGCGCGTCGCTATACTACAGCGCCACCCTTTTTTTTGTATTTTTTCCTGCGTGCACTTTTATTTGTTTTTCCTATGGAAGTGGATTTTCCTACAGAATTTTGCCAGGAACAACCCGTTTGTTGCCGTGGGTTCTTTTGCGTGCGCTAAGTGCATGCTGTACACAGGACCTCGGTTTATCGTCTCATCCGAATGACTAGCATCCAGACCACCACTCAAGGTCTGGTGGAGGGGGAGAAAATATCGTGATTCGAACCAGCGCGCTCAATTCTTTCGCTTCCTAGGCGGACGCGTTACCTCTAGGCCATCACTCCAGTCAGGCTGATTTTTACCCATTCACAGGGTGGGGAAGGGATTGTACATGTCAGAAACACAACGAAACATAAGAACTGAGGCGCTGTACACTTGATCATGACACGGAATCCTGCCGGAGAGAAGAGGGAGACAGAGAGAGAGAGGCAGAGACAAGTCGAGACAAAGAGAGCGTGACAGAGACACAAAGAGAGAAAGCGCATGAGAGAGAAAGAGAGGGAGAAGGAGAAAGATGAAGCCTTTACTCAACACTGACAGTAATTGGAAGTTAATGCCCTGACCGAGCGGGGATCAGGAAGAGTTTGTCACTCGGGCGGAAAGGGGGGGGGGGGGGCTTAATGCTGTGGGTGATGAAAGAGAAGGGAAAATAAGAGCTGGAGGGAAATGAGGGTATGGTAGAGGTGTGGGATAATGAAGCGGGATAGAGGGGAGGGGGGAGGGCGAGATAAGCGCTGACAGAACAGATGCCGGGAGAAATTTATGAGGATCAGTGTGGTTGGTGACGGTCCCGTTTCCATGGAAACCAGACAACCGTCACTCTCGAGGCTGAAGTCGATTTTATGGAGCGACAGTGGTGCCGGTATTATTGTGGTGTGTGTGTGCGCGTGCGCGCGCGTATGCGTGTGTGTGTGCGCGCGCGCGCATATACTGTGTGTTGGATATTGCGTTTTTACAGCTTGTGTGTGTGCGTGCGTGGGCGCAGGTGCGAGCATGAGAGAGCGAGTTCGTAGAGTGTGCATGCACGTATGTGTGTTGTTGTTTGTTGTTCACAACATAATTATTATTTATTCACTCTGTCTCTCTCCGCCGCCCCCCCCCCCCCCTCCCCCAACCGTCTCTCTACCTCTTTCTCTCTCTCTCTCTCTCTCTCTCTCTCTCTCTCTCTCGATCTCTCTCTGTGTTATTACCGGCAAAGAGGAGAGAAGCATTTTCCATCATTTCGTGAGTTATGCTCCCCTATCGGCAACACACCTGGAATATCGCAGACAAAGGGAAGGGAGAAGAGGGACTGAGGGGGCGAGCTCCCTTTGATTTACTGATGCACAGAAAGCAAACACGAAATATGACACGGGCAGGCGGCAAGACAAAAAAACTGACAAACGAGGGGGCGGTAGCTGTTTTCCACCACGGTACCCACTCCTTAACAAATACTTTGTGTGTGTGTGTGTGTGTGTGTGCGCGCGCGCGCGCGTGTGTGTGTGTGTGTGTGTGGTGATCGACTTTCTCTTGGAATGCTGGGGGTTTGACTGTGGCAACATGAGAACTGAAGAGGCCGTATATGTCAGCGTGATGCAGTGCTGATGACAGCAGAATGCATAAAGTATGTGTTTTGCGCTTTCTCCCAGAATGTGTGTCGTTTTGAGCATGTATGCTTTCTTTGTAGCTTTTCCTGTTCGTGAAAGAACATCAAAACAGCGATGATGATAATATTTGTTGTCTTGATGATGATGATGATGATGTTGTAGGGGTTGTGTATGTGTGTGTGTGTGTGTTGTGTGAGCAAAAAGAAATAGTCATTGATGATGATGAGGATGATGATGGTATCTGTGGTCTTGATGATGATTGTTTTGTTTTGTGACGTGCGCGATACGAACCAGTCATTGATAATGATGAGGATGATTGCACCACAGGTGGCACTGAAATATATATATATAGTTATTACAGATGTTGATATTTTTTGTTGGATTTCAAGGAATGATAATTATATTTGTGACCGTACAGCTACGCAAAGAGAACGTTGTCCTTTGGAGATGATGATGATGGTGACAGTGGTGGTGGCAGTGACAACATGCACGGTGATTTTGTTGATGTTACAGGGAGCGGTCCTGCGTTTTGAGCAATAAAACTGGGTGAATCGAAGTACTAAAGTTCCTCCATTGATGACGATGACTGATGATGATGATGACGATGACTTCTTGGTTTAAATAAACTTTAATTATTCAACAATACACATGATTACAATGCATTGAATGACAAAAGAGCATCAACAAGCTTATACTGTGCTCACAACGTTACACTTCAATTTTATCATGACGGCAGATGAACCATATTATGACTTGTATGAAATAACATGCATAAACAGTAAGTAATGTAATGATGAAATAAAACAAATAAACAAATAAACGATGACTTCTTCTTCTTCTTCTTCTTCTTCTTCTGCGTTCGTGGGCTGCATCTCCCTCGTTCACTCGTATGTACACGAGTGGGCTTTTACGTGCATGACCGTTTTTACCCCGCCATGTAGGCAGTCATACTCCGCTTTCGGGGGTGTGCATGCTGGGTATATTCTTGTTTCCATAACCCACCGAACGCTGACATGGATTACAGGATCTTTTACGTGCGCATTTGATCTTCTGCTTGCGTATACACACGAAGGGGGCTCAGGCACTAGCAGGTCTGCACATATGTTGACCTGGGAGATCGGAAAAATCTCCACCCTTTACCCACCAGGCGCCATCGCGATTCGAACCCGGGACCCTCAGATTGAGGGTCCAACGCTTTAACCACTCAGCTATTGCACCCGTCGATGATGATGACAACAATGATGGTGGTGCTTCGAAGACTTGTGACGAGTTGGGCAGAGAGGAGTGTCAGGCACCCTCCACTGACGATGGTGACGATGATTGTGTTGATGTTGCAGGGAACTATGACGTATTTGTGACAATGCAGCTTGAAAAAAGAGAAGCATGAGACATCCTTCACTGATGATGTTGATGATGGTTGTGTTGATGTTGCAGGGAGCAATGACGTATTTGTGACGACACAGCTGGGATCAAGAGACGTGTGAGACATCCTCCGTTGGTGATGATGATTGTGTTGATGTTGCAGGGAACAGTGACGTGTTTGTGACGACACAGCTGGGAAAAAGAGACGTGTGAGACATCCTCCGTTGGTGATGATGATGACGATGGTTGTGTTGATGTTGCAGGGAACAATGACGTGTTTGTGACGACACAGCTAGGAAAAAGAGACGTGTGAGACATCCTCCGTTGATGACGATGATTGTGTTGATGTTGCAGGGAGCAATGACGTATTTGTGACGATACAACTGGGATCAAGAGACGTGTGAGACATCCTCCGTTGACGATGATGTTGATGACGATGATTGTGTTGATGTTGCAGGGAACAGTGACGTATTTGTGACAACACAGCTGGGATCAAGAGACGTGTGAGACATCCTCCGTTGATGACGATGATGACGATGATTGTGTTGATGTTGCAGGCAACAATGACGTGTTTGTGACGATACAACTGGGAAAAGAGAAGTACCAGACGTCAACCATCAAAAATGCTCACAACCCGGAGTGGTTTGAGGAGTGTGACCTGTGAGTTATTTAGCTCTTCTTCTCTCTTTCTTTCGTTCTTTCTTCTCTCTCTCTCTCTCTCTCTCTCGCTCTCTCTCTCTCTCTCTCTCTCTCTCTCACTCTGTCTCTCTCTCTCTCTCCCTCTCTCTCTCTCTCCCTCTCTCTCTCCATCTCTCTCCCTCTCGCTCTCCCTCTCTCTCTCTCACTCTCTCTCTCTGTCTCTCATTTTATTTTTGGATCATCCATTTATTACTACTCATATGACACCACTTTTTGTTGTTGTTGTTTTGTTTTTTGTTTTGGGTTTGTTTGGGGTTTTTTTGTTTGTTTTTTTTTGTGTGTGTTTTTTCCTCCCCATTAATCAACAACTTAAGAAAAAAAGTTTATGAAAGATTTCCTGAATTTGCCCCTATTTAAATTGACAGAAGGGAAGAATGGTAACCTCAAAGTCAAAATACTGTCAAGAAACGTCAAGTTTTCACTAAAACTAGAATGCCTGTGTTACCAGCAGTACAATGTATGACGCACAGTTTGCCTGAACAATATGGAAAGAATGATTCGCTATATTTGATGTATTCAAATGTATTTGAAGTAGTTGTATCCCATAATTATGTTTGAAATTCACACCTTCTACCCCCTCCCCACTTCCCCCCATGTGTGTGTGCATGTGTACCAATGACAGAAGCATGTTGAACCATTTGTCTTGCGACTCGGTCTGATCCAGTCATGTTTTAATGAAGAGTTATGTGTGTGTGTGCATACATGTGTGTGTGTGTGTGTGTGTGTATACATGTGTGTGCGTGTGTGTATACATGTGTCTGCGTGTGTGTATACATGTGTGTGTATGTGTGTGTGTGTGTGTGTGTGTGTGTGTATACATGTGTGTGTGTGTACATGTGTGTGTGTGTGTGTGTGTGTGTGTGTGTGTGTGGACGTGTGTATACATGTGTGTGTATGTGTGTGTGTGTGTACATGTGTGTGTGTGTGTACATGTGTGTACGTGTGTGTGTGTGTGTACATGTGTGTGTGTGTGTATACGTGTGTGTGTGTGTGTGTTTCACAGCCCCATCCCCCACCTGCACTCGGAGATCGAGGTGAGCGTGTATCACCGCGGCGTGCTGTCAGACGACTTCCTGGGCTACGCCTCCATCCCTCTTTGGGAACAGAAGATCCAGGACACCAGCAAGACACAGTCAGTGGCCTCCCCTTGCCTCCCCCTCCTCCCCCACTCTCCCTTCCCTCCTCTGTCATTCTTTTTTTTTTTTTTATCTTTTTTTTTTTTTTTTTTTTTGATGATAATGATGTGGATACTTATACCGTAACTTGAAGTTATACAGCGTCTCAGTCAGAGACCAGCCTGTAAGTGATTTATAAACACATGGTCATTTGCACGACAGGCAGCCTACTTGGCTGCCATGGGATGCTCATCATTCATTTCCTGTGTCCTGCAGTCAGGTTTCAGTCGCACGCACGTATGCACACACACACACACACACATGCGCATAACATTTTAATTGTATGACCATTTTCTTTATTTACAACACATGTAGGCAGCTGTACTTCGTTTTTGGAGGTGTACATGCTGAGTATGTTCTTGTTTCCATTAGCCACAAAACACTGACATAGATTAAAGGATTTTCATTATACAGTGAACATAATTATATATAGAGAGAAAATGAATGCGCGCGCACACACACACACACACACACACACACACACACACACACACACACACACACAGAAGCATCAGGATCGAATAACATGAGCCAGATGTAAAGAATGTCATTGTAATTTGATTATATGTGAGGTTCACATTAACTTGGCATGTAAGCATTTATGCCTGTAAAGTATTCATATTGATTGTAACTCTCGTGTGTTATTTGCGTGGCATACGCCACACTGAAGTTCTATTCTTCAGATAACGAAGTCATCTGCATTCTGTATTCTGTATTCTCAGTCCAAAACTGTTTCCTTATTATCTGTGTGAGAGTGTGTGTGTGAGTGTGTACACACATGTGTATTTATATGAAGGAGGAAGGTGGCAGAATGGATAAGATGCTCATCTGCCAACACAGTGTCTGTGAGGGTGTGGGTTCGAATCCCACTCTCGCCCTTTCTCTCAGGTTTGACTGGAAACATTGAGCCGAGCATCTAGCCATTCAGATGTGACAGTAAACTGAGGGACTGTGTGCAGCACACACTTGGTGCAGTGAGTAAGAACGCATGGTGAACATAAGTGTTGTCTTCAGGCAAACTGCTTTAGAAGAAATCCACTCTGATAGGTACACAAATATACATGCATGCGCACTCCAGGCCTGACAAGCAAGTTGGGTTATGCTGCTGTCAGGCATCTGCCCAGCAGATGTGGTGCAGCATATATGGATTTGTCCGAACGCAGTGATGCCGCGTTACCTTGAGAAACTGAAACTGTTCATACGTGTAGGAGCAGACATTTGCATGAGTGTGCACATGCACATGATCCTTTCAGTGACTTGACCATGCTGACTGTCTTCAGGTGGATACAGCTGAGGAACAAGCCCAGCAGAGGCCCCGACAGCAAGTACCGGGGAGAGATAGAGGTCAAGGTCACCTTCCACTGTCACAGCCGCGTGGACTTCACCTCTGGTTTGAAGAAGCGGTCGTCGTCCATCCGGAGTTTGGCCACCGCCGTGGGTGAGTGGCTTCCACTGTGTAAACAAAGTGAGTCTATGTTTTAACCCGGTGTTCGGTTGTGTGAGTGTGTCTGTGTGTCCGTGGTAAACTTTAACATTGACATTTTCTCTGCAAATACTTTGTCAGTTGACACTAAATTTGGCATAAAAATAGAAAAAATTCAGTTCTTTCCAGTCATCTTGTTTAACACAATATTGCACCTCTGGGATGGGCACAAAAAAATTAAAAAAGAAGCCTAATTATATGCAAACTGTATCAACAAGAGGAGTCATTATTATCATTTTTTGTTCAAACAGGAACTTCTTTTGCTAAGCATGGAATTTTTATTTATTTTGCAAACGTTTTGGTGCAGATAGTAAAAAAGGGAAATTACTCAGTAATTAATGCTAGGGGACTTAATTTATCACAAGTGAGTCTTGAAGGCCTTGCCTCTCTTGTTTTTGTTTTTTTTTTGCTGCCCCATCATCTGCACCATTTCAGTGGCAATACTTTCATGCTGCTCATTCCGAGTCCCCCATACACAGCCACACCCGGGTTCATCTGTCACAGTCCCAGTGCCAGAAGTCCACAGGGAACCATCAATGTTAGTTTGTCAGGAGGCCACACACCAGAGGAGACCCTGCACTGCTGCTGAGTCACTTCGGTGGTGTTCGGTTGTGCCTGTTCTGATTTAACGTACTTAGGACACCACCAACTAAGCCCCCTACTAACGACAATATGGCTTAGTCGGGGAGCCAGACTGAGTGCGCGTCTCCCCCAGAGTGGAGACCGCCACCACGTCCTTCCAACAGCTGTCCCCCATGAATCCACCAACACCTAAGACTTTGACAAGACTCACCCCAAGCACGAAGAGTGGCTACCATCTTTATGGGACTGCACTCTGTGTTTTGATTTGTCACTGTCTTTCCGTGCTGGTTTAAATCACTATGACACATGTAAGGCAGACATCCTGGTTAAAACCACCCAAACCGAAAAACTGAAAATGCAATTAAAGTGCTGAAACTAATAACAGCAACAACAAATAGAAACATTAGTCAATAATCTAACTTTGAATTGTACTGGGAAAACTATTGGCTTGATTTTCCTGACCAGTTCCTAAACCCCAGTTTTTTTTTTTTTTTTTTGTTTTTTTTTTTGTCTAGCACATGTCAGTGACTTCCCTTTTTCTTCTTTTTTTAAATCAAATAGATGGAAGACACATTTTGTGTCCCTTTGTGCAGGAGACAGGCTGAAGTTGTCAAAAAGCCATGTGGTGTGTGTGTGTGTGTGTGTAAATCAACTCTGTCATACATTGATCTAGGTCCATACAACATTTTGTGTTCCTGTGTTCAGGGGACAAGTTGAAGTTGTCACAATGCCATGTGTGTGTGTGTGTGTGTGTGTGTGTCAGCTTTGTCATACTCTGTCCATACAACATTTTGTGTTTCTGTGTGCAGGAGAGAAGCTAAAGTTGTCACAAAGCTCTGTGTGTGTGTGCGTGTGAGTCATCTCTGTCACATATTGGTCTGGGTCCATCCATACAACATTTTGTGTCTCTGTGTTCAGGAGACAAGCTGAAGTTGTCACAAAGCTCTGTGTGTGTGTGTGTGTGTGTGCGTGTGAGTCATCTCTGTCACATATTGGTCTGGGTCCATCCATACAATATTTTGTGTCTCTGTGTTCAGGAGACAAGCTGAAGTTGTCACAAAGCTCTGTGTGTGTGTGTGTGTGAGTCAACTCTGTCACATATTGGTCTAGGTCCATCCATACAACATTTTGTGTCTCTGTGTTCAGGAGACAAGCTGAAGTTGTCGCGGAGCCGATCGTTCCGTGAGAACCGCAAAGATCCAGAGGGAGGCAAAACGGAGCGGAACCAGAGTCACAACAGCTCTCTGCAGGACGGTCCTGAGGTAAAGAGCTGTCAGCAGTCTGTGGATGTTCCACACAGTATTTTCGGGATGGCTTGGAATTTTGTCACACAGCTATGTAGTACTTATAGGCTACATTCTTTTGGGTGAGGGACATTGCTGATTAATAATTTTTATTTTAAAGTAAAACCAGGAGTGCTGTCGAGCCTGTTGTTTTCTTGTCAGGTCTCAGCGTGAGCTCGCTGTTTCATTTTGAATATTTCTTTTGATTCTTGGAGTTTCTTGGGTCGCTTTACTCCCAGTTCTTTTTTCGGCTTTCTTTTTTTAATTTTGGGGTAAATCGTGACTTAGAAGAATGTACTAGATTTTAGAAAATGTCAAGTGGTGGTTGGAAGCTGTCAGCAGTCACCCTGTTGAAACAGTAGCATCAAGATAAGATGTTTTGTGAATTGATTAAGATTCAGAAAGTTGCCTTGACGAGAATCTGTTGTCTTCGTGGGATCAAAGTACATGTATTGTACTCTAGAAGCAATAAGGATGAAGATTGAATATGCATATTTTTTCCTTAAAAAAAAACACAACATAAAAAAAACAAGAGAGGCAAGGCCTTCAAGACTCACTTGTGATAAATTAAGTCCCCTAGCATTAATTACAGAGTAATTTCCCTTTTTTACCAGCTGCACCAAAACGTTTGCAAAATAAATAAAAATTCCATGCTTAGCAAAAGAAGTTCCTGTTTGAACAAAAAATGATAATAATGACTCCTTTTGTTGTTGTGTCAGAATAAGAGGTCAAAGTGCCAAGTTTAGAGAATACAAAAAATATAAATATAACAGTAAATGCAGTTTGCATATAATTAGGCTTCTTTTTTTAATTTTTTGTGCCCATCCCAGAGGTGCAGTATTGTGTTAAACAAGATGACTGGAAAGAACTGAATTTTTCCTATTTTTATGGCAAATTTGGTGTCAACTGACAAAGTATTTGCAGAGCTCACACACAGACAACCGAACACCGAGTTAAAACATAAACTCACTTTGTTTACACAAGTGAGTCAAAAATCCACCCAGGCTTACAATGATAAACATTTGCAGAAACTGCCTTTTTCAGCAGGGCATTGGAAAACTGAACAACTGAAGCAACTCATGACAAAGATGATAAATGGTGTATCAAGACGGGTAATGATGTTACAGTAATGCTGTACGTTTGTGGTTGAATTGTCTGAATGTGTTGTGTCAACTAGTGAGTGAAAGAATTGTTGAAAAAGCTTTTGTGTCAGTAGAAAAAATGCCTTTGTAGATATGGAGATGAGTCACAAAGAAAACATTATTAGAATACAGTCACAGTTTTTATGGTAATGATAAAAATGGAAGGAAAAAGAACCAGTTTACATGGTGATTTATATGCATTTATTTTTTTTCCAACTATTCTTTGGGTTATTCAGAGTTACATGAGAAAGATTTGAATTTTTTTCATCTTCTGTAGATTAAAAATGTTATTTGCAGTTGGTCATTATACTGCTAGGGCAGGTATAGTGCTCACTGTTCAGTTTACAGCGATGTTAGATTTATTCCCTGACATGGTTCATAGCTGGTTACAGAAGGAAACTAAAGATTTATTCCCTGACATGGTTCATCGCTGGTTACAGAAGGAAACTAAATATCAGGAAAATTTAATGTTTCCTGGCCCTGTGAAACAAAAGACAAAAAAGTGAAGAGATCTCCAGCACACTGAGTTCCAGACCTTCCCGCCATGTGAGAGTGGAGTTGACATGTGGTGACAGGTTGTGGTACAGACTGTTCATGAGATAAAGGCTGAAAACTGTTGTGTTCTGGGAGCATCGGCAGTGAGGTGCGAGTCAGCTAAAGGGAGACAATTTAATCATGTGGATGGACACATTCATGGGTTAACAGATGTCATGAGGCTTACAGTAACTCATTTGGTCTTTTTCTTATTCTTTTTTCAATTTTTTTTTAAATTCATTTATTTCTTTTCATATATAATGCCTATCTTTGGTCACTGCCGAAACTCTGAGTGCTAAAGAAATACAGGGTGATTTGCACAAGAGGCTGCCTACCTGGGTAGAACTGGCGATGAGCTGCCTTTAGGTGTTCCTTATTCATTTCCTGTTTCATTTAGTCAGGCTTCAGTCACAGGCAAGCTCACAAATGTATATTAGAGTGGATTCTACTACAAAGTTTGCCAGGAACAACCCTTTCATTGCAGTGGGTTCTTTTACGTGTGCTGAGCAAAGTTTATGTTGCTCCCAGTGACCTCAGTTTATCGTCTGATACAAATGACTAGCTTCCAGACCACCACTCAGGGTCTAGACGAGGAGGAGAAAAATTCTGGCGAGTATGGGATTCGATCCCGCACCCCTCAGATTCTCTCCCTTCCTGGGTAGACATTTTACCACCAGGCCACCACCACCACTCTCCCATGTTGCTGACAGTCTGCCTGATATGTGTGTGTGTCTGTGTGTGTGTGTGTGTCTCCCCCCAGCCCAGGGTTTATAGTAGGAGGAGCTCCACCGGTAGTCACAGAAACCCTCCTGCCACTCTGCCCGCTGTGTCTTTCCCTGCTCTTGACCTCGACTCCTCCTGGACTGGAGGGGACACAGCTGAGGTACTGCTGTCCTGTGGTACTGGTGTACTGCTGTGCTGTGGTACTGGTGTACTGCTGTGCTGTGGTACTGATGTACTGCTGATCTGCGGTACTGGTGTACTGCTGTCTTGTGGTGCATGGGTGCTGTTGTCTCGATGTTGTTGCTCTTGTTTCCCCTCCCCCCAAAACCCCACCTCCTCCTTCCCTCCTGGCTTTTAGAGCTTCTGTCAGTGCAGGTCTGATTCGCCTTTTCCCGTTTCGCCTACTCTTTGATTGTGCTGCCACCCTCAGTGGCCTCTGGAGAGACTATTTGTCCTGTTTCACCTATCAACCAGTCCTGTTTTGCCTACCCAACTGCTCTCTCTCTCTCTCTCTCCCACTCTCTCTCTTTTTCAAACACACACACACACACACACACACACACTTACATTCATGCACACATAACGCTATCAGCTTCTATGAACATTTGTACTTCTCTGCAAGTCTTGAAACAGGGCAAAACATTATTATGAGTACTTTCACAGAAGGGACTTCTGAGCAAATATGGCACAACAAAGTTTAGGATAAAGCTTTGTTGTTGTCAAAAGCATGGGAAGCAGACATATTTTACTCTGATTAAATTACCGAAACAAAAACCAGATCGTCAACATGAGAGACTGGGCCAGCAATGAAGAAAGTGAGCTTTTTGGTTGTTGTTCTTGTTGTTTACACACGCAGATACACATGCATGCATGCACACGCACAAGGCAACTGAGGACGTAAGCAAACTGAGAATAGGGGAATGGGGATCACCACTTTAGTGATAGGCAAATCAGGAGTGGGCGAATTGGGAGTTGGTGAAATGGGACGACACCCTTCTGTCATCAGTGGAAGCTTTGATGCTGTGCTGATATTTGTTCCATGATGTGAGGACAAACTGTCAGCTGCTGCAGCAGAAAAGCGAGCTCGCAGAAAAGGGACGGCAGCTGACAGACCAGCATCAGCTTTACACATGTGATCGCTGCGACAGAGACTGTCTCTCTCGCATCGGTCTCTACAGTCACAGGCGACGCTGCTTGGTCCAAGCAGACAGCCCAGTTAGACATTAGGTCGGATATACTCTATCCATGGTCAGCCATGACCGAAGGAGGCCTGCTACTGTACTGATGGGCGCTTTCACCTCCGTGTTGTTGTTGCTGTTGTCTTCTTCCTCCCGGCTTTTAGAGCTTCTGTTGTCCATGGCGGCCTTCCTGTTGTGTTTGTGGCGGCATGTTGTGGAGGAGGAGAGGAACTGGAAGCAGCTGGCGTCTTTTTTTTCTTTTTCTTTTCTTTTCTTTCTTTTTCTGCTTCACAGCATTGTGTTTTGCTGGGTTTTTCCTGTTTTCACCTGAGCGTCCTGCTTTTTTTTTTTTTCAAATTTGATTTATTTTTCAGCCTTTGTTTATGGATTTGCAGAGCTTTTGAAAAGCTTTTTTTTTGTTTGTTGGACTTTTTTTGTTTTTGTTTATCGGTACGTATTTGGTTTGTTAATTTCATTCTGGTTTAATTTGCAGCGCTTTTAGATAGCAGTTTGTTTTTGTTGGACTTTTTATGTTGATTAGTGTGCATTTGGTTTGTTAATTACATTCTGGTTTAATGTCAGCATGCATGTCAGATGTGCGTTTGGGTGTTAATGGCATTTGTGTGTTGTATGGTTTGGAATGCCATCTTTGCTTTGTTGTTTTGAGTATTTACACATATACATACTTGTACTTGCAGATATATGTACCCACACGTACATACATATACATAATTATGCAAACACACACGCACACACACACACATGTTGGATTTATTTGCGAATGCACAATTTAATTATGCTGATTAAGTGACAGGTGTCAGCTTCCACTTAGAGATTTTCTTTACAAAAAAACAAACAAACAAACAACAAGAAATTGGGATGATGTTAATTTACAAAGGTCAGATTACTCTTGAACGTACATGGTGCTTATTGTACAGTTATGTATTCCCTGTCCATCCCTGCTTCGTCCCAATCCATGTTGCTCTGCATGCTGCTTGGCTGATTGGGTTCCATGTTGTTTGGTTGATTGGGTTCCATGGTTCTTTTGCATGCCCTTTTTGCTCTGCTTTTCATCTTGATCTCATGATGTGTGTGTATATGTACATGATGCGCACATTGATTTACATTGAATATTGTCAAAACAGCTGTGTGTGTGTGTACATGATGCGCACATTGATTTACATTGAATATTGTCAGAACAACTGAGTGTATATGTACATGATGGGCACATTGATTTACATTGAATATTGTCAGAACAACTGAGTGTCATAAGTCATACAGTAAATTGATAAAAAGTAAGCATACATTTGTTTTCAGATGTGTATGAAAATGTGCATCTGTGGTGTATTGTGGTGTTTTGTATGCTCACACAACTACATAGATAATGTACCACTACAAATGTATTAGGTACATGTACATGTGCTGTATTAGAAATACATGTTGGATGAAAAGAGAAACAAATGGAACAGAAATACATGTTCACCAATCACATAGAACATTTACATGTGTAATTCAGTACAGAAAACACTGCGGTCTGCCCAGTTAACAGTGGGATGATACAATACAATAAAACATAGGCAACTACTTTTTGATACAGATCAACACGACTGTGGATCTCTATCGGAACTGTATTCAGGATTGTGTGTGTGCATGTGTGTGTGTGTGTGTGTGTGTGTGTGTCAAATGAGTATTAATGGATATGAACTGTATTTAAGCAGCTTTAGTATTTAACCAGTGTATAACTGCATTGTTCTGTGTGGTGCCACAGTGACTCTTCACAGAGTTAATGGAAAAGATGAGAAGAAGTGTGTTACTTAGATTTTATCGTGCATATTGTTTTTCTTAGGAATTCCACTGCTTGTTACTAACATTGTGCTGTATTACTGTGATGCTGCTAGCCTTCATTGTGCAATTGTCAGCAATTCGTGTAGTTTTTACCTTGTGAAAGTGTTACTTTCTTTTCAAAATATGTTCTGTGTGACGGGGTGGTAAGGTGGTGTTGGAGAAGGTGAAGACAGGTAGAAGGTGTTAGCAGAAGAGAGCTGCAGCCAGGCAAGGTAGACTCGGGAAGGCAGTGCGCTGGTTTTCTTCTTTTATTCTTTCATTCTTCCAGGCCAGGAGAGTTCTCTCCATGTCTGGCACTCGCTCACTCCTTATATTCTGTTCCGCCGAACCGCAAAGCCAGCGCCGCGAAGCGACTCACGAAACCGGCCCTCCGCGAGCCTTGAGGGGCCAAGCTTGTGTTTGTTTGACCAAATTTAGCGGCTTCTGACTTTCGGCTCGGGGAACTAACATAGACATATTATATATCACACAAAACTACAAGAGACGAGCATTTTCTTAAGCTAAACCATTTTCTACAAAAATAATGTAGTTAAAAACTGTAAATAAAAAGAGTCACTGAATGAACGAGCTTTTAACGAGTTCATGTATCATTTTTGTACATTACAACAATTAATACGTCGCGATATGTAATATAATTGTAACAATTAAGTAACTGAACATCCTGAATTTCCAACTATATAAAAATCATCTATAAAATCTGCTTCTAGAGTAAAGATTTTTTATGTAAAAATTCAAGAGAAAACTCAGCGGATAGCTCCCGTGTCGGCACCGCTTGGCGGTGCTTTTGGCACTTGTGATCGACAATGAAATACTTCGTTTAAACCAACTACAACACAATTATACATGCACGATACTAATCAGATTGATAACAGAAATGCAAACATCTGCAAGACACGATATAAAAATGTGTAGGTATTGTAAAAACGTATTTTGCTCAAATCGGCACTGACGAATTCCAATGGCTTGAAGAAGAGATAGTTTTGTGGCGCCGAAATGCCGTCAGACATTTCGTACCATCGCATGCCTATAACTTAGGTGTACACGGAAAGCAGTACACGAGAAGAAGGCTTAATCATTTACATTTTAATGCACATTCTAAATTCCACGGCAACTATATCGAGTTATAGAAAACGAAGGTATTTTGTATGTTTCAACTGAGTGGATTTCGAAGATCGCGCCAAAACTCATTCACATAAATATTAGTTTAAAAAAGTTATAGGCTTTCTGGCCAAATGATATCATTATAGTTGAGAAGTATGATCGTTCTGAAGTTCCATAACACAAAACTATAATCTCATCTATAAGGAAGTGTTTATAATTTAACAAATTGATGAAAATCATCATACGGTTCCCTGTAAAGGGAGATAACTTGTGACCGATTTACAACTTCCTTGGTAACCTTCGGCGAGTCACAAAAATCGTCTGCTAAGCTGGCCCAACGAAGATCGTAGCCAACCCGGCTACATCCCCCCCTACTCTGTTACAACCAGCGTCCTCGCTGGCACTTTTCATGACTACATAAAAGGGGGCCTAAATCATGCACTAATACATCCATTCAAACCAACGAACACACAAAACATTATCTTAAGTGCAAATCCCAAGACACTGAGTTCCAAAAATCGGAAAAATGCAAAATCCATTAAAATCTCAAACAATAATCAGTAACCCTCGAGGAACGTTATCTTGAGCGTGAACCCTCAGAGTCAGATTTTCACAAAATGTATAACCCACGTTAGGGCAAAACGGTTTGCCCACACTGAATTCTTAAAGGGGCATCATTTTAAATGTAGCCCTTAAAGTTCAGTATGTGTTTAAAATGCACACGGCAATCCAGTGGGTAGACTCTAGTCAAATGCTCTTGAGGGGCGTTATTTAAAATGCAAACCCCCAAAGCCAAAACCAGTACAGGTTATAATGGGAGCTGTTGTATTAACAGTGTTCCCAATATAACAAAATAAGCCCCAACAATGTTAATTGTCTGAAATGTATATCGGCATGTTATACACTGACTGTGGGAAAATAGTTGTATAAACATATAATTCCTTTTCATCAGCTTCACATCCGTATTGACTAGAGAGAACCTGAAACAAAATTCCTCAGGATGAAGTATCTGAAGCGCGGGCCCAACGAAGACTAGAAAGGAGTTGTCATTTTTTAACAAACGTTTCCTTTGAGTCATTTTTTCTCTGTCTGTCTCTTCTTTTTGACCAACTCATTAGCACCAATAAAACATATTTGCAATTCAGTGGACAATTTCAACAATACAATTTGATGCAATTATCAACCAAAAATGAGTGAGCATTCAACAGCTTTGCTTGGGGGAAAAATCAATCTTTGATCAAACAAAATGAGTGAGCATTCAACAGCTTTGCTTGGGGGAAAAAGTCAATCTTTGAAAAATTTCAACTGCTCAATGACAAAAAAAAACAAAAAAAAACAACAAGAGAACAATCAGTCCCACACATTGTCCATCATTAACCTATCTTGTCTCCTCAAATTTCAAGTGAGACAGCAACTAAGCAAAGTCACTGACCAACGTAAGGAACACCAGATGTGTACCATGTTACTGGCTTCGTCGTCAGGCGTAGAGATCGCCTAGGGGTGGGAGCTGGTGGTAGTGGAGGCGGCTCTGGTGCTGCCTGCAGGGCTGATGTCCTGGGCCCTGGCATGGGACTGAACAGGCACACCCCACTGTCAGTGTCAGTGTCAGTATCAGAGTCTGACACTTTGTTGACATGGCAGGACCGTTGGGACAGGTCAGTCGGCGTGACAGCAGGTGGTGGTCGTTGGCTGCCTCTCAGCTGTGTGAGGTTGAGTACAGGTGAAGGTGACACCTGTGGGATCACAGCATCAGGTGTGGTGCTGTGGCGCTTCCGTCTGCGTCGGCGTCTCCTGCGTCGCTGGTTTGGAGCTGGAGCAGCTGGCAATGACCCAGATTGCCCAGTGTGTTTGGTGACAACACACTGGTTGTTGACTGCCATTGGAGTCTGGTGGTCAGCTTTCTGTCGCCTGGCATTCTTCATATAGCGCTGCTTGTGCCGACACTGGTCTTCAGTGTGGCCAGACCGCTGACACCAGACACAGTGTGGAGGGTCTGGGGCCCGGTCAGCAGCACAGCGGCGAGGATGATGTGCTGGTCCTGGAGGATGTGGGCGGTGTGCTGGCATGGGGAACTGCTGCTGCTGTTGTCGCAAACTGTTGACTTCAGCCGTCAATGTAGCCAGCTGGGCCTGTAGGCAGGCAACAGTGGCGTTGTGACTGTCGTCAGCGTCGCTGTCCTCCCTCAGCCATCGCTGGGCCTCCTTCTTCGCCGCCTCGAAGGTGGTGTCAGGGTGGTCTCTGATGAAGCGCCTGACATCGCGCCTGAGTGCAGCTGGCTGAAGACCTCTGGCGAAGGCGTCGCGGAGAATGGTCGCTGGCACCTGCATCATCCCATCTTCAGCCTTGTTGACCTTGGTCCAGAGGTACCGAAGATGGGACGCGTACACTGTAATCGTCTCCTTGGACTGCTGCTGCCTAGTGAAGAAGGCAGTGGCAAGGTCTGTGGTGTCACGCTGCTCTCCCCAGTTCTCCTCGAGTAGTGTTAGGATTTTGGCTGGCGTGTCCACTTCTGTCGCCGGCAGCCTGACAATCTGCTGGCGAGCTCTGCCTGCAAGGGCTGAGATCAGCCAGAGAGAGGCTGTCGCGTCATCCAGGGGCTGCAGATGGAGGATCATACGGGCCTCCCAGATGAAGTCATCAACTTCCCTGCCGGTTTCCTCACCAGAGAATGTCGGGAGTTTGGGCAGGAAGTCGGATTGGGCCATGCTGATGGGCGACGTTACTCAGTCTGCGTGGACTTGAAGTACCTGCTGCACTCTCTTCTCTCTGTCTTCTCCTAATCCTGCTCGCAGCGCCAGTTGTGACGGGGTGGTAAGGTGGTGTTGGAGAAGGTGAAGACAGGTAGAAGGTGTTAGCAGAAGAGAGCTGCAGCCAGGCAAGGTAGACTCGGGAAGGCAGTGCGCTGGTTTTCTTCTTTTATTCTTTCATTCTTCCAGGCCAGGAGAGTTCTCTCCATGTCTGGCACTCGCTCACTCCTTATATTCTGTTCCGCCGAACCGCAAAGCCAGCGCCGCGAAGCGACTCACGAAACCGGCCCTCCGCGAGCCTTGAGGGGCCAAGCTTGTGTTTGTTTGACCAAATTTAGCGGCTTCTGACTTTCGGCTCGGGGAACTAACATAGACATATTATATATCACACAAAACTACAAGAGACGAGCATTTTCTTAAGCTAAACCATTTTCTACAAAAATAATGTAGTTAAAAACTGTAAATAAAAAGAGTCACTGAATGAACGAGCTTTTAACGAGTTCATGTATCATTTTTGTACATTACAACAATTAATACGTCGCGATATGTAATATAATTGTAACAATTAAGTAACTGAACATCCTGAATTTCCAACTATATAAAAATCATCTATAAAATCTGCTTCTAGAGTAAAGATTTTTTATGTAAAAATTCAAGAGAAAACTCAGCGGATAGCTCCCGTGTCGGCACCGCTTGGCGGTGCTTTTGGCACTTGTGATCGACAATGAAATACTTCGTTTAAACCAACTACAACACAATTATACATGCACGATACTAATCAGATTGATAACAGAAATGCAAACATCTGCAAGACACGATATAAAAATGTGTAGGTATTGTAAAAACGTATTTTGCTCAAATCGGCACTGACGAATTCCAATGGCTTGAAGAAGAGATAGTTTTGTGGCGCCGAAATGCCGTCAGACATTTCGTACCATCGCATGCCTATAACTTAGGTGTACACGGAAAGCAGTACACGAGAAGAAGGCTTAATCATTTACATTTTAATGCACATTCTAAATTCCACGGCAACTATATCGAGTTATAGAAAACGAAGGTATTTTGTATGTTTCAACTGAGTGGATTTCGAAGATCGCGCCAAAACTCATTCACATAAATATTAGTTTAAAAAAGTTATAGGCTTTCTGGCCAAATGATATCATTATAGTTGAGAAGTATGATCGTTCTGAAGTTCCATAACACAAAACTATAATCTCATCTATAAGGAAGTGTTTATAATTTAACAAATTGATGAAAATCATCATACGGTTCCCTGTAAAGGGAGATAACTTGTGACCGATTTACAACTTCCTTGGTAACCTTCGGCGAGTCACAAAAATCGTCTGCTAAGCTGGCCCAACGAAGATCGTAGCCAACCCGGCTACATCTGCATAATATGTTTTAGTGATCAATAACATTTTAATTTGGAAACAGTGAATGATAATAATGTAATGATGAGGAGGAGGAGGAATGCTTATATAGTACGACAGTACTCTGTCCAGAAAACTGCTCTAGGTGCTATGCAAAACTCATAGTATTCTTCATAGCACATTACTTCATTGTTACATGTACTTGTAATTTGTGCATTGTGTTTTGTGTTTAGTATATAATGTCAGTCTTGAGAATTATCAGTCACCTGTGTCACAGAACCTTTTTTTCTCTTGGACAAAGCAAAACTGAGCAGAAGTCATCAACACATGATATGCTTCTGTTGTAAATTAGTGCAAAGCTAATTGTCGTCTGTCATCAAACATCAGTGTGTTTGATTGTAGGTTTCCTACCGCCATTTTCTTTCTCGTTAATAACTGATTTGCTTGCTTGATTATCTACATACTAACGCACCAACTTCTCTCTCTTTCATTATTTTATCAACAACATTTAATTTTGTACTTATTAACTTACACCTACCTGTTCATAATTTCATCAACACTGTCAACTGCCTGTATTTTTTCTTTCTTTCAGTTTATTCATTTTAATTCTCTTAATATGATCCCAAGCTTGGGGGATGGGGGGGAGGTCTTACATGAAACAGGATTTTCAGTGCAGAACCTTAAGTTTGTTGATGTATGGTGTAAGCTTTTTAACACTGAGAAGAAAAAAAATCTAATCATTGTAAACTCACTTTGCAGCCAGAAAACAGCCATCATGTTTTGTTTGTTTTTTATTATTATTAACTTTTTTAATCAATCATGCAATGATACATGTATGTCATATTACAGAAATACTGCAACTGGACAGTAACAGGGATCCAGTGTGTCGTGTGTGTGTGTGTGTGTATCGTGTGTGTGTGTGTGTGTATCGTGTGTGTGTGTGTGTCACTGTGTGTGTTTTCACCCAGTCAGAGTTGCAAGGCGCTGTGTGATTTGAAGTGATTGGGTTTCCAGGAGGGTCTGACCCGCAGTTACTCGCTGTCGGCCGCCTACATCAAAACCATGTCAGTGGACCGTGGCAACGTCCTCCGGCTGGCAGCCTCCTCTCAGGAAGGGGGTGAGACATTTTTCCCTTGTGTCCCTGAGCTGTTGTTAGGGTGCAGGTGCCCTGTAGTGTTGTTAGGGTGCGGCTGCCCTGTAGTGTTGTTAGGGTGCGGCTGCCCTGTAGTGTTGTTAGGGTATGGCTGCCCTGTAGTGTTGTTATGGTGCGGCTGCCCTGTAGTGCTGTAAAGGTGCAGCTGCCCTGTAGTGTTGTTAGGGTGCAGGTGCCCTGTAGTGTTGTAAAGGTGCAGGTGCCCTGTAGTGCTGTTAGGGTGCAGCTGCCCTGTAGTGTTGTTAGGGTGCAGGTGCCCTGTAGTGTTGTTAAGGTGCAGGTGCCCTGTAGTGCTGTTAGGGTGCAGCTGCCCTGTAGTGTTGTTAGGGTGCGGCTGCCCTGTAGTGCTGTTTGGGCTTCACACACTGAAGGCTGTGTTATGGACTTTCTCACGTTTCCCTGCAAGGAAGCAAGCTTCATCCGCTGCCTGTATTAATGTTTCGTTTATTCTGGTGGTGTGAGTGGAGTAGTGGATATATCTGATTTACATCCACTACAGAGGGTGGAGTATTGTGTATATCTGATTAAAATCCAATGGTTTAAGTGGAGTGTTATATATATCTTATTCAAATCCGGTGGTTTGGGAGTATTAGATATATCTGATTTAAGTCTTGTGGTTCAATGGAGTATTATATATATATCTGATTTAAATCCAGTGTTTTGAGTGGAGTGTTAAATATATTTCATTTAAATCTGGTGGTTTGGGTGGAGTATTAGATATTTATGATTTAAATCTGTTGGTTGGGGTGGAATATTGGATATGTATTGTTTTAATCCAGTGGTTTGAGTTGGGTATTAAATGTATCTTATTTTAATCCACATTGGAGGGTGGAGTATTACATACATCTCATTGAAATCTGGTAGTTTGGGTGGAGTATTGAATTTACCTGATTTAGTACAGTATGAAGGTTAAAGATATGTCTGATTTCAAGCCAGTATGGAGGGTGGGGTATTGGATTTTTTAATTTGTATCATTGATTTTTATATTCAGTCAGAGACCAAACAGTAAGCACTGAATCCAGCAGTGACGGCGGTGTGTGTGTTGTGTGAGCAGACGATGGCCGGAGCCAGTCGCTGTACAACATCCCGGGCAACCGACACAGCATGGTGGAGTTCCCGTCCTCGCAGCCCCCGCCCCCCTACCAGGTGCGCCCCTCTGTCCAGGACGACCTGACCCTGGTCCGGGCCTCGGCACACCTGGCCCACACCCTCCCCCGCCCCCCGCCTGTCTCCACCACCCCTTCCTACGTGGACTCGGTCCTGCACCGTCGGGAGCACGCCCGCTACGAGAGCATCCGTGAACGGACCGAGCCCGAGTCATCCTCCTCCGACAATGAGGGACCTCAGCGACGACCTCTGCCCCCTCCTAGAGGGGGTCGGCCCCGCCCCCGCCCCCTGTCGGCGGACATGAACATTGACCCCAAGGACTTGAAGGCCCTGGCCACACTGACACCCCCGCGGCAGGGGACGGGTTCAAGGGAGAGCACTCCTGTGACTGTGGGGGATTCCAGAGGACAGTTCACGGAGCTGCACCGGTCAGAGATGATCACCAACGGGTCACTGCAGTTTGACAGAGGGGGGCTGTCGTCATCGCTGAGGAAGAAATCCGGCAGCAGCGGTCAGATCGGCGTCAACGGCGACGTGAAGATGAGGAAGCGCGTCCGGCGAGAGCAGCTGAAGATGTACAGACAAGGTGTGTTTCGGTTTCTTTTCATACCCCCGAAAATGGAGTGTGGCTGCCCACATGGTGGGGGTAAAAACAGTCATACACGTAAAAGCCCACTTGTGTACATACGAGTGATTGTGGGAGTTGGAGTTGCAGCCCACGAATGAAGATGAAGAATTTTCGGTTTCAGTTTCTCAAATAGGCGTCAGTGCATTTGGACAAATCTGTATACGCTATACCCACATCTGCTAGGCAGATGCCTGACCAGCAGCATAACCCAACACGCTTTGTCAGGCCTTGAGTGCATGTGTATACGTTTGGTTACATATCAGAATGGACTTCTTCCACAGAAATTTGCCAGAGGACAATCTTTTTGCTGCCATGGGTTCTTTTGTAGTGCGCCAGGCATGTGCTGCTCTTTTTAGTGCGCCAAGTGCATGCTGCTCATGACACCTTGGTTTATCAATTCATTCAGATGACTGGATGCTCAGTTTGATTATCCTCTGAAGCCTGGGAGAAAGGCTGAGATGTGGATTTGAACCCAAACCCTCGTGGTCACTGTATTGGCAAACAAACATCCTAACCATTCAGCAACCTTCCTGCATAGAGTGAACATCTGTTCTGTGAGTGTTTGTTTTGCTCAAGTTGTTTTGGAGTTTATTTACCTGACAAGTTGTTGGGTGGGTGGTTGTTTTTTTTTTTTCCAAAAGTGGTTGTGAAATGTCATATTTCAAGAAATAAATGTAAGTGTTATCATTTCTGTTACTGGCAGCTGGTCGAAGATTTACAGTGCAAGATCTAGAAAGTCGCCTGCCTGGTTTCTATGACGACAGTCCCTCCGACCCCAGTGATTCTTCCAGAACGGAGATTCCAGAAGACGTCTTCTCTGCCTACAAGAACATGACCAAAGAGGTACCTGAATTAGTCGTTATTTCAGGTGGTGCCAGATGAAAAGTGAAGATGATTACAGAAAGGCCAGTGCTTAGGCCAAAGGAAGCTGAAGGGAAAGTTGTATGATAATTATGATAATAATGATTACAGATCTGTTAAGTGCTTTCAGACCTCTCAGAGTGCTTTACAACCACACACACACACACACACACACACAATCACATGCATTGCGCACACAGATGCAGACATACAGTCATAGTCACACACACACACACACAATCACACACACACACACAATCACACACATACACACAATCACACACAACACACAATCACACACACACACAATCACACACACACACACAATCACACACAAACACACAATCACACACACACACACAATAGACACGAATCCATGTGCAGAATGGAGTAAATATTAATCCTCAAAAAATAAACACTCTGCAAAGTGTTAAAATAGAAAGAAGCTTTTTACTGGACATCACATTGTATTGTTTATTTAGAGGGTTTCTATACAGTAAATTAGACTGTAAGGTGTGTCTGTGTAGTGTGCATGTGCATGGTGTGTGCAAGTGTGTCTGTGTGCATGGTGTGTGTGTGCCCATGGTGTGTGTGTGCGTGTGCCTGGTGGGTGCGTGTGTCTGTGTGTGCGTGTGTTTGTGGTGTGTGTGTGTGTATGTTGCATGCTTTTAGATCAGTGCCTGTAGTCTGGCTGGTTCTGATACTTGACAGAGGTGGGAATTAAAGGGAGAGCGTTAGTGGACAGGTTTTGAACCGGACACATCACGCTGCAAAGTATATTGTGGTTATACCACTAGTGGTTTTCATCAGTCAGCGTCATTGGGTTGGAGTTGAATGCGTTGGTGGGAGTATATCTGTGCCATAAGTTTCATATTTTCTTCTTGTTTTTTGTTGTTGTTTTTTTTTTTTTGTTTGTTGTTTTTTTGAGGGAAAGAGTGGTGTTTTGTTTTTGTTTTTTTTAATTTATGCCCGTGCATCGGATCGGGGGAGTACATACAGATGCCTGGACTATGGCTGCAGATGTTTCAGTATGTCAGTAATCACTGACTTCCACCCATGTAAATGGAATGGTGCTCAGCAGTATGTTGCCTGGGATTATGGTGGATGTTTGTATGTTTCTTTTGTGGTCATTTTGTTTGATGTGTGTGTGTGTCTGTGCTGTGTGTATATCACTGTTATGTGTGTGATGGGTGTATGTCTGATGTGTGTGTCTGTGTGTTGTAACTGTGTGTGGTGTGCGTGTCTGCGTGTGGGTGAGTGTGGTATATATGCTTGTGTTAGGGGTTTGTGGTGTGTTTGTGTGTTATTTATATGTGTGGTGTCTATGTGTGCTGCATATATATGTGGTGTCTGTGATGTGTGGTGCATCTGTGTGTGTGGACTGTGATGTGTATTATATATGTGTGTGGGATGTGGTGTGTGTGTTATGTGATGTGTTGTGTGTAATTATGTGTGATGTGGTGTATGTGATGTGATTTGTGATGATGTGTGTATGATTATGTGTGTGATGCGTGTCATGTGTATAATTATATGTGATGTATTATGTCATGCATATAATTATGTGTGGTGTGGTGTGTATAATTATGTGGGGTGTGATGTGGTGTGGTGTGTATAATTATGTGTGGTATGATGTGTATAATTATGTGTGGTGTGGTGTGTATAATTATGTGTGGTGTTATGTGTATAATTATGTGTGGTGTGGTGTGTATGATTATGTGTGGTGTTATGTGTATAGTTATGTGTGGTGTGTATAATTATGTGTGGTGTGGTGTGTACAGTTATGTGTGTTGTGGTGTGGTGTGTATAATTATGTGTGCACTATGTGTGCGGTGTGATGTAGTGTGTGACGCCATGTGATGCAGTGTGCGCTATGTGTGCGATGTGATGTGCAATGTGATGTGTGATTCAGTGTGATGATGTGTGCGATGTGATGTGTGACGCCATGTGATGCAGTGTGCGCTATGTGTGCGATGTGATGTGCAATGTGATGTGTGACGCCATGTGATGCAGTGTGCGCTGTGTGTGCGACAGGAGTTGCTGCGCATGGTGATCCAGAACAAGGCCCAGCTGATCCGCAAGGACCAGTACATCCGGGACCTGGAGAGCTACATCGACAACCTGCTGGTGCGTGTCATGGAGACGCAGCCACGCATCCTCAACAGGCCCCCCATGAGCCACAGATAGGGCCCCCTTGCCCCCACCCCTCCCCCCGTCCCCCGCACCCCTTCATGCTACTCTTTAACCATCTTTCCCATGAGTCACAGACAAGGACCCGCCCCTTGTCGTCACACTACACTCCAGTCATGTGCCCAGCATGTTCACCTTTGCCTCAAAGTCTGCACCCTGGAGCCAAATCTTGGATGCCTCCCCGCATCCCTGTCTTATCTAGACTCGAACCTTTGGGCCAAGATCTGGATTCCAGTCTCTGTTCCTCTCCCTCCTAATTCCCATCTGACAGAGCGGTACCACAGGTGTTTGTGTTTTTTTTTGTTGTTGTTTTTTTGTTTTTTTACTGTGTGCTGTTGACACTGATGTGTGCTGTAAAACACGGTGTCTGATGAATACTGTTGAGGTGTGTGTCATACCTCCTGCTCCTCTGTGCAGCCATTCTCCACTTACAGGCTTCGTGGAATGTTTCCAGAAACCCTGGGAAATGTTTCCAGATCGTAGAAAGTCTAAGTGTTAAGAAATGGAAACCCCTCTATCATTGTGCGTACAAATTGTGAGAACACGGAGCGATACTTGAGGCATGCTTCAGGTGTTGGTTTAGAATGAAACAATCATTTGACACACTCTCATTGACAGAAACTGGACGTTGTTTGTGCAAATATATGTGTGCCAAGATGTGTGTGAAATCTGGATTGCATTCTGTTTTCTTTTTGTTGGAAAGTTGATATCCATAGATTGGTGTCACTACCATTCTGTGGTCTTCTCCCCCTTTTTTTGCTTTCTTTTTTCCAGTAACCAGTGTCTGTATGTGCTGATGTTTGCCAGGTATCAAAA
Source organism: Babylonia areolata (assembly GCF_041734735.1). NCBI lineage: Eukaryota > Metazoa > Mollusca > Gastropoda > Neogastropoda > Buccinidae > Babylonia > Babylonia areolata. Next base: position 2,717,537 of record NC_134885.1, on the reverse strand, counting down.
GACAAATTAGTCATGACTTTACTACACATTGACTTTATGAACACTGCTGAGTGCAGAGTCTGACCAAAGTCGGTGTTGAGTGAGATGACCCGTCCTCACGTTATGAAAGCATTCCTTTTCTCCACATATCAATCCCAAGACAGTCTTCTCCCCATACACTTTGTTGTATATTACAACATACCTTCTCTTTTTTTTCTTCTTTTTTTTTTCTTCTTTTTTCCTATTTGTGGAAGTTGGGTTTTTTCCTGGGAGGGAGAGTATCTCCACCGAATAGTGATGCTTGCCTTTCTCTCCCTGTCCTGGCCTTTATTTTGTGTTGTTGTTATAATTATCATGATAATGATAATCATGGTAATAATAATAATAATGATGATAATGTATGTTTGTATAGCGCCCTTTCTAAGAACTCCGGGCGGCTTCACATGAAAGAAAAAAAGTTACAGATTACATGAACCACTCACGGCCACTTTCTCTTTCTCTCTGCCCCCCCTTTCTGTCATTCCTCACACATGCAAGTTGAGTTTGCTACTTCCGGGAGGTTATCGGCCGTAGTATTTTCGTTTTCTCCGCATAGGCGGATAGTAGTTTGCACAGGACAGGAATGTCAGACCCCTGCCGGAGTCTGCACTAGTTGGGTCACAGTAAGTATGTTATTTAAACGTAATTTTAGATAGAAAATTTCCTTTTGCAGACATGGGGTGGTGTTGTAGAAGTAAGAAAGCCAAGAGTGCTTATATATTTTTACAGGTTTTGAAAAGATGAGTTGAATGAAGAGCGAAATGTAGAGATGGAGTCAGGTGACCGGAAATGATGTGGAGGGGAGTGGGGAGTGGGGGGCCGGGGGGGGGTCATTCATGTGCACTGCAGGCCTTTTGCATAAGACGTGTGTGCGCGTGTGTGTGTGTGCGCGTGTGTGTGTGCGTGTGTGTGACGAGTAGACATACAGATCCCACATTACAAACATGTGGTGTGGGAGAAAGACAGATGCCTGCTTGTTGTACAGGTGTCTGTGCAAGTCTCTCACATCCCAGCATTCACAGATATATAGAGAGAATAAGTAATCGGCTTTCTGTCTCTCCCTCTCTCTTCACTCCTTTCTTTCTCTCTCTCTCTCTTCACTCCTTTCTGTCTGTCTCTCTCTCTTCACTCCTTTCTGTCTCTCCCTCTCTCTTCACTCCTTTCTTTCTCTCTCTCTCTCTCTTTTTGGTCTCTTGGCTGAAGAGTGTATTTTTGATGTGAAAAGTTTATGATGGACACAGGACAATTCTGTGTCTCCCCCCTCTCTCTCCCTCTCTCCCTACCCCCCCTTTCTCTCTCACTCCCTTCCTCTCTCTCCCTCCCCCCCCTTTCTCTCTCCCTTCCTCTCTCTCCCTCCCCCCCTTTCTCTCTCACTCTCTTTCTATTTTATATTATTAATTTTTGTTGAGGACAGATACAATCCCACCATGATATAAGATGGAACAGTAGCAACCTGGTTGAGAAAAGAGTGCCTTTCAAATTAAGACCTGAACGACAACAGCTGCATGGGGTTTCACACCTCACTGGATGAAGCATTACCGCTTTGGGCACCTGTCTTCTGACAGTGTAGACATTGTCCTGGATATGATCACTCTGTCTGATGCTGTGGTTTTTTTTTGGTTTTTTTTTTGTTTAGTTTTTTTTTTTCTTTTGCTGCCCCATCATCTGCACCATTTCAGTGGCATTACCCCCACGCCGCTCATTTAGATTCTCCCATACACGGCCACACCCGGGTTCGTCCGTCACAGTTCCAGCGTCGGCAGTCCACAGGGAACCATCGATGTTAGGTCGCCAGGAGGCCACACACCAGAGGAGACCCTGCACTGCTGCTGAGTCACTTCGGTGGTGGATGCTGTGTTTTCTGTTGGACTACACAGCCCTGTTGGTTGTGTCAGAAAACAGTGTGGTTGACATTCTCATGATGGTGGTCTCCGTGTTCTCCTGACTTGACTGGCAAGCGGGTGTTGATTGAAGATGGTATTGGGACAGAAGGTTGGCAGGATTGCTGTTTAGCAGATGTATCAGTGGGTTTTTTTTTTTCTCTAGGTCCGTCCTGACTGGGTAGGGTTCAGACGCAGAATTCCATGAACAGACATTCCCTCCATGTTTTCAGCTAGCTCCTTGAGATGTGCCATGGCATTGATACAGAGGCTCAGAGATCGAGTCACCAGTTAGTGATGAGTAGTGCAACAGACTGCGAGTTCTTTTTTTTTTTTCCTTTCTTTTTTTTAATTTCTTTTTCGTCATGGTTGTGTGGTCAGTTTCTCTTCACTGAGACAGAGAGAAGTGCACTATATGGGCGTGTAAGTTTAGTGGATTTTTTTGGTTTAGATTTTGATCTTTATGCAGTATGTGCAAATTCCATGGAGTACTGCATGGATTTAGATCTTTATGCACTGTGTGCAAATTCTCTAGAGTACTGTTTGTATGTATTTAAACCTTACATTATTATTGCTGTACATATATTTATATCAATAATCAACATATCAATGTTCATGTTTTGGAAAGTCTTCTTGTGCAACAGTTTAGCTGCATAAAATTTGGATCTCCTCTGATAATACAAGATGGTATCTGTGTTTTCTTTGATAATAGAAGATGGTATCCATGTTTCTTTGATAATACATGATGGTATATGTGTTTCTTTGACAATACAAGATGGTATATGTGTTCCTTTAGCAATACAACATGCTATATATGTCTATTTGATAACACAAAATGATACATGTGTTTCTTTAACAACACTAGATGGTGTACATGTTTCTTTAACAACACGAGATGGTATACATGTTTCTTTAACAACTCAAGTTGTTACACGTGTTTCTTTCACAACACGAGATGGCACACGTGTTTGCAGCAGTTGAACTGATTGAAGTCTAGATCTGTGGAGACCGAAGAAAGTGGTGACGCGTTGTGTGCATGCAGCACGTTGCTGCGTCGTGTGATGCCAGAGACACACAGCGCTGTGTTGTTGGCACACCTGTGCCCAGAGTGTGTAGTGACAGGTGTGACACTGATCACTTTCTCTGTCCTCTGCGTGACGGATCCCAGCCACTGTGTGTTCGGGTTTTGTGTGACGTGTGCAGCATTTTCAGAGTGAGGCAGCTTCCGTTCGTCCCTCTTCCGTGTGGAATCCCAGCTGTTTGGAGGTCATTGGTGGAAGATTTCCCATGTAGAAATAATTGTGAGGAAAATTTATGTTGTGTTTAAATATGTATATCATGTGGATATTTTACTGAGCCTTTGCTGGGCAACTGAATTTTATGAAGATTATCGTGTGTGGACGTTTTTGGTGTGGTTTTTTTTGGAGGGTCGGGGGTACAACTGTGTGAAGAAGGAGTAATTGGGCTGGTGCTAGTGTACACACACGTCTGTTGGTATGTTGTGGATACCTGTAACAGCTGGGCCTGTGTCAGAGAATGTCAGTGTGACAGATACAGGTGTGCCTTTCTGTCTTTAGTTTGATGCTCTGCTCGTAGTGTTGACCGCTGATGTCACAGTGTGATGGTGGTGTTCCCCAGTCCTCAAGGATTGACTAAGCGCGTTGGGTTACGCCGCTGATGTCACAGTGTGATGGTGGTGTTCCCCAGTCCTCGAGGCCCGACTAAGCGCGTTGGGTTACGCCGCTGATGTCACAGTGTGATGGTGTTGTTCCCCAGTCCTCGAGGCCCGACTAAGCGCGTTGGGTTATGCCGCTGGTCAGGCACCTAGTTAGCGGATGTGGTGTAGCCTATATGGATTTGTCCGAACGCAGTGACGCCTCCTTGAGGAGCTGAACTGAACTGTACCCCAGTCTCTTGTTCTTTCTTGTTTTCATTTTGTTAGGGGTTTTTTTCTCCGCTTTTTTCAATGCTTCTGTCTGCAGGTAGACAGTGGTGTCATCACTGGTCTGATTTAGCTGAAAATAGTCCACTCATTTTGTTGATCCATAGTGAAGGGTGCAGTGGCAGTGTTGTGCTTATTTCTTTTTTCTTTTTTTTTAAAAGAAGAAGAAGAAAATGCATGCCTGCATGAACATGAACACACACACACATACACACGCATGCATGCACACAAGCATAAGCAAGCACACACACACACACACACACACACACACACACACACACACAGACTGCAGTGACATTTTACAGAACATATTTGTATTCAATTCTCATAACTCATATGTACATAATTATACATATGTCTACCTGGCTCTACCTGTATTAGAACGTGTGACGCCTGCACTTGTAGGAAGACTGAGCTGACATATGTGTACATACACATGCGAGTAAGACTACCGTATATAGATCAAGATGATAATATACAGTTCTCCACGTTTCTGGGCCACTTTCAGCACGTCTTGAGGTCATGGGGGTGGGGTCACATGAGTTGTCAGAATCTCTGGAAATCAGTTTCTCATCTGTAGCCCAGTTTATGGTCAGTTCAGTTATGCCTATCACTCCTCCCGGAGCATAGGCCGCTCACAACAGTCCCCCAGAGTCCTCTGTCCTGGGCTGCCCTTTCTGATTGTCTCCAGGTGTGCCCCATCTTCTTGGTGTCTGCCTCGAGGTCACGTCGCCAGGTGTTTCTTGGCCTTCCTCTCTTCCGTTTGCCCTGGAGATTCCATTTCAGTGCCTGCCTGGTGATGTTACTGTCCGGCTTCCTCAGGGTGTGCCTGATCCATCTCCATCTTCTGCGCCGAATCTCGTCTTTGGCTGGCAGCTGGTTGGTACGCCCAGTTTATGGTCACATGGTTAAATAGTTACAGCGTTTAAAGCTGACTAGCTGTGATGACAAACGTTTGCCAAAACTGGAAGCATCCAGTTCACCATGACAGTGCATCACCATGACAACAGATCACGTCACAAGGGTTAATAGAAATGAATCTCCAGAAGTTAGGTTCTTATCAGTTTCAAAGCAGTCACAACCGTAATCCATACATTTTGCAAGTTTTGAACTGAAAGAGTTCCTTGTTTGAGTCTGATCTGGATAAAAGGCTATAAAGTTTGTGTTTGTTTGTTGTTGTTGTTTTTTAAATCTGTAACTTGTGCCTTACCACAGACAGGTTTCTGTGATTTTGTTGACACTAGACATGCAGTTGAAACACAATTTTTCAGTTCTCAGAAACTTATTTTGTTCACACCAGACTTGTAGATGGAACACAGTTTAATGAGGTCTCAGAAACTGATTTTCATGACACTGGACAAGCAGATGAAACATAATTCAATGAGTTCTCAGAAACAATGATTATCTAGAGGACTTTTGGGACCATTCCAGGAATAATGGGTTTTTTCTTTTGTTTTTACATTCCAAATGAGTCTGTTGATCTGGATTAAATCAATGATGAATATTATCAACATCTTGCAGACCTGAGTGAGTTTGAGTGACTTTGCATGAAAGACATTGTGCCACAATGTTCAGGGTCATTGGAGTGGGGGTTTTTTTCAGGGTTTTTTTCTTTGTTTTATTTTATGTGTTTTAGATCATGTGACTGACAAAGTTTAAAACTGCATGACCCACATCACATTCGCAACAACACTCACATGAGGACTGATAGCTGCTTGTGTATTTGAGTCACTGGAACTGGAAACATGTCATATGGCCTGACCATCTGTTTTCATAATCAGCGTGTGTTGCCCGGAGTTTTATTTCATATTTCTTGTTTCTTTTCTAGTCAGAATGATAGTGCTTTTGAATAATATGTTTAATCCTAGTCCTGTTTTCTGCGTGGTGGAAGTAGCTGCTTGTGTGGAGTCCTGTTTGTTCTCAAGCGTTCTCCATAGATAAGAGATGATATACATATACCAGCTGAATCAGCTGTCCAGTAGATTTACAACTTTGTCAGTTTGATGTGAAGCGTGTGCCTTCTGTTATTGGTTTTTTCTTGGTGATTTCTGAATGTGTATGTTTGTAGCCTTGTGAAATTATGTGTTTTCTAGCTTTAGTGCAAGTTTGAACTTACCTTTTCTTGCCATGTTGTGAGTGTGTCATAATACTAAATAACAGTAGAAGGATTAGTCTGAATTACTGTATGGAGAGAATGAATTGCATTTATATGAAGTTCTTTCTCAGGAGAGAGGAGCCTGTTGTGTTTCAGTTTGTTGGCAGACTGTGTTCAATGATCTGTTCACCCTCACAATGGATCATATCTCTATGAAACAACAGCATTTGAAAAATACTACCATGAGTGATTTTTTTTTCTTCTTATTGACAGTTTTTATAAAACTTAATCTTGTTTGCAAAAATTCATATGTTAAACTTTTTTTTTTTTAATTGCTAACTTGCTGAGTAAAAAAAAACCTTCCTCTTCAACACAAGACTCGTGTATCTTTGATATATACAGCATGGGAGCTATTCTCATTGGGACGAGTTACGATGCCGCAGTTTGGAGAGGGGGAATGGATGGTCCAAAGTTGATCTCCTCTCCTCTCCTCTTCTCTCCAAAGGGCTTTTCTACTTGATGGCAACCCCCAGTAATTGTGACAAACTCTTGAGGCCTTATCTGGTGTTCCATATTTTCTGTGTGGAAAAGAAAAAAGTAGAGCCATTGATAGGGCAGGTTGTTTTGTGGCCAGGGTCTGCGAGAGACAGCAGGTGTGTATGATAGCTTCACTTCTTACCACAGTGTGCGTGGGGGGGCCACGTGTGTAGAGTGTCGTAAAAGAGAAAGCGCTGTTCTTTGAATGACCGGCTGCTGTTTTTCACAACACAGTGACAGTGGTGTCGTGGTGCTCATTGGTAGATTAGGTACAGTGTGTAAATATTTTTCAAAGTGCTATTTTGTGTTGTTGTTGTTGTGTGTATGTTGTTTTTTGTTTGTTTGTTTTTTAAGAATGATTATGACAGTATGAGTTATTTAGTACATAATCTTTGACTTGTAAAAGTGCTGTTGTCTTATTGATAATTCATAAGGATAAAATGCTATTCTTGTATAGTGGTGATTATTATGGTATGAAAGACATTTCTTTAGAATAATATAGTGTTGTTGCTTAGAAAATGGTTAATAGTATAAAAGGCAGTTCTCAGTAGATACATGAGGGTTTGTACTTGATTTGGGAGTTCTTTTGATAATGGTTGACAGTATAAATGATTGATAAAGAGTTGGGCTGTTTTTGTCTTGTTTTTTTGTGGGTTTTTTTTTCTCTCTGTCTTTGTTTTTGTTTTGTTTTGTTTTTTGTTGTTAGTGGTAGTGATTTTGTTGTTGTTTTTTTTGGGGGGTGTTATTTTATAAGATGCCGTTGGTAGGGTAAAATACAGCTCATTACATAATGGTTGTTTGTGTTATACGTAGTTCCTTACATAATAGTTCGTAGCATAACATATAGTTCTCTACATAATGGTTGGTAGTGTAAAATGCTGCTCTTCACGTAATAGTTGCAAGTGTCAAATGTAGTTTACATTACGGTTGGTAGTGTAAATTGTTCTTCACAAAATGTTTGATGTTGAGTGCTGTTTTGTCATAATGGTTGGAAGTGTAAGATACTGATTCTTGATTTTTCTTTTCTGATATATCATCTTGATAGATCAGAAATGGAGACATCAAACCCAGTCATCAGTGTACACACAGGAGCTCACTGTTACAAAGGGTGAAATGCACTGTGCAGAAAGAACTGTACCATTCTTCACAACAGCTTCTCTTCACAGATCTGTGTGTGCTCAAATCTGAGTGGTCTCCAACACGCCACTGTTTTCTCATATGCTCATGTTGTTGGTTTTTGGGGATTCTTTGGGGGGTTTTTTGGTGGTGTGTTTTTTTAATCATCAGAAATTCAGGTGAAATTTACCAAAGAAACTTGCCGCACACGATTTATACTGTGATGCTGGATTGTTCTGACTGAAAAGATCGAGCACTGCTGTCTTACGTCTGCTCGGATTTTTAGAAAGTTTGTTTTAATATTTTTCCAGTCTTGTGTTTGTGGACAGTTGATACATGAGTTGCTTAACAAAGGAAGAATGTTGTAGTATTGCTGTGAATTATAAGCCATGCTGTCTGGAACAGGATACAGAATGGAGTTTGGAGTTGTGATCAAAACTGACCAAACTGCAGCCATTGCAAACAAAAGTCATTGGACACCAGCACAATTTATCTTGTTTTGAACAGATTTTTTTTTTTTTATTCAGCTATTAGTGAATCAACATCATCTTGGCACTTGTAACTTTGTCAACACTGCCTTTATGATCATTTTCATAGTTGTTTTTATTGCATTCAACATAATTTCCATGGTTTGTTCACGCTAAAATGTACTTATTGGTGAGGTGTGTTCTTGTGTTCCTGGTGCTGTGTTTAGAATCTGGGCAGACTTTGCCATTTCTAGACATTTTATTTTCATCATTAAACACACACACAAAAGAAAGACTGTGTGCAAAGATGTTTGGTGTGGTGGCAACATGTGTTTTTTTATAGTTCATTTGCTCTATGTAAATTAAGGCATTCATCTTTGTGTGTGTGTGTGTGTGTGTGGTCCATGTATGTGTGGTATGTGTGTGTGTGAAGAAGTACTTGTGATATTCATCCATATGCACACACACGCACGCACGCAAAGCTTGAAACGCACAGTGGGCATGTTACATGAGGCTCCTGAAGATGATCAAAACAAACAGTCTGGAAAACCAAAACTATTCATGTGACTATATAGTGGTGAGGTGACCAAAGGAAAATTGTCATGAAAATAAAAATGTGTTGCATTGTTGTGTCTTTTTCTAGTTTTGTTTTGATTTGTTTTATTTTGTATTCAATTCACTGTTTCAAGACCACCTGCATGACTTCAAAATGGTGTGTGTGTGTGCGTGCGTGCATGCGAGCTTGTATTTGAGCGTGTGTGTGTGCATGCATTGATTGAAGAGTATTATAAAAGGGTCTGGTTAAGTTGAGATAAGAAAACTTAATTGTCTCATAAAGAGAAATTGCATCAGGTGCTTCAAAATAACCAACCAATTAACCAACACACACATACAGAAAAACCACATTAAATATGTTTTGTTTTAAACAGGAGCAATAAAAACATAGCTGTCTCTGTCTCTCTCTTGTGTTTTTAATCATAAAGGAAGTAGAATAAGAATGGTGAAGTAGTGATTTAATGGAACATTTGTAAATGTGTGCTTGTTCAGTGTTTTGAAGTGTTTTTATGTTTATCTACGAATAAAATATTTTTGTTTCAAATTGTCTGTGTCAGTGTTTGTGTTTGTGCCTGTTCCTATGTGTCAGTGTCCAGCTAATTGACAAGCTGATTGGTCACATGTTATATATATACAATATTAAGTAGAGTAGTTGTTTTCATACAATTAATTTCAGTGTTTGAAAAGTTGGGTTGTTTTTTTTTATCAGTCCTTTAATACCATTATAATCAAGCCCTTTTTTTCTTGTGTGTGTGTGTGTGCATGCGTGCGTGCATGCATGTGTGTGTGGGTGGGTGGGTGCACCTTTTCTGCCATTTCTTTCATCACCATCGGATCATTAATTGTTGGTTGTTAAAGGTGGTGATACTGATTATGATCGTGATGTTTTGGTGGTGTTATTCAGTTGAACAATACATCTGTAGAATGGTTAAGACCCTTATCTGCCAATACAATGTCAGCACGCATTTGGCGCACTGAAAAAAGAACCCGTGGCAACATGTTGCCCTCTGGGAAATTTCCGTAGAAGAAATCCACTCTGATAGTTACAGAAAGATACATGCATGCATTCAAGGCGCATTGGGTCATGCTGCTTTTCAGTATCAGTATCAGTAGCTCAAGGAGGCGTCACTGTGTTCGGTCAGATCCATACACGCTACACCACATCTGCCAAGCAGATGCCTGACCAGCAGCGTAACCGAACATACTTAGTCAGGCCTTGAGAAAAAATAAACTATACATCAAAACATTTTCTTTAATAATAATAATATATAATAAATGGGGTTGTTTTTTTTTTGTTCTTGTTTTTTTTACTTTTAAAGATAAATGCATAAAAATACTACTACTAACAATAATAATATTTATAAATGTTAATGAAGTCAACTCTATGCACACACACACACAAAAAAAAGGGAAAAAAAGACCCCCCCCCAAAAAAAACAAAAAAACAAAACAACAACAAACAAACCCAGACTTGGTGTAACGCGTATGGGTTTGATCGAGCACAGTGACGCCTCCTTGAGAAACAGAAATGTCTACAGCCTACATCTTTACACATTTCACTATCAGTGCGACTGGCAAAGCTTCAGGCACACGATACAAACGACGTGTAACTCAGTGAAGGCTGGTTTGTCCATACCGCCTGCTACAACAATTATAGATAAGCAACACTGCAAAAAAATAGGACAGATCTACTTGATGGTCGGTCCTGTAATGTAATAATATAGATAAAACTGAGCTCGATGAATCTGGCGCAGAACGCGCGCGCGCGCACACACACACACACACACACACACACACATACATACAGTCGCGCGCACACACGGGCGTGCACACACCAACCTTCCCACCTCCCTCACTCCCCTCCCCCAACACACATGCACTCATCCATCCATACATGCATACAGACATACACAATAATATGAACACATACACGCACCTGCTTCCATCCATCCATACTATACATACATATTGAAAATATGACCAGTCACACACACACACACACACACACACTGTTCAGTTTGCACACGATGGTTGTTCCTCCCAGTCCAAAAGCCTGAGAATTTTACGTTCGTCATTGCCTTATGACGTCACGAGCACACTCTTGATAAAAGAGCTTGTGAAGGTATTCGTTGCCATGACGACAGTGGTCAGTGACCTTTGTTTAATTAATGGTGTAAGGAGGGGAGGGGAGGCGGTATATGTGTTACATAAGATAGTACTGAGAATGTTTGGTGTCCTGTTTCTGACATTTTAGGGGGCATTTTCAACGTGTTTTCACAGACACAGATTTCGGTGTAGTTCTGTGTGTATGTGTGGGAGGTGGGGGGGTGGGGGAGGGTTGTCTGTCTGTCTGCCTCTCTCTCTCTCTCTGTCTCTGTCTTGACCTCACCGTTGCTGTCTGCCTTTTTACCGGTCTGCAAAATCGTGTGAATTGCTCAGTCACAGGTATCCCCTTCAGAAAGGACTATGGCCTTGAGGACGTGCCGAATTAACTTTTCCAGTTCTCTACATCTTCATGCGTGCGTGCGTGCGTGTGTGTGTGTGTGTGTGTGTGTGTGTGTATGTGTGTGTGTGTAGACTCTCTCTCCCTCTTTCTGTGTGTCAGTGTGTGTGTGTGTGTGTGTCTGTCTGTGTCTCAGTCCGTTTGTGTGGAAGAGAGAGGGAGAGACACGGAAGCAGAGAGAGAGAGAGAGAGAGTGTGTGTGTGTGTGTGTGTGCTAGTAAGACATGAATAATATTTCAAGTAACGAGTTACAATAAAGGCACAAGATGTGACCAAATGTCTTTTGTTGGTGTTTTCGTGCCGGTGTATGTGTGTGTATGTCTGTGTGTGTGTGTGTGTGTGTGTGTGTGTGTGTATGTCTGTGTGTGTGTGTGTGTCTGTCTGTCTGTCTGTCTGTGTCTCAGTCCGTTTGTGTGGAAGAGAGAGGGAGAGACACGGAGGCAGAGAGAGAGAGAGAGAGAGAGTGTGTGTGTGTGTGTGTGTGTGTGTGCTAGTAAGACATGAATAATATTTCAAGTAACGAGTTACAATAAAGGCACAAGATGTGACCAAATGTCTTTTGTTGGTGTTTTCGTGCCGGTGTGTGTGTGTGTATGTCTGTGTGTGTGTGTGTGTATGTCTGTGTGTGTGTGTGTGTGTGTGTGTGCGCGCGCGCGCGCGCGCGCGCATGCGCCCTTTTTCTTTAAATCTTCATAACCACAATTGTTCTCAGATCTAGATAGCCGCCTCAGACAATGATGTGTGTGTGTGTGTGTGTCAGTGTGTGTGTGTGCACGCGCACGTATGTGTTAAAAAGCACGTGTGTTAAAGTGTGCACGGAAGTATGAATACAAATGGAAGAAGAAAACATTAAAAGAAGCAGATCAAAAACGAACAATATCAGCATGGCATATATTTATTCACTATAGAGTCTAACAGATGTATCAAAATACAAAAAGAGTTCATCATAGTTGGGGGTGGTGTGTGCATGTGTATGCGAGCGCGCACAAACGCTCGCGCGTCTTCGTGTGTGTGTGTGTGTGCCGTACGTTTGTCTGTGCGTCTGTGTGTGTGTGTGTGTGTGTGTGTGTGTGTGTGTGTGTGCGCGCGCGCGACACACACACACACACACACAAACGGTAACTACGTATACGCGTTGTGTGCACGTGAGTGTGTCTGTGTAGCCGGACGTGCACAGCGTGGTGTGTTTGTGTTTGAGCGCGAGCGTGCGCCGGCTGAGAAAAATGAAATTACATCAATTTATGACACAAGTGCTCCTAAACAAAACCAAACCAAACAAAAAAAAGTCCAACAAGCGTTACTGGCTTTAGTTTTCAGACTGGCATGATCGGATACATGCAAGTAAGTTGTAGGCTATTGTGGTTTATGATCAGTTCCTAAATTAACATGTAACCCAACAGTAAAACGTAGCCCAATTAACACGTGTCCCAATTCAAAGGTGGCCAAATTAACACGTGGGACAATCAACACGTACCCAAATAACAAGAGGCCACATTAACACGTGGCCCGATTAACACGTGTCCCAAATAGCAAGTGGCGATGATTAACATGTGGCCCAATTAACACGTGATCCAAGTGGCCCAATCACATTGCTGCCTGCCTTGTCAGTATCGCTGTCCAATGAAGGTGATCCGGTGTCAGCCTGTGTCTTTTTTCCATACATCGTCGTTTCGTCCTGAAACAGTCATTTTGAAACACTCGGGTAACGCTCGTATTTTTCACATGCAAAAAAATCAGCACTGTTATAGTCCCGACACTAGTTATATGAAGAGATAGGGAGAAAGAAGAAAATAAGAGAAAGAGACAGTCAAAGATAGAGACAGAGAGATATAGAGGTATAGAGAAACAGATATAAGAGAGAGAGAGAGAGAGAGAGAGAGAGAGAGAGAGAGAACGATTGCCAAAGAGATTTTTCTATAATACTCAACGAGGGTGGATATCTAAAAATGAAGAACCTGACACTCAAAATTTGTGCAAGAAAAACAAAACAAAACAAAAATGCACACGTGATCAGCAAATCGCTTATATATGAGTCAAAGTGTGTGTGTCGTCAGTGTGTGTGTGCGTGCGTGTGTGTGTGTGTGTGACGTGTGCGTGCGTGCGTGAGTGCGTGCGTCAGTGTGTGTAGTGTATGTTTGTGTGCCAGTGTGTGTGTGTGTGTGTGTGTGTGTGTGGTGTGATGACAAGCCGGTTGATGTGACTCGTGTGAATCTGGGTGGAAAAACTACTGTGATGATCCTGGCACAGCTTTAACCTTCTATTCCCCAGATCCCCCGCCCACCCACATTTTCAGTCGCCAAGCAAACTCTCCTTTCTGCTCTAACAAACAGATGAAGAGTGTATGTGTTGGGTTGGGTTGGGTATGGATGCGTGCGAGTGCTCTGAGATGTAGTTCTGCGTGGCTCGTGTTATAGCGCAGGCTACATCTTGACGCCAAGGGAGAAGAGAAGAATATAATATACTTGGCGTCTGTGAACCACGATATTTTATACAGCCATATACCCCCCACCTCTCTCTCTCTCTCTCTCTCTCTCTCTCTCCGAGTCTTTCACACACACACACACACACACACACACACACACACACACACACACTGACACGACATACACACACAACATACCAAACATCTTCTCTGCTATCCATATATGCCAAGTCCAAACGACATGATTTGCGCCGAAAAAATTGCCATTTCAAAATGTAGAGTACGTTAGTGAATACATACACATATAAAAAGGGCCGTCAACAGGAGTGTGTATCTATATAGAACTTTTAAGAGCAGAGAAACGGTATTTTATTTGTTTCTTTGGTTAACTTCGCTGCGAAAACATTTGAAAAGACGCTTACTGTATTAACACGGGCGACCTTTACGAACTTTGTTATCGCCCCTTGTTCATGTGGGGTTGTGAATAACCTGCGTCTCTCTCTCAAAGTGGAAATGAAGATGAGTTGCATTTTGTTTTACGTTGTCCTGCTTTAACCAGTTTGAGAGTACGATATATCCCACCTGCTTTTTATAGATATCCCAGTCAATTTCGTTTAAGTCTACTTCTAGCATCTGAAAAAGAAAGCATCATAAGGAATTTGTCAATATACTTGTACAAGGCATTGCATTTCAGATCTGTTGCAACTTCATGATTTTCTTCAGTGACTGTGCTTGCTTATGTATTGTACCCCTTCATGAGGGGCAATGGCCTTTATATGAATAAAACATCCGTATCCGTATCTCTCTCTCTCTCTCTCTCTCTCTCTACCTCTCACTTGCTCTCTGTCTCGGTTGAGCAGGACGGCAAAAGGAGATGATGTACACTTTAGTTGTTCTCTGTTGTCCAAAACTTAATCATATTAGAGTTGAATCTGTCCATCCTAAATATCATACAGACATCCTGGTCTGTTCAGACTGACTTTATTAATGTCATGCACAAAACCCGTGATATTATACGTAATCTTTCCTTAAGTTGTACATGGCTTACAAATGTAGAGAAACGGTCATTCCATCAGTAGTCTTGTTTCCCCTTCATGTAGGGTTATGGCCTATACTATGAATAAACCGCTTATTCATTCAATAAACCATTCATTCATTTCATTCTCACGCACTCGCTGACACACACCGTGACGCGCCCGGGGCGCACGGCAGAGAGACAAACAGACACAGAGAGGGAGGGCAATACAGAGCAAACACACACCCACCAGTGGTACTTACCAACACTGCTCTCTCAATCATCACGATTCGCTAGAAGTTCGCTGCTTGCCTTGATGATGGTGATGGTGATGGTGGTGGTTGTTATGTTCAGTGTTTACCAGTTTCTGCGCCGTTTTGCGTGTGTGGCCACAGGGGTCGGGTCTGTTAGTGCGGTGTGTGGCCTCTTTCTTGCTGCGTCCTTTCCCGCTGTGACTGGAGTGCAACCATTTGTCTCGCTCCATACTCATCAGATCGTACTGGTCCATGTAAGTCTCCACGAAATACGTTGACATGTTTTAGGGGGTTTAAAAGCCACTTGTTTTTCGAATTTATGAAAACTCAAAATAGGTTGACAGAATTTTTCAGCTTGAAATGGCCGTCAACTGGGAGACTATGTTGTAATTTGGCCTGGAAAAATGGTTATTTTCTGTAGAAATATATTCTGTTTTATGCGATTATTCAAAGTGTGAACAGTAGGTCTTCGTACCCTGCTAGTTTTGCTTCTGAAAACCGTTGAAAGTGTCTGCTTTTATACGTGCGCGGCCCTGACTGATGTCATTTCTATCCACGTGGACTGAAAACAGCACTGAAGGCCCTACACGCGGCGTACGTCTGCTTGTGATATCTCCGTCAGTGTGAAAGTGAATCATCCAATCGACTTTCAGAAACGGCTGTCAGCTGGTGCTTATTTGCATACACCTCCCTCTCTCCTTTCTCGGTCTCCCCTTTGTGTGTGTGTGTGTGTGTGGTGTGTGTGTGTGGTGTGTGTGTGTGTGTGGTGTGTGTGTGTGTGTGTGTGGTGTGTGTGTGTGTGTGGTGTGTGTGTGTGTGTGTGTGTGTGTGTGTGTGTTCATGATATGCGTGTCTCCCAGGCTCTGATTCATGCGAGTGACTGGGGAATAGGATGTGTGTGACAGCAGTCGCCTTTTTTTTCCAATCTTTCTTCTCCCCCCCCCCCCCCCCCACTCCCTCAGCTTCTAACCCCGCACTTTCTCCCCCACCAATCCCATCCCAACATCTTTTAAGTAAAGGCAGCGGCGTAAAATTCATGATCTTCCTCCGCGCCACCCCCGAGTGAAGAAGTTTCAGCATCTTTCATCAGTCGTCATATGTGAATTGAATCTGCGTTTGTTAGGGTTTTTCGGTTGAGGTGTTTTCCCTCTGATAAAGTGTCGGTCTTTCGTGTGAAAAAAAAAAGTCTGTTCCGTTTCCACTTTCCCGATGTTTCTTCTGATCCGTTAATTTTCATTTTATTCTTTCTAAACAAACTTTTGTGTCTCCAAGCTTGTGTGTTCGACCCAGTGATTTCAATTCGTGTGTGAGTGTGTGTGTTTGCGTGCGTGCGGTGTGTGTATGTGTGTCAGTGCGCGCGATAGCCAAGTTTCATAAATATGTATCCGAAAACACAGAAAAGGGTTATCCTGATCAACACAAGTTTCAGTTTCAGTAGCTCAAGGAAGCGTCACTGCGTTTGGACAAATCCATATACGCTACACCACATCTGCCAAGCAGATGCCTGACCAGCGGCACAAGTAAAGGAGAAACCATTCGGAACGAAAGGGACAGGGAGTCCACCCCGCTGTGTGTCCCGTTGGTTACGTCGTTACCCACAGCCCCCGCTGTCCTAGAAGGATGCTGGAGGGGGGAGGTGGGGGGGTGGAGGGGGGGGCGGGGCAACGAACAGGTGGGCCTGAGGGAGAGGGGAGTCGTGGAGGTGTGGTCGGGGCTGGCGGGGACCGTGAAACCTCTGAAGGGAAATCCATGACTGATTCATACTCGAGGCAACAGGCCGGACCGAGCTGGGATTTCATCATTTTCAAGTCAGTGAAAATGCCGCGTACGTGTTGACTGATGAAAACATTATAAATAGTTCAGGTTTTATCTTCTTTCGGTTTCTGTGGATGGCCCGGCGTTACATGTCCAACCAACTGCGTTGTTTCAGCTCCACTGAGTCAGTTTCCAGCTGTGCACAGAAATACCCACGTGCCAATAACCTTCAGTTCAGGATCGGCGTCCGCCACTGTATCTTGTTCACAACGGGTGCTGTAACAATTACGTCTGCTATTACTGCTACTGCTTCTGTTACTGCCACTGCTGCTACTACTACAAATGATGTCGATGATTATACTGTGCTACTGCTGCTACTTCTACCATTACTCTGCTCCTGCTGCTGTGCAGTATGATGATGATGATTTCATAATAATGATGACGATGGTGATGATGATGACGACGATGACGATGGTGATGATGATGACGATGGTGACTGATGATAATGACGATGATGACGATGGTGATGGTGATGACGATGGTGACTGACTCGTGATATTGACGACGATGACGATGGTGATGATGGTGATGACGATGGTGATGACGATGGTGGCAACCGTGATGCATAAATAAGTTCTTTCGTCATCTTGCTCTTTCGATGTCAGTCATTTTCTTCTACGTTGTTTTGTATTTGTATTTCATTTTATCCTAACAGATTTCTCTGTGTGAACTTCGGGCTGCTCTCCCCCGGGAGAGCGCGTCCTACGCTACAGCGCCACTTTTTTTTTTTTTTTTTCTGCGTGCAGTTTTATTTGTTTTTCCTATCGAAGTGGATTTTTCTACAGAATTTTGCCAGGAACAACCCTTTTGTTGCTGTGGGTTCTTTTACATGCGCTAAGTGCATGCTGCACACGCCGGGACCTTGCTTTATCGTCTCATCCGAATAACTAGCGTCCAGACCGACCACCACTCAAGGTCTAGAGGAGGGGGAGAAAATATCGGCGGCTGAGCCGCAGTGATTCGAACCAGCGCGTTCAGATTCTCTCGCCAGTTCATAGGCGGACGCGTTACCTCTAGGCCATCACTCCACGTGTATTTCAGTATACTGAGACACGTTCTGGCCAAACTGACCCTTAATTGAAAGCACCGTACTCCAGCTGTTTTCATGAGTCTGAGTGGAAAACGAGTGACCGATAGTATATTACGCACACCAAGTGCTGTTCAGTTGACTGGGTGAACTTAAAATAATGGCAAAATTATTGTTGCAGACCAGGCTTTCTCTCTCTCCCTCTCTCTCACGGCACACACATACACACACACACACACACACACACACACACAGATACAGCTGTAAATTTCATGGCTCCGAGTCACAGATGGCTGACTCATATTTATGCGGAGGAGGGGAAAGTGAATTCTGCACATTCACTCAATAAAAAAAAAAAAAATGTAACAGTTAAATGGTTTGTCGGTAATATCATACATTTTTGTGGGTGTGAGTGTGTGTGTGGGTGTGGGTGTGCCTATCGTGAGGAAAGCGGGTGAGGAGGGCGTCAGTGTCACACACACACACACACACACACACACACTGGGCACAGGGAGAGCAAAATCTGAATTCTCATCATAAACGTCTTTAACCAGCGAGTTAATCAGGGCACGGCCTTCCACTGTACTTTCTTTAACTAAGAAATTGTCGATCACCATACACATGTGCCCGAAACTTATAACTGACTAAATATACATTTCAGACCGCGAATTATAAACTGTTTAAACACAATACACGTTATTTTTAAGACCCCAAAATTCAGGAAAACAACACACAGTGATCTCATCAAGTTTGACCTGTCACACACGAAACTTGGCCACCGCCGGATAGTCAACCCTTCTGTGACCCTCTTCATCCACAAGCTATTAGTGGCTATCAGCATTAGCAACATGTTCGTTTATTTATTTATTTATGTATAGTCTGTTCATCTAAGATGATGAGAGACTGAAGATATATGATATTATTATTATTATTAAGTTGTTATTTCTATCATCATGATAATTACTATTTTATCATTATTACTTAGAAATCATTTCTGAAAAACAGAAACAAGAACAGAACAACTTAAAGAACTCCGCGTTCTTTATTAGAACAGCTGTAGACTGGAACAATCTGAACGTGACGATCAGCTGCTGTCAAGGGTGCAGGACCACCACCACAGTGGCAACAGCATGCGCGCTGTGTAGAAGCTACACAGCCAACCCCCCCCACCCCTCCAGCCCCCTACCTCCATCCCCCCACCCCCTCCGCCCTCAACCCCCTGTTGTGTATAGCATTTTTGGCTCCAACAACGTATACCATCAAAGTAAAAAAAGACAAACTCAAAACATGATAGTGGCAAGGGAAGAATCAGTTATTCAAAAGCATCAGTGACACTTTCACCTCCGTCAGGGCCGTGACCCACTTTGACTGCTTCGTGGACTGATTGATTGGTTGATTGATTAAATGGTTGGTTGATATGGATACTTACAGAGCCAGTGATCGGTCAGATACCAAGTCAGCCTGAGAGGCTTTACAAACATGGACACATTTGCACAACAGGCTGCCTACCTGGTTTCGTGGGGGCAGTCTTTCCTCCTTTTATATTTCTCCAGTAGTCACTTTTTCTTTGTCCACTAAATTCTTTGTGCCAGACAATCTCCCCCACCCCCAACACACATACGCGCGCGCGCACACACACACACACACACACACAGAGTGACTGTCATTGAGAGATAGAGAGAGAGAGAGAGAGACAGACAGACAGATAGATAGAGAGAGAACACGTACACTAGCCCCACTGATATGGATCAACGCCCAAGCCTGGCAGTGCATTCATGCACACTCTTTGTTTATGAGTCTGTATACGCGTACGTGTGATACGCATGCGTGAGTCAGGTATACGAATGTGTGTGTGTGTGTGTGTGTGTGTGTGTGTGTGTGTGTGTGTGTGTAGATGGGGTGCGGATGGCGGTGGGGGAACTCTCCCTCTCACTGACCAACCCAGCCAGAAAGACCACGGTCAGCACGATCAGCTTCCATGTCAATATTGATCAGCTTGACCTGACCCCTGACCCCTGACCGGTGACCTCTGACTGACCTGTGAGGCCCGCAGGCGTGTTTTGTAGGTCGCCGTGGTCTCCGATAAGAGATGGGGTTGTGGGGTCATGGAAATGATCGAACAGGATCGACAATATCATAGAAATGGCCTAACATCCTACAGTATCTTGACCTCAGGTCAACGGCAGCCGTTGTTTTCGTCAACGACTTTAACCGTTACTCTAGGTCGTCTACAGTACGCTCCCGTTTACACTGACTGGTTGATTGATTGACTGATATGAATACAAGATATAGCGCTTACATCCTGAGTCAGAGACCAACCCCAATAAGTGTTTTACAAACAGTTTCTCCCACTGAGTATGAGGTTCATTTAGAACAAACACGGAAAGCGTTTACTGCCGTCGGTTGGGGCCGAAGTAGGTGGTGTCCTGTATGTGTTAAGTCAGAACAGGCACTATATACTGAACACCACCGAAATGACTAAGCAGCAGTGCTGGGTTCTCTCTCACGTGTTGCCTCGTGGCGACCTAACACTGCTAGTTTCCTGTGGATTGTCACGGGTGAACCCGCGTGTAAGGGGGATTATTCGTGTAAGGGTGGCTGCGTAAGGGGGATTTAGAATGAGTGATGTGGAGTCGTGCCACTGAAATGGTGCATATAATGGGACAGCAAAAACGAAAACAAACAAAGTGTAGACATGGAGGCTGATCTGACAATGTGTAGACATGGAGGCTGATCTGACAATGTATCAAAGCCAACCAACGTGACAAAATGAATGACACAAGTGTTGGAACAGCAGTTCAGATCAAAACACATGGTCTGACATCGTGGGGCGGACAAAGGATTTCCAGTGTCATCTCAATACTTGATGTCACCCACATCATATTTGAAACTGACGGGTGCAACAGCTGAGTGGTTAAAGCGGTGGACTTTCAATCGGAGGGTCCCGGGTTCGAATCCAATTCACAGCACCTGGTGGGTTAAGGATGGAGATTTTTTCCAATCACCCAGGTCAACACATCTGCAAACCTGCTAGTGCCTGAACCCCCTTCATGTGTATATGAACGCAGAAGATCAAATATGCATGTTAAAGATCTTGTAATCCATGTCAGTATTCGGTGGGTAATGGAAACAAAAACCTACCCAGCATGCACCCCCTCCCCTCGAAAACAGAGTATGAGTCCCTGCAGGTAAAACGAGTCACAGCCCACAAACAATTAACGAAAGAATATTTCAAAATGATAATGACGAACACTTTTGCTTTTGGCTGACATTTTCCAAATTCCTTTCCTTCATATCATAAACATCCTCTGACTAAATAAGACAAATGCTTACATTTATGCATATTCTAAGCATTAATGATGAGGGCTGTTGATTCTGAAAGTGTGTGTGTGTGTGTGTGTGTGTGTGTGTGTGTGTGTGTATGTTTGTCTCTGTGTCTCTGTGTGCATGCAGTGTTTGTACACTGACAGAAAATGTAGTACAATTTTTTGTTATTGTGCTTTATACAATTCGAGTGTATAAAAGAATAGAAATAAAACATCATAGTTTTACTGCTACACTGGCATAATCACACTGCTCATCATTACATAGACATTATAATGAGCAGCTGAGTTCATGGATGCAACATGTCAGAACATGAATATATACAGCTTCACAAAAAGATATCTGAAAGACATACAGGTAGACGACGTGTATCACATGACATCATGCCACTCATTCCGGTATTCTGCAGTGCACTGTTTGATGTTCAGCATCTTTTCATGCAGTCTGTTCCCTGAAATCTTTCGTCTTGTTCACAACCTGTGCCTCTGTTATGGCTGACCTGTCCAACAATTTTAAATCAAATATGTAAGGACATCTCAATGTCCTTTGTGTGTGTGTGTGTGTGTGTGTGTGTGTGTTTGTCTCAGCATATGTGTTTGTGTACATGCATGTGTGTGTGTGTGTTTGTTCATACCCATGTTTATGGATGCATGTGGCTTTTCTAGTTTCTCCACCTGTGGAGTCAACATAAAATGAATTAATATCTTATGGAAGCACTTTGGGCTCAAGAGCCTCAAAGGAGACTGGACACCCTAAATCCTAATCAACTATTATCAGTTTCCGTTTCAGTAGCTCAAGGAGGCGTCACTGCATTCGGACAAATCCATATATGCTACACCACATCTGCCAAGCAGATGCCTGACCAGCAGTGTACACCAACACGCTTAGTCAGGCCTTGAGAAAGAAAAAAAAAAGAAGATAAATACATAAAAAAAAGAACTACTACTACTAATAATAATATATATATACGGCACAAAAACTTGATGAAGTCAACTATAAGCGTACAAAATAAAATAAAATAAATAAATAATATTAATTTAAAAAAAAAACAAAAAAAAACAACTAAATAAATAATAATAATGATAATAATAATAAATAAATAAATAAACTATTATCAATAATTCAGTAAAATAAAAAGGCATTCCAAAAAACATCACGGTCTCTCGAGTCTCCTTGCCTGTCAGTCTTTCTATCAAACACCTTTGATATCCTTAAAATCACACACACACACACACACACACACACACACACACACACACACACACACACTCAAAAGTTCCACAACACTTTCACAATGTCTGATGTGACCTTCTTCTTCTGCGTTCGTGGGCTGCAGCTCCCACGTTCACTCATATATAAACGAGTGGGCTTTTACGTGTATGACCGTTTTTACCATGCCATGAAGCCAGCCATACTCCGCTTTCGGGGGTTTTTATGTGACCATTCCCCCTCTCCTCCACATCACGACACGTCCTGTACACACCGCCAGTCTCCAGCACCAATGGTTCCATGCACCCTGACAAGTAAAGCACCATCAGCAGCCACACCCACATGTCAGAGTCTGCCCACTGCAGAGAAAGGCTGCGACATGTCTGTGACATGTCAAATAATGTTTCTTCATTCTTTCTGTTTTTACATTAAGAATACTAGTTATTACCTGCAGTGTGTGGATGTATGTATGAAACGATGTATGTGATATTTTTTACATTTGTATCTTCGTAATATTTGTTGGGGCAGTTGTTGGCTTTTACAGTTATGGTCCCCATGTTGTTTACTTGTCTATGTTGTGATAATGCACCTGACCAAATTTCTCCAGTTGGAGATAATAAAGTTATTCTTATCTTATCTTATCTTATCGAAGTCCAGTGTCTCAGAGCCAATGCTGCTGTTTGGCTGAAAAAGGCAGCGACGTGTCTGCATCGAAGTCCAGTGTCTCTGAGCCAATGCTGCTCTTGGCTGCTGGAAAAGGCAGTGACATGTCTGCATCAAAGTCCAGTGTCTCTGAGCCAATGCTGCTGTTGGCTGCTGGAAAAGGCAGCGACATGTCTGCATCGAAGTCCAGTGTCTCTGAGCCAATGCTGCTGTTTGGCTGGAAAAGGCAGCGACATGTCTGCATCAAAGTCCAGTGTCTCTGAGCCAATGCTGCTGTTGGCTGCTGGAAAAGGCAGCGACATGTCTGCATCGAAGTCCAGTGTCTCTGAGCCAATGCTGCTGTTTGGCTGGAAAAGGCAGCGACATGTCTGCATCAAAGTCCAGTGTCTCTGAGCCAATGCTGCTGTTGGCTGCTGGAAAAGGCAGCGACATGTCTGCATCGAAGTCCAGTGTCTCTGAGCCAATGCTGCTCTCGGCTGGAAAAGGCAGCTTTGGTTTTCAGTTTTCAGTTTCAAGGTGGTGTCGAAGCTTGCAGACTGATCCACATACGCTACACCATATTAGTGTAAAAAAAAAAAATAAATAAATAAATAGATGAATAAATAAATAAATGAATAAGCTTCAGAAGACATGGAGAATGGTGCAGAGGATGGCCACAAATGTCTCGGCGATGATTTCTGTCACACCAAAAATGTTCCAGTGATGATCTCTCTCACACCACACCTGCCTCAGTGATGATCTCACACACACACACACACACACACACGCACACACACACACACATACACACACACACACACACACACACACACACACACATTCTCACACCACACATATATCAGCAATCTCTGTCATATTTCGAAATAAAAAAACCAACAAATCAGCACTGATCTCCGTCACACCACAGATGTCTCTGCTGTGATCTCCATCACACCACAACCATCTCAGCGACGATCTCCATCACAATGCTGGTCACGCAGGCTGGTGTTGGGAGGCCAGCCAGGTGAACCCCTCCCTCACCCCCTCCCCTGTCACTGCACACGATGCCTGCAGGTGGAAGTGGCGGCCACGCAGACAGGTCAGCTTGTTCTCCACCGCTTCTGGGCCCATGGCTGCGTGTGTGTCCACAGACCAGGTGTGAGATGGAGTCAGCAGGAAACAGAAAAAAATATGTGTGGTGTGGCTCAGAGCCGCATGGTGAGTGTGAGTTTGAATGCACATTATCATCATTATCACTGTCATCATTAGTAGTAGTAGTAAAAGTATCGTCATCATCATTTTCATAATAACCATCACGGTTAACTCACTCAGTACGACCAGTCCTCTCTTCTCCTCTACACAGACCCCTCGGATGTCCAGTGGGTGTCTGAATGACCCAACCTTTAGCTTCCATCGTCAGAATTGTGGTATTCTTTGTCAACATTCACGTCTTCAGTATAAGAGCTTTCCGCCTGCAATATTTTGATGATGGTAACTGGGATGAAACGCTGTTAACATCGTCTCTTTCGCCGTTTGTATGGAGAGAGTTAATAATGATTATTATGATTATGATTGTTATCATCATTATCATTATTATGATTACTGTTATCATTATTGCTGTTCTTGTTTTTGTCATTATTATTATCATTACTACTACTACTACTGGTGTTGTTAATATTGTTCTTGTGTTTTTTATTATTAAAGGTGGAGTAGAAGAAAAAAACCAATACAATAAAAACAAAATATTTCTTTTACCCCAATAGAGAATCTTTCTCTACTTAAAAAAACAAAATATTTCTTTCACACAAGAAAGAATCTTTCTCTACTTAAAAAAAACACAAAAGCAACAATATTTCTGATGTGTTCATTTAAAATGAAAACTTTCCAAACTGTTTTTCCTGAAAAGAAGCCAAAAAATATATTATGTGTCAAAAGGTGTTTCTAAAAATCTGTAAGATAACATACATCAAACTCAGATACCTTCAAATGTCAATAGTTTTACAGATCACTTGCAAGCAATATTATTCTAAAGGAAAGTGAACACAATTGATGATCCTTACTGCAGTTTTTTGTACTTTCGGTTTCAGTATCAAGGAGGAATCAAAAGTTTTCCGACTGATCCATCACATCAGCATAAAAACACAATGCTTCCCCAGCAAGGAAGCGAACCCTGGCCATTGCAGTGAGAGCAAGAAATCCTAACCACGAGACCACTTGGAACTTAGCTTGTTTTGTAGCAACAGTAAAGGATCAATTATTGATCCTTTTCTGTGAAAGCGTTACCCCAAACCGCCTTTTGTTTAGACATGGAAAAAAAAGTGGTGAATGTAAGTGTCATCATTTCATATTCATAACATGAGTTCAGTGAAAACCTTGTTTTATTCAGAACAGACATTGATTCAAATACAGATGAAACAGTAGCTTTTATAATAATGTATGGGAAAATGTATTTCTATAAAATTAATGCAAAGTGAGCAAGAACAGTTCCACATATTTTGGTCTTTCTACAAGAACTAAAACAGAAGTTGTGTTATTTTCTGAAGAACATAATGCTAGACTCAAAAACTGTTATAAATTTTAATGAGTTTGGTTGTTCTATACTACTATATTTGACCTGGTGACCTCAGACAAAATAAAAGCAAAATAAAATAGAAACGGGGGAAAAAAAACTTTTTAAAGTGTGGTTATGAATAACTGATTAACTGGAACATTTATGACAAATATTCCTGTACATGATACCTGTAGAAGCTGTGTTTTGCTTTGTTATTCATACAAGAGCGCAATGAAAACGACAAATTTCAAAACAATTGAAAACACAATGAAAACAACAAAAACAGCACAACATTATCATAACCTTTAGACTGATTGTGAATCACTCAATCGAAAGAACCACTGACCGCCTTGAAGATCTTCCTTGTTGGCGAAGATCAAGACACTGACGTCCTTCATCTCTGGGTCACTGATGATCCGACTCAGCTCCCTCTCTGCCTCGCTGATGCGTCCATGGTCTGCACTGTCCACCACAAAGACAAGGCCCTGTGTACCCGTGAAATACTGCTTCCACATGGGCCTGACCCTTTCCTGTCCTCCAAGGTCCTGGACAGGAAGAAAAAACAACAACTACAACTATAACAACAGCAACAATAATGATGATGATGATGATATTAATAAGAAGAAGAAAAAGAATAACAACAACAATAGCAACAACAACAACAGCAACAATAATGATGATAATAATGATGATGATGATATTAACAAGAAGAAAAAGAATAACAACAACAGCAACAACAACAGTAATAATGATGCTGATATTAATAATAAGAACAACAACAACAATAATGATGATATGAATGATGATGATATGCATAATCATAATAATACCAATAAGAATAATAATAACAGTAATAAATAAGAATAATACTAAGAATAATAATGATAATTGTAATAGCAATTAATGGTTATAGCATTGATACTACTACTACTACTAATAATAATTATCATAATAATAATGCAAATGTACTTTTACAACCATTGTATTTCTGGGAAATTGTAAATGAATCGTGTTGAGCTCCAGAACAATACTCTTGGAGTGGGGTATGTAAGTGTATCACTGTCATGATTAATTGCTGGTTTGATCTTCAAGTACAGCCACGTTTCCTCCAAATCAAAGGGTCCACAAAGTCCAACCATTGCTGCTTAGTCTTTCCCAGAAGCCTGACACAGGTAAGCAACAAGTGTTGATCTCTGGTAAAAGTGAACCCATTTTGATAGGTACAATAATATATGCATGCACTCAGACCGACCGACCACCGATATTTTCTCCCCCTCCACTAGGCCTTGAGTGGTGGTCTGGACGCTAGTCATTCGGATGAGACGATAAACCGAGGTCCCGTGTGCAGCATGCACTTAGCGCACGTAAAATAACCCATGGCAACAAAAGGGTTGTTCCTGGCAAAATTCTGTAGAAAAATCCACTTCGATAGGAAAAACAAATAAAACTGCACGCAGGAAAAAATTTTTTTAAATGGGTGGCGCTGTAGCGTAGCGATGCGCTCTCCCTGGGGAGAGCATCCCGAATTTCACACAGAGAAATCTGTTGTGATAAAAAGAAATACAAATACAAATACAACCCTAGTGCTGGGTTATGCTGTTGTCAGGCATTTGCCTCGTAGATGTGGTGCAGTGTACATGGACTTGACTGAATGCAGTGACGCCCCCTTAAGAAACTGAAATTGAGAAGTGTCCTTCTTTAGCCCTCTGGTTAACTCTCTCCATACGAACAGCGAAAGAGACGACGTTAACAGCGTTTCACCCCAATTACCATCATCAAAATATTGCCAGTGGAAGGCTCTTATACTGAAGAGGTGAATGTTGACAAAGAATACCACAATTCTGACGACGGAAGCTAAAGGTTGGGTCATTGAGACACCCACTGGACATCCCAGGGGTCTGTGTAGAGAAGAGAGGACTGGCTGAACTGAGTGAGTTAAATCCTCTGATAAGTTTTCTGAGCTCACTCAAAGCCTTAACTAGAAAATCACACACTGAACACATTCACAACATGTGCTGTGGATCAAATCCATACATACCCACACGTTGAACTTGACGTTCCTGTGTTTGAAGTTTTCCAGGTTGAATGATTCAGTGTGCTCCACATTGCCAGTCTGCCGTTTCTTCATATAGTACAGAATGGATAAGTACAGGGTCAGGAAAAAAGAAAAGAATAACACTGCCTAAAAATGACATGTGGTAAAATTTTCATGGGAATGTGGATGTGTGAGAGAGAGCATTCATCTCACACTGTGTGTGACAACATACTATGTTACAGACACACAGTCTGAATGAATGTATTTGTATTTCTTTTTATCACAACAGATTTCTCTGTGTGAAATTCGAGCTGCTCTCCCCAGGGAAAGCGCGTCGCTACACTACAGCACCACCCTTTTTTTTTTTTGTATTTTTTCCTGCCTGCAGTTTTATTTGTTTTTCCTATTGCAGTGGATTTTTCTACAGAATTTTGCCAGGAACAACCCTTTTGTTGCTGTGGGTTCTTTTATGTGCACTAAGTGCATACTGCACACGGGACCTTGGTTTATCGTCTCATCTGAATGACTAGCATCCAGACCACCACTCAAGGTCTAGTGGAGGGTGAGAAAATATCGGCGGCTGAGCCGTGATTCGAACCAGCACGCTCAGATTCTCTCGCTTCCTAGGCGGACGCGTTACCTCTAGGCTGGGAGAGTGTATGTCTACTTGAATGCATGCCTCTTTGTGTATACGCAGTGTGTTGTGTGTATACAATGTTATTGACTGCATGTCTGTTGCATGCGTGATCAAACCTACATGTGTCATTGTATGTACATCACAACATAATCATGTGCATGCATGTGCACAATGTCTGCATCTACGCATGCCCATTCTCCCTTGTCACTATTTTTTTTTTTCTTAACAGTTTATTTCAAGGATACTTGATTTGCCAGCGCCATCCAGACCCATTATGACGACTGTCA
The DNA here is from genome assembly GCF_041734735.1 of Babylonia areolata. NCBI lineage: Eukaryota > Metazoa > Mollusca > Gastropoda > Neogastropoda > Buccinidae > Babylonia > Babylonia areolata. Next base: position 2,689,206 of record NC_134885.1, on the reverse strand, counting down.
TCTGCTTGGTGCCAACCAAGGACCAGAGACTGCCCATGTTTCTCGCTGGATCGCGGGCACACCAACCTGCCAACAAACCACACACAGATACCATTCAACAGCTGTCGATCAGAGGACACAGTACAGCACTGCACAGTGCAGCATAGCATAGTACAGCACTGCACAGCGAAGCACAGTATAGTACAGCACTGCACAGCACAGCATAGTACAGCACTGCACAGCGCAGCATAGTACAGCACTGCACAGCACAGCATAGCATAGTACAGCACTGCACAGCACAGCATAGCATAGTACAGAACTGCACAGCACAGCACAGCATAGTACAGTACTGCACAGCGCAGCATAGCATTGTACAGCACTACACAGCACAGCATAGCATTGTACAGCACTGCACAGCGCAGCATAGCATTGTACAGCACTACACAGCACAGCATAGCATTGTACAGCACTGCACAGCGCAGCATAGCATTGTACAACACTGTGCAGCATAGCATAGCATAGCACAGCACTGCACAGCGCAGCATAGCATAGTACAGTACTGCACAGCGCAGCATAGCATTGTACAGCACTACACAGCACAGCATAGCATTGTACAGCACTGCACAGCGCAGCATAGCATTGTACAACACTGTGCAGCATAGCATAGCATAGCACAGCACTGCACAGCGCAGCATAGCACAGTACAGCACAGCACTACACAGCATAGCACAGCCAAGCATAGCACAGTACAGTATACTACAGCACTGCATAGTACAGCATAGTACAGCACAGCATAGTACAGCACAGGACAGCACTGTACAGCACAACATAGAACAGCACAGCACAGCATATAGCACAGCACAGCACTGCACAACATAGAACAGCATAGCATTGCACACCACAGCACAACATAGCACAGTACAGCACAGTACAGCATGACATGGCACGACTGCACAGCATATTACAGCATAGCAGAGTGTAGCTTAGTATAGCATATCATAGCACAGCTCAGCACAGTATGAACTGAGAACAACCCTTTCAAAAGATTTGATTGCAGCAGAGATATAAACATTGATAGTCATTAACAGGCAGCTGAACGGGGTCGGGGACTATCTCATTTTGGACCTGTCGTTAATGGCCTGTTGAGTTTGACAACCTGATGGTCTTAAGGTCATGTTGTTAGTGCTTGAGACTTGAGGGTTTCGTTGTCCGATGGGGTGACTAGATGGGATCCACTTGGGAAGGAACGACTTATTAGCTTTTGCTCTTGATCAAGTGACTGAATGGGGTCGACGCTGTGTCACGATTATGATCAGTGAATCGGTTTTGTGGCACCACTACAGGGGTTTGTTTGAATATGACTGCATAAAATCCGCAAGTAAACAGCTTGGAAATAACCCATCAGACAGTTCAAGTCGGGGACTTACCTTTACAACACTTTGTGTTGTCTGAAAACTGTCCGGATGATGACACCAGTATTTGATTGGTGGTTAAACAAAAAGTTCAAAGGTTCAAAATCATTTTTAATCCGAGACAGCATTGTGATTTCCGGTTTCGGTTCTTTTTTCAAGAGGCCAAACTTTCCCGAAAAGTAGGTCAGCGGAATTTCCCGAAAAACGATTGATGTCGATTTTGCCTTAAAAATAAAAAAATTAGATAAGTATATATATATATATATGTGTGTGTGTGTGTGTGTGTGTGTGTGTGTGTGTGGTAGAGGTGTGCATGTGTACTCTTTGTGTGTGTAAGTGTGTGTGTGTGTGTGTGTGTGTGTGTGTGTGAGTGTGTGTGTAAGTGTGTGTGTCTGTATGGTGATATGTATATTGGTGACAGTATGTTTAAAAAAAATTTAAAAAAATTAAGTTCAAGCACCTGTCATGTGACAGGCAGAGGTGTTTTTTGTGTTTTAGTTTTTTAATGTTCAAAACGTACGATTAACGTTCTAACGTATCTCTCTGTGTGTCAAACATTCCGTTTAAGTCACCTCTTGTCCACCCTCTCTTTTCTGGAAACGATTCATTCGTGTCATGAACTCTCAGCATTGTCTTCATTCCATCAGTTACACATTTTCTTGCATTCGGCTGAAAACGAACAATACAAACGTTTGAAGAGCAGAAGAAAACAATATTCCAGCCTCGATCTTATCAAGCAACGATTTAGAAATAGGCTATCTTCTTTTCTTTTTTTTCCCTATGTGCCATATCTACAGATGAAAACAATGATTATATAATCGGGTGTTTTGTTGAGCATGGCAGCCCACCCTCCAGAAGCAGACTTACCATGTCTGGCAGTAACATATTAACAGAATAAGAAGAAAAGATGTAGGCATATAAAATAAAATAGTATATGTCACAGTAAAATAATCATTTCACCCGTACATATTACAAGCTTTCAACAAACAAAACACACACGCGCCAAGCATGAACCACCACACCACCCTAGACCATACATTGCATCCATAAACATTATCCACACTTAAGTATGTATCTACATGTAAACACACACATACATTCATGGGTTATATTCTTTTCGTGTATCTTTTTGCAGGTATCAACTGAGCTTTTGGAAATGTTTGGCTGTCAATTAAACAACTGAGAAAAGCAGCAAAAGTCCTGTAGCTTGACTGTTCAAGGTTTTTATCAAGCTATTTTGATTGTGTGACAAGAGATCAGAAGACTATGGACAGAACTAACCAAGCTAACTGAGTATTTTTGTGTGTGTGTGTCTGTGTGGTCAAGGTGATATGTGGTAGAGGTGTGCATCTGTACTGTTTGTGTGTGTGTGTGTGGTGATATGTATATTGGCGACAGTATGTTTAATTAACAGTACAAGCACCTGGATGTGATAGGCAGAGGTTTATTTATTTATTTATTTTTGTTTTTTAATGTGTCTCAGAACTTGAAGCTATTAAATGACCTAGATCAAAGGTAAGAGTCAGAACTGGGTCATTCCATGTCTGCATGAAGAGGGGATTGCACCAAGCATGTGTAGGAACCATATAGTGGTCACCACTGGTGCACTGGCTGATACTGCATGCATTCAGAAATAAGATACAGGGAAGGAAACTTCTGATGGATTGACCCCCTCAACAGATCGTCTTTTCTCATGCCTGCTTATACGGACAGCGTTTTCATATCATTTCAGTTCTATGTTGTTCATTGTTTTTCTTTTCTTTATTTTTCAGCGTTTTCTTACACCTTCATTATTCACTTTTTTTTTTCTTTTTGCACTTGTCCTGCAGAAGATGATGTGGAATTGTTGAATTCAGAGAACAATTGAATCCTAAAACAGTTCATCAGACTTGAGAAAATGACGTTCTGAATAGCTTGATGAAACTGAACAGGCATATGCATGATTTAAAGGTTATAAAGGCAGACTGTGTGCATGAGTGTGTGTGTTTATAATCATTCTTGGGTGGTTGTTTTTTTCCACAGGATCTATAGAATTTCTTGTTATCGATATTCCCATGAACAGAGGGTCTGTCTTTTTTCCTTTTAAATTTAACATTGAAAGTTGTTTATTATTGTGACTGTATGTGTGTGCGTGTGCCTCCATTTGTGTTGTGTACTGCTACTGTTTCCACATGTGTTGGCATTTTTAATCTGTCCACTTCCCAGTTAATCTGGAGGTCACTTGTAATCTTGGTGCTTATGTTTTGGTGTATGTGTGTAAGTCAAGAAAAAGGGGGTTCATTAACTTTTCACTTTTTAAAAAATTTTTTATGTGGGGCACGATTGTTGAATTCAGAGAGTAACAACTGAATCTTGAAATGGTTCAACATCAGACTTGAGAAAATGAGGTTTTGAATTGCTTAATGAAGCTTAACAGGCATATGCATGATTTAAAGGTTATAAAGACAGACTGGTGTATGCATGTGTTCATCATCTGATCCAAATGACTAGTGTCCAGATCACCTCTCATGGTCGAGTGGAAAGGGAGAAAATTCTGGCGAATGTGTGATTCAACATAAAACATAAGCACCAAGATTACAAATGACCTCCAGATTAACTGGGAAGGGAACAGATTTAAAATGCCAACACATGCAGGAACAGAAGCAGTACATAACCCTTTTTTTAAATTTAAATATTCATTTACTTCTTTATTTGTTTAATTATTTGTTGTTGTTTTTCCAAGGCCTGACTAAGCACGTTGGGTTATGCAGCTGGTCAGGCATCTGCTTGGCAGATGTGCTGCAGTGTATATGGATTTGTTCGAAAACAGTGACACCTCTTTGAGCTACTGATACTGATACTGTAACAAGCATCATTAATCATAGTGAAAACCAAACTATTTCCAGATTTCTTTAAGATGCATTGTATTGTATTTCTATTTTTGTCACAAAAGATTTCTCGATGTGAAATTTGGGCTGCTCTCCCAAGCTAGAGCATGACACCACAGTGCAAAGATACCCTTGTTTTTCTTTTTTTTCTGTCTGAAAGTGTATACTTGTTTTACTACAAGTGGATTTTTCTACAAAAGTTTGCCAGAAGCAACTCTCTTGTTGCAGTGGGATCTTTTATGTGCACTAAGTGCATGCTACACACTGGATATCAGTTCATCATCTGATCCAAATGAATAGCGTCAAGACCTACCTCTCAAGGTCTAGTGGAAAGGGAGAAAATTTTGGCGAATGTGGGATTCAATCCTACACACTCCAAATTCTCTCGCCTCCAAGGAGAACACATTGCCACAAGGCCAGCACTCCACTGGTGGGCCTGCCACACATATGGATGCTTTGCACACAGATTCAAACTCACATCCTTGTAAGTGAAAACCCTCTGCTCAACCAGCTTCAGTTTGTGGTGGAAATGGATGGTAATGCTTCCTTTATACAGGGTTCAAACCAAGCAGATCTTGCCACATAGATGGATAACAACCTCAAGAACATCCTTTCATCAAACACTTTCAAAGACTTGTATAACCCTTAATCCATGTGTTTTGCAGGAGACACCAAATATCAATCGCCTTATCAAGCTGCTTAAATAAATAAATATTTTCTCTTGTGGCCCGTAGAATTTTGCCTCAGTGAAGGTATTCCTGTGCCACTAACCCTGCGCCATACAGATCCACACTTGTTACAGTGACAGGGCATGCATTCCTCAGAGAACTATTGATGTTAATAGGATCACCCATCTAGAGACCTGCAATGCTGTAAAGTCAACGATGGTGCATGTTCTGGACAGCACCTAATGACAAATAAATTCTTATTCTATTACAGTTTCAATAAATTCTATGGAACTATGAGAGACTCTTGAGGAACCTTGGCTGTATCTACAGGCATTGTAAAACCTTCAGAGGTCTGATCTATCCATACAGGTTAGGGATACCAAATACAAAAAACAACAACCAGATTTTCTCTCCAAAAATTTATTAATATGCTCTGTTAGTATGCCTGCTGTATCAGACCATTAACCACCCTGGCAATGTTTTGTTGATCACTTCAGTGAAAACTTTGAGAATTAGAACATAGATTTATGCTTCCTAAAACTAAAAGTCGTATGCAACCTTAGAATACAATACATCTTTATTCATCCTTTTGGAAATTAAATTGTGCATTAAATTGAATGACGCTCAGTCACTTTTACAGTTTCATACCCCACATTCAGCCCTTGACAGAAGAGCAACATATACATGGGCATAAATTCAGCCCTTAATAAGAGCAAAATAGGTGGGCCTGGAAGACCTCTATCCAGATGAAGCAAACAAAAAAATGTTAAAATGAGAAGAGTACAAATATTTGTAAAAGAACAGGCTGGGACACATTTCCCCAAATATTTTATTTCATAATGGTCACAAAATCTCTTATCTCAATCACAGCATTTCATTTATATATCTTTCATAAAAACAACAACAACAACAACAAAAAAAGACATTTTGGGGTTTTTTTTCCTGAACACTCTCAAAATTTGTTGTGCACAATCAAGACTGCAAAGAGATTTCAAAATCAAAGATTGCTGAGATTTCTGTGGGGTTTTGTTGTTGTTATTTTCATAAAAAGGTGGCCTGACTGATCTCAAATTGAAACTACACTCTGAGCAGCTTAATTAATCCCACGGAGCAGCTGAATTAATCCCATAACACTAATATGACCAAACACTTTTTTTTTTTTTAACCCTGAAACCACACACAAAAATCGATCAACAAATAATATATATGTAGAATGTAAATAAAATGGCATTGACTTTTATAAAGTTTTGTTGAAAATAAAGATATTTCAACATTACACTGCGTAGAAGTAATACAGCACACCATATATGTTCACTAACATAGATCCTTCAAACTATGTAAGATTGCACACATGGAGCTGTTGTGACACAATGGCCGCCATGTTGACCATGTGACTCAGCAGTTGCACATTTGAACCCTGTAGTTCATTCACATTCCAAGTGTTCATTTTGCATATTTATCCAAATCATTATCTTTCACATAATCCATTTAGCTTGCTTGGTCCTCCTGTCCCATCCTGTCCACACAATGTCGGTCCACATCTGAAACAAAAGCATTTTGTCTCTTCAGTCCTGTGCAAAGACAATTAAGGCCAGACACGGTAGTGAAATTTTGACCAAAATCATGATTTTTTGTGATTTTTGTTTTTAAGCATAATTTGCTTCTTCAACATCTAATCTTTATAGTCTGTTTCACCTGGTTACTATATTCAATTAAATAAAGCTTCAAATAGCATCAACATGTGTGATTTCTTGTGAGTACAAGTACATCTCTTTCTTTTCCTGTTTTCTCAGTTTTGTTTTTGTCCTCGTAATACCATTTTTCAAAATGCTAATGCTCAAAAACTTTAAAAGATAGCATGTTCAAACTTAGTACTTTCTTTCTTAAGGAATTCATCTTTATTACAGTGCAGTGGTTTGTATAGTACTAGTAAAAGAATGAATATACACTCATTTGAAAAAAAAATGATGTCAAGGAATTTATACTCATTTCAACAACAACAACAAAAATGTATTTATTCAAATTCCAAAATACCACTGCACTATAATAATGAACAAATACAAATAAATTAAATAAAACAAATAGAAATAGCATATCTATAAAGGTACCGAAGTTATAAGCTTTTAATTTTTTGTTTGTCGGCCATTTTGGATTCGTTTCCATGGAAACCGCCACAACAATTTGTACAAAATGACCTTTTTAGACATGTTTAGTCCAATATCTTTGCATACCATGTCACAGAAAGCCATAAACTTCAAGTTTATTTCATACGTTTTTGTACTACCGTGTCTGGCCTTAACAGACAGGCGTCAGTCAGTCACTTTACTTAAATAGCTGATATCGGTACTTAACGTATCACACAGACACAGACATGGAGGTACTTAACGTATGACACAGACACAGGCACGGAAAAGATGAAAAACTTTTTTTCACACACCTGTTGACACACATACAGAAAACACCCAGAAATGCTTCATTTTGATTCTGAACAGTGACTGGGTAATGCAGGTTTTCCAACAGGTCTTTTAACTCTTATGAAACATGTATGGCCAAATCTAAGTATGCAGTGGTCCCCACTCCAGTGGTAGTGCTGGTGCAGTTTGTTATCTAGTCCAGCAAAACACTGGATACTGTTTTAGCAATATATGACTCTGGGTAACTGGTTTGAGAACGTTGATCACCACTCATGTACATGTCATTACATACCTATGCTTGCAACAAATTTGGAAACATCATTATATCTGTTGCTTTTTGTTTGTTTGTTTTTACTTGGAAATACACTACACAAGTGCAATGCCATTTGCATTGGTCTGTGTAAATATTCTGCTGGTTCCAAAATGGTGAGAATTTTTAGTCTCCTGTCTACTTCTACTGTTCTATTTAGGTGACAGTTATAAGCTATACCTAATGTGGAAGCATTAACACTGTTACTTTACTCACAAACCAACTATTTACAACAAAACAACAACACTATCACACACACACAAAACAAAAAAACAACAAAAAACCCAACAACTTTCACATGCAGGACTCAATGAGAATCCATACGGACGTCACGAGCTTACAGGGAAATTACCTCAGTGAAAATCATTTTTTGGTTGTTGGTCCAGGTTTCTGTTCTTTGGAAGCGTTCGCGTTGTTGACTAGTTTCTGAACGGTTTTTCTTGTGTGACCGCTTGGATCTTCATGATGATGTTGTTCGGCCTCCTTCTTCGTACGGCCTTTGCCACTGTGTCCATGGCTTTCATATTTGTCCTGTTCGATGTTGTATTTATCGAATTCATCCATGTACTTCTCGTCCCCAGACATTTTTTTGTGATGTGAAGTTGTGCCACACTTGTGTTGCCGTCTGATCAACGCAGAATGACCCCGCTTCTATGCCGAGTTTCGCTGTTAGACAAATCGTGATTGGCTGATTTCTTCCTTACAACAGACTTCATTGGTTAATATGCCATGTCACAGTATGATGAAATGAAAAGTCCACGTCGACAGTGAAAGTAGCGAGGATGTGACAAGATTTTTATCATGTATTTCGGCCAGCCTTCAAATCACGAACAAAGAAAACAGAAAGGTCAAACGTGTCAGGCCCAATTCAAGACACATACTTAAATAAAGGGAATTGAAAGCAATTCGTTGTCCCCGCCAAACGATTTTGTCGTCTGCTTCAAGATCGAAGAGCAGATAATCATGAATGACCTGTCAGTGCAGGGGAGAACATTACATTTAGTTGCAAAACATTCCATTTATCATTTTATTCATCTATTTAGTTACAATTCATTTATTTGTTATTCATCTATTTATTTATCTATTCACCATGTATTATGTTCATTTATTTATTTATCCTTTATTTATAATTTTCTTGGTTAATTTTGTTTATTTTACTTTCCCTTTTTTACATACTTATTCATTTATTAATATTTTGGTAATCAACATTTTGTTTTTAAAAATTATCCACATCTGCAAGTACTTTCTTCATGTGAAAGTGACAGGGAATAAAATGAGATGAGCAAAGGAAAAAAAACAATAACAAAACATTGCACTGTTGCATGTTTATTTTGTATGCATACACACACACATGATGACGATATTATATATATATATATATATATATATTTTTTTTTTTTTTTTTTTTTTTAAGGTGGAGGGGGTTTGTTAGTGGGCACTGTAATAATCATTAAAAATAAAAATAAAAACAAAAAACCACACACACAAAAACATTACCATTAACTCTCATCTATTATTGATTTTCATGATTTTACAAAAGAATGCTGGAATGATCAAAGATACTCGCAACCTAAAACAAGTGTACATATATTTCACACTCACAGGAAAAAGCAAAACAAAAACAAAAACAACAGTCTGCGAACAACCTTCCGATCACTGACCCTCCCAAAAAGATGTATGGGGGTGTGTTGGTCTGTTACCATCTCCTGTGATGACAGCAGCTGAAGTTGTGTGATTGTGTGACCATTACAATAATTCATTTTACTGGTTGCTCTGTGATCAGTCATTCATTTATCTCCTGGTTGATGAACTTATTCATTTTAAATATATATCATTTATTTATTTATCATGCATATTTCTTTATTCATTTATGTATTGAAATTGTAGATTTATGTATTCCACAATCATTTATCATGTTTTGGGGGCGGGGGTGGTTGTTGTGGGGTGGGTTTTTTTTTTTTTTAAAGAACTGCAATGAATACTTGTGTGTGTGGACGTAACTATGTGCTGTGAGTAGGTAGGTGGTAGGGAATGTTCATGTGTGTGACTGCACCTTAAACTAATGTAAGAGCCTGATTCTGGAGTGAATCTTAATAATTTGCTCTTTTTCAAGTTGATGGTAATAACGGGAAGGGAGCTTGGGCAATGAAGGAGGGGGTGAGGGTGTGAAGGGGGGGGGTGAGTAGGGGGGGGGGGAGATGGATCAGTTCGTGTGGTGGAAATGGGGGGATGGGAATACTCTGTGTGTGTGTGTGTGTGTGTTTGTTTGTGTGTGTGTGATTATAATTACACGTAATTTTATTTACACACTTTCACTTACTCAGCTTCAGTTTATTCATTTGTATGTTTTTTGTTTGTGTTTTGCACATGTTCAACACATCCCTAATGGAGAGGGCTGTTTGTTATGCCGGAGTGATAACACTGGACTTTCCTTTCCTTTCTGAGACTTGTCAGATGTACTTCTGCTTAGATTAACAAAAGTAATGAACCATGTCATTTTACATGGTCAGTCATGTTCATAAATTGTTTTAATATTCAGTCAAGTTTATAAAGCCAGACTTTTTTTTAAATTTCAATCCGTTTGCCAGTTTTCAGCCTGTATTCTTGCCTTTTTTTCTTCTTTGTTTCATGGTGATACTTTTCCCTCCTTTGAATTTGGTTGTTGGTTGGGGTTTTGGGTCGTTGTTGTTTTTTTCTGTGTTCATGGGCTGCACTTCCTGAGCACACTCAAACCTGTAAGTGGGCTTTTTTTGTGTTTGACCATTCCCCCACCCCACCCCCCATATGGTCAGCCATTCCAAGGGTGTGCTTGCTGGGTATGTTTATGGTTCCTTAACCCACTCATCACTGACATGGGACCTTTTCTCTTCTTTAAAAAAAAAAAAAAAAAAAAAAAAAAAATATATATATATATATATATACATGCATGTTGATCTGTTGCATGAAGGTAATCAAACTAAGTTGATTTGTGAGACTGAAAAAAATCACCATCCTTAATTCAGCTGACACTGACACATGGGTCAAGCCCTCAGATTAAAAGTCCATTCTTTGACCATTCAGTGGTTGCTTCTGTTCCTGACCTCTTATATCACTGATCACACAAAATTTGGCACTGGACACAGTGGAGAGTGCCCTTGTGTTGAGGGACCAGTGACAACCGACCACATCCTTCAAGACTGTACGACGCATGCAGCATCCAGGAGGAAGTACTGGCCAACACCGACAGCAGTGGAAGCCAAGCTGTACGGCACCCTGGAGGAGCTGCGACGGACGGCAGCCTTCATCGAGGACACCGGACTGCTCATCTAATGGGAGGCGAACGAAGAAGAAGAATATCAATGATTTCACTCTTTATAAAGATGCATAATGTGTGAGTGTCTCTATGTTTGTGTGTGTGTGTGTGTGTGTGTGAGTGTGTGTGCATGTGTGTGCGTGTGTAATAAGTGCCAACGATGATGGGACAGAACTGAGAGAGAAGTGTAAATTTTCAATAACATTATCCTAAAAGATTTCATACACACTACTTTATGTATGTCACATCAACAACAAAAAAAACCTGTGAGAAATACAAAGATGCATCACTACTGCACTCTATTTACCCTCACTCCACCGCAAAACTTTCAAAATTGTACATGTGTCTGTGTGTTCCGGCATTTGTACATACGTCTGTGTGTTCTGGCATTTCTACATATCCTGTGAGTGGGGTTGCATGTACAATATGCACAAATGCATTTGTGTACATCTATATGAGAATATATATGTATGAGAGAGAATTTGCAAATGAACTGGAATGAGAGAGAGATAGACAGACAGAGAGAGAGACAGAGAGAGAATACATGTACAATATATTAATAGTCCAGCACAATGCATTGAAGTCTAACAAGTATAACCAATCACACTTTGGCAGTGCATGCACACACACACATACACACAGACACACACACATCAAACAACATGATGTTATGCAAACCAAACAGGACCCAACACAAATGAGCATCACCACCAAATTTTATATCTTAGTTACTGTAATTCCACTTTAACATTCTCTCAAACATAAACCAGTGAACAAACGTGTCCATCCAAATGTACATAATATGAACAGTGATGTATGCAACGAGATGAGGGAGCATGAATAACAATGAAATCGAAGTGTGCTCTTGAGTCTTCAATCACTTCTTGCTGCAGGGAATCATTTATCAGTGTGTTCATTTATCTATTTATTTATCAATATTTCATACAGCCCAGCCAGTGACACTGGGCCATATCAGGTCTAAAAAATACTGTCAATATGATCCTGGTGTTGTTGAAGAGAAAGAAGAAAAAAAAGGATGGGGGTTGGAGGGGAGGGAGGGGAGGGGGGGGGGGGGGGGGGGGGGCATAGGCACAAGTGCAGTCATGTTTATACATTTAAACCTAAGACTTTACCATTAGCCTTTACAAACCTAGGACAGACCTACCACATTGATTATTCCCCCAATTTTTCACCTGAGGATGAAAAAATGTCACCTGAACACAAACATATGTATATATATATATACACATATATATAAAACAAAAACAAAAATCATAAAATAACATACCCCAAAAATGCCATCGGGCAACTCATACATCCACAAAGTAAAAATAGGAGGAGTTTGTATTATACTCCATGTTTGGTGTCATATACTGTACCATGTCAAACTGATGCAAACTAGGCCTATTGGTTTGCTCTGCTTGGATATATAATTATCATGTCCAGAAAAATGCAAAAAATACTGAAGGCTTTCATAAGAAATGAAGAGACAACAGAAAGGGAAAAAAGGCAGCAACAAAGAGAGCAACTGAAAATAATAAATTTCCCAGATGGAAATTCCAGAAGGTGGGGATACTATTTACAACGAAAGAGCCCCCGGCATCCCCAAGGGGAGTACTATCAGTCTGATGAAGCACAGACAGCGTTTTACAATGTCTCCTTTTACAGGTTGGGGAGTACGCAATGCGGGCGGGCGTGACGAATTCAGTTACAGTGGAAGCAGATAAATAACATGTCCAATGACAGCAGGAGAGGGTAAGCTGCAATAACTTCACCAATGACAGCAAAAGAAGAAAAGATGCAATAACATCATCACTGACAGCAGAAGGTCAGATGCAATGACATCACCAATGATGGCAAAAGAAGGTCAGATGCAATGACATCACCAATGATGGCAAAAGAAGGTCAGATGTAATTACATCACCAATGATGGCAAAAGAAGGTCAGATGTAATTACATCACCAATGATGGCAAAAGAAGGTCAGATGCAATGACATCACCAAAGACAGCAAAAGAAGGTCAGATGCAATGACATCACCAATGATGGCAAAAGAAGGTCAGATGCAATTACATCACCAATGACAGCAAAAGATGCAAAATTTTACATCACCGATGATAGAAATAAACACAGCTGCTTGCCTCAAGTTATACACAAATCAACACAAACTGAACTGAACTGAGATACTCGTCCATAAAATGATTCGTAACTCCGTGAGCAACCAACCATATTCCATTCCCCACACAATAGCCAGGAAATCAACGCACACAACTCAGGGCGACTGTGTAATTTGTTTGTACAAACCCCTGTATATATACATATATACATTTATGCAGTATTTTAGCCAAGATTATATACATATACACCACTCCAGTGCATGCCTCTGACTTCACTCACAAATGTAACTTGATTATCATGCTCCTTCTCACATGTATCATCACAAGTGGGAATTCTGTGTGATAGATAGAGATCAGCCCTAGCAATCAAAGAAAGTTTTGATAACTAATCATTCCATGTATCATTCATTCACTGCAGTCCAAAAGAGATTAGTGCTATGTCATTTGTTTCCTTTTGATCTCCATTCTCAACTCTCTTTTTTTTTCTTTTCTTCTTAAGTCTATAGAAACATGGATAGATAAGTGGTGGTCCCAGTTTTAGTTTCATTTAATTTTAAGTGCATACAGTTCTGTCATTATATCCTATCTATCAAACTCATGGCAAACATACACACTGTACTGCTAAATATCAAAATATAGCACTGTATTAGCAGCCACCAAAGCAAAGCTTAAATTTCCAAGCAAAGAAAAAAAATTAGATTTCAAAATTTGTGGATATCTGTGTAACTTTCCCCCATTTTCAGTTTAGTTTGAGCATTTCTGATTTTTCTCTTTTCTCTCAAAGATACAGCTCTGAGTGTTATTGAGCAAGTATTAAATAAAACAGATAGATCTACCAATTACAGTGATACTTCAGAACAAAAATAAACATAAATCTGGTGCATTGCAAGGTCTTGAGAAAACCAACGACAGATGCATGCTACATTAATAACTTGACGAGCTGAATCGATCTCACATAATTTTGATTTAAAAAAAAAAGAAAATGCTACAGACTTTTTTTCAAGGATGAATGAAGTAATGATATCAATGATATTAATAGAACTAAATAAAGGACTTTCAAAGACTATTTGATTGTGGAAGAAAGATGACAGAGAACTCGTTCAAAGGCACTGTGGTAGAGATACCTTGCTGATTTCCTGGTGATGTTGTCCTCCTATGAATCAGTTTTCTTTCCAGTTTGGCCTTGTGTGTGTGTGTGCGCGTGTGTGTGTGTGCATGTGTGCGTGTGTGTGTGTGTGTGTGTGTGAGTTCATTCGTTTGTTAGTTTAGCGTCTTTTCACTATCACTAGTATCAGTGATATTAGACGATGAGAGTGAGTGTGTTTGAGTGTGTTTGAGTGTGTGTGTGTGTGTGTGTGTGTGTGTGTGTGTGTGTGAGTGTGTGTGTGTGCATATGTGGGTGTGGGTGTGTACAAGTGTGCATGAATACAGAATACATGTCTGTGACTGTGGGGTGAGAAGAAGGGTCTGCTAAAGGTTAGACAAAGAAGAAATCCATGAAACCATAACACGTGTCACCATTTGCTGACACTGCCGTTGCCACGAGAGAGCTGGAAAACCATGGAGCTCGAAAGAAAACCTGAGCTACGCACTTTGAAAAATTATCATTCATCCAACAGCCACAACGCCTTTGTTAAAAACAAAACCAAAACTAAAAATCCATACTCAATACCATATGCAGCGTCAGTCATCCCAAGAAAGAAATTTTCAAACAGATTTTTTTTTTTATTTGCGTTTTTGCTGGTGACTGAAATTTCAAAAAACAATTGCTTGAACTTCAATGATTTCCTAAAGAAGAAAAAAACCAAAAAAACCCCGCCAATAATTTAATGAAAAATTTGTGGCAACAATTACCCAGTAACCAAAATGAACATGCATGCAACAAATAAATGATGAGGTTTTCCTATGTCACCTATCACTGTATCAGACTCAAGTTTTCATCAGTTTCTGATGTGAAGTATGGTATTACATAGTGTGGTGGTCTTTTGCTTTGCATAACAATCAACATGAATACTGCCACACTGTCAATATTTCTGCTCATTTTCACTGTTGGCCTCAACGCCAGGCAAGTTTTTGAGACAGTAATACCAACAGTACTAACTAACATTTATAATTATACAACAAGTAGACTGCTTGGACATAATTCTTTATTATATATACACAATACAGATCAATTCAATGCATTTACATCACAGATGTCAAAACCAAAAAAGTAGTAGAAACTATATACATAATAAATTCATGCATAATGTATGCACACTCTCAGAGATGTATACACATGTGTGTGTGTTCTATGAACAACTGCCTGTTTACTGTGACAAATGTATGAAAGCAACGGAATGAGAAAAGTGTAACAAATAAGGTAAAAACTCTGCTTCAAAAACAGACAGTTTAAATAACATAATTGTGAAATTAATGTTAAACACCCAAAGTAAAAGACCTTCAAAACTATGAAAGTGAAATTTGTCTTGAACAAGAGTAGCCATTCTTTACAAATGTGCTTTGTATAATGATTAACACACAAAATGCACACACCAACACATGATACAGGTATGAAGAGTTTTGTCGTTATTTTTTTAAAAACCGTTCTTCATCCTACACCGATCTATTGTTGAACTATGATCATGTGTTCATGTATCAATCTCCAGTCTCTTGTCACCATCCACACCCACAGTTTGGTGGACCCCAAGGGACGGCTGGGTGGGTATGTTGAAATAAGTGCTGATGGGCCATACCCACAGCAAATTTCTTCCCTGGCATAATGCTGAAAATGACCAGTAAATGGAAAGTTATCCTCGTGTCATATGTAAGGTTCTTATAAAGCTACACCATACAATTGTACAAAATAAAGTGAAGCATTTGGTCTGTGTTTGCAAACCTGTGAATTCAGTACAAACTACTTTCTAGTTTCTATTCTACATACTGATGAAAAAAATAAACAAGAAAACAAAAGTATTGATTTGAAATAAATTAAACTAAACAACGACAGTTAAAAAAAAAGTGAAAAAACGATAATAAAAACAACTTGCGAAGTTAATTCATATACATGTGACATCTATTCAGACTTTAGCGCCCATTAGCATAAAAACGCATACTGTAAATGCCCTTTGAAGGAATTAAAATAGTTCTGGCATGATATGTGTCAATTTCAAACCACAGGTATACTTATTTCTGTTTGTTTGTTTGCTGCCCCATTACCTGCATCATTTCAGAGGCAAATGTTACACCTGCCCCACTCATTCCGAGTCCCCCATACATGACCACACCTGTGTTCGTCTGTCACAGTACCAGTGTCAGCAGTCCACAGAAAACTACTATTTACGTTAGGTTGCCAGGAGGCCACACACCAGAGGAGACCCTGCACTGCTGCTGCGTTACTTCATATGTTCAGTAGTGCCTGTTCTGATTCAACATTCCTAGGACACACAGGCTGACTAAGCCTCCAACTGATGACTCAGAGGTACGCTTACACTAAAAACACAGTCCAAGCAGCAATGGAGCAAAGTAACCAATGTGCCCTCTTTTCCAGTTGAAACAATGTTACTCTGTCTTCATAATATATGACCAGGTTCTGAGACTGTGTCAAGACTTAGACAGCTAATAAAAATCTGATACTCACAAAAGTTACTTTCACCAGATCAGCTCAGTATTCAACTCATTTTATGCTGCCTACTGCATCCTGTTGCTATCCTGGCTCTGCCTAATAGTGCTGTTGATCATGCAGAATCAGCCACTGTCTACAATCTATTCACAAAACAGGAGTCAAGTGACAGAGAATGAAATCTCTGTATGAATGAAAATGTCTCAGGGCTGGGAGACTGTATACAAAAAGTGTGGTGTGCTTGTTCAGCTCTGCCAGATAAGACCCTGAGCTCATGGCGATTAACTTACAGTTACACACCTTGCCTTCAGCATGGGATGGTGGGTGTGGCTGGATGAGTATTGTGGGTGAGTGATACAAAGAGACCATGGAGATGATGGATAAAATGAAAACAATTAAAACGGCTTTTTTTTTTCTTTTTTCTTTTTTTTTTCGAACAGACATGTTACCTTGCAGTATCTACCTTTCCGTTCATGTACTATCTATTGATCATAAGCTTTCAGTCTTGTCAGATGAAGCAACAGTCACATTTTCTCTCCTTAATTTCACACTTTGACAAAATCTGAATCAGTTCACAATCTCAAAATCAAATCAAAATTGTCTCTTGCTTTGATTTTTCTAAAAGTGAAGGTCTGCCTTGTTGACCAGTCACATGAAAAACTCCTGTTGAGTCACAGCATAACTTTCAGTTTCAAGTTTTGATGCTGATACAGTAAGAACATCATCAGATCAACAGCAAACAAAAAAAAACAAAACGAAACACTAACCTTGAGTGATAGTCTGATACCAGAACTGATAGAACTTTAGCACAAGATTACAGTTTCAACACTATACTGTGACATTCTAAAAACCCATACAGTGACAAGTCGGAGTAACCGTGTGCAGTTATGTCCATCACCATACTTCAGACACCACCCTTCCCTCAAAGAGACTCCAAGGTGACTCCGAGAAAGAAAAACTGACACACACACGCACAAAACTAACAGGAATCCCTAATCCACTTTCTTGGCGTCTTTCAGAGCAGCTGCCTCCAGCAGGGACGGATCCTTGGCGCTGGCAGCTACCCAGGTCAGCTTGTCCATGGTGGGCAGTGCCGGGTGGTAAAATGGACAGCCCTTTTCCTTGTTCTTGCAGGTCAGCCCAAAACGGCATGGCTTGGGGTGGAAGAAGGGGCAGGCCATGTTCGTGCACTTGGGGAAGAACTTGCACAGTGGAGAGCCGTGAGAGGGGGCCGTGGGGGCAGGGGGCGGCACAGGTGCCCTGTAGGCAGGCTTCACGTAGGGAGCCTGGTAGGGCGGCGGGATGGACCGCACGCCAGAATGGGTGAAGGGGCAGTCGGCACGCATGCACTTGGAGTCGAAGCGGCAGTTGGGGTGGATGTAGAGACACTTGTCCCCGAAGCGGCAGTTGGGGAAGGTCTTGCAGTGCGTGGTGGGGTGGTGGTAGTCGCAGGCCGACCCGTTGACGCAGGCTGGCCAGAATTTACAGCGTTCCATCATCTTAGCTTTCTTCAGGGGAGTCATCTCCACCTCCATGGCGTCTCCTTCTTCATCTGAGTCCTTCAGGCTGATGTTCAGCGGCTGTATTTTGGGCGGGGAGATCAGCACCGGCGCAGGCTCTTTGGACAACAGGGGGGCGAACTGAGACTGTGCCAGAACAGGAACCGGTGGCGGTGGTGGCAGGCTGGTTTTCACCGGCTGGAGTTTGTCCACTTCCATCTCCTCCGCCACAAACTCTTCCACAGCCGTCTCCATGGCGCCAGCGTTGTACTGATCAGTGTCAACACCGTCCAGTGTGACAACGAAGCGTGTGCGATCCTTGGGCTTCTCCTTGATCAGGGCCTGGCGGTAGTCTTCCTCCAGCAGCCCTGTGGATGACTCCGTCAGCTCCAGCACGTCCTGGTCCAGGAGGAACTCCTCCTGGTCCATGTCCTCCAGAAGGGCAGGCACCCCCTGGCTGCCTGACTCCGACATGGACCTCGCTACTGGGCTGCCCACCACCTCAGGTTCACACTCCACCACCCGGCTGTCTATCTCAGAGTCCACCACAGCTTTCCCGGGAGATCTTGCAGAAGGGTCGGGTGTGGCGGCAGAGTACTGCAGCTTCTTTTTTGGGGACAGGGGCTCCTTCTTCACCTTGCGATCCTCTGGTGGAGTCCGCTGGCGAGGAACACCCTCCCCCGAGTCGTACTCCGTTTCAATGACAAAGTTCACGATGGGGGCCGTCTTCTCCGGCTTGATGCACTTCCTAGGTGGCGCCACCGCTTCCTGCTCCCTGTCCAGCCAGGCCCGCTCATGCGCCTCCTGGCGTCGGGACTTGGACACGATGCCCACCTTGTCGCCGGTCTCCATGCGGGGCGCTGGCTGCACTTTTCGTGTCGGGATATACACCGGTGGGGAATGACGGCTACTTCTGCTGAACAGACAAAAAAACAACTTCAATGATATATATTACAAGGAATATAGATTTTTTTTTTTTTTACATGCAAATATAGACATACAGCCATTTCAGGCTGATTTGGACTAGGGGAAATTTGCGTTGAACTAATGACACCCCAAAACACCTCAGAATTTTGTTATAATGATATGAAAATTTCATTCTTCTAAAACTTCACTGACAAACACCTCCATTACACATCCATACCTTAGCTTGGTAAGCTGGTATGGTCAACATAATGGAAGATTGGGGTCTTAGGGGGAAATAAGATTCTATTATAAATAAAATCAAAGGAAATTTTACATACATAGAGTAGGGAATTAAAATGTATATATGTATATGCACACGCAGACAACTATCAACAAACAGCAAGAAATGTTCAACATTTCTACATTTTTTCAATTATATATATAAAAACAGCTAATAAAACACAAACATTTCTTGCTGTTTGTTGACAGCTGTGTGTGTGTGTGTGTGTGTGTGTGTGTGTGAGAGAGAGAGAGAGAGAGAGAGAATGAGTGACTGACTTTCATTTTCCTAACATTAACGATGAAGGGTTTTGTGGGAGGATGGAAAAGAGTTACACAGAGGGGGGCTCAAAAGGGAAGAGAGAAAGAGTACACCTGGCGCGTCATAGCTCTGCATATTTCAATTAATTTAAATTATTTTTAGAGGCACTGTGACTACTCCAGTGCCGTTCGCTCTGAGCCCCCAACAACACACATCCACACCAGCCTTATATCTCTGTGTTTGGTACAGTCTGCTCTTTACAAATGACACTGTTACCAGTACTGCATCATTTCTTTTCTTCTGTTTTTGACGGGCGCAATAACCAAGTGGTTAAAGCACTGGACTTTCAATCTGAGGGTCACGAGTTTGAATCCTGGTAACGGTGCCTGGTGGGTAAAGGGTGGAGATTTCTCTAATCTCCCAGGTCAACATAATGTGCAGACCTGCTTGTGCCTGAGCACCATTCGTGTGTACACACAAGCAGAAGATCAAATACGCACGTCTCAGATCCTGTAATCCATGTCAGTGTTTGGTGGGTTATGGAAACAAATACATACCCAGCATGCGCATCCCTGCATGGAGCATAGCGGCCTACATGGCAGAGTAAAAACTGTCATACACGTAAAAGCGCACTCGTGTACGTGTACGAGTGAACGTGGGAGTTGCAGCCCACGACAAAGAAGGAGGAAGAAGATGAAGAAGTACCATTTTTGCGTGAGGAAAAATTAGCCTGCTCACTCTGGGAGTGAACACATCGCCACAGCCCTCCCCCGTCACCTCCCTGCCTCATGCCCCCTTTTCTTCTGTATCTGCAAGTGTATTGTCATTTTGTTCCACCAGTACTAATGAAGTACTTGTTTTTGATGGAGGGTTTTTTTGTTTTGTTTTGTTTTTTAACAGAATTTTGCCATGGACAGCCTTTTTGTTGAGCAGCACTGGCTTTTTTCCCCCATGTGTATCAACTGCCTGCTGTACATGGGACCTCAGTTGGTCTCATCCAAGAAAGCCAGCATCCAGACCACCACCCAAGGGATGTGCAAGGGGATTAAAAACTTTTTCTGTGTGATGGACTGGAAACAGTGGACATTTGTTTCCTGATCAGGAACATTATTATTTCCACTTCAGACTTGGACGTCTACTCCATGTAATGAAGAAACGAGTAAGTGACTAAGTCAAACTGAGAAGACAGGCACCTGACTTTTAACCGCTGAAGAGGAAATTTTTTTGGGGCATGGGACCATATCACACATTGGCCAGAAATTTCTCTCCACTTGCTGAACCTTGAGTGGTGGTCTGAAGGCAAGTCATTCATATTGGACAATAAGCTGAGGTCCCAAGTGTAGCACACGCTTTGTGCATGTAAAAGAACCCACAGCTGTGACTGGCAAAATTCTGAAGAGAAGTTCATTCTCATATAATTCTTCTCATTGGTTCATTTTCTCATCACTTCAAGTTCAAGGAGATTTGGACACATACATATATATCCATTCATTTCAGTACAAATAGAAACCCATACAGTAGGTGTGAAAGATGGGTGAGGGATTCGAAGTAGGGAGGGGCTGGGGTGTACTGAAAACAAAACAAAACAACAAAAACATGCTGGGAACCATACGAAACACCTTGAATATCGCCATTTCTCGTGCTCATATCAATCCCCCTGTTCATATACTGGGTAGTATAATACAAATGATAATACTCTAGTATTATAACATATTTGTGTGTGTGTGTGTGTGTGCGCGCGTACGTGCGTGTGACTGAAGCCAAACCAAATGACACAGAAGACAAAATGATGAGCATCCAAAGGCAGCTCTGAGACTACTGTACCCAGGTAGACAACCGGTTGTGCAAATGATTCCATTCTGTAAAGCGTTTACTGGCTTAGAGTTTGATCTCCGATGGAAGATAGAAGCTATACAATACAAACATATATATATATATGAACATGTGTCAATAATAGCACTAAGGTACCTGGGCTGGGATATAGCCTGACGCAGGCTGGTCTGGGCAATGCGCGAGGTGGGACTGTGGCGCCTGGACTCCCGGGAGCTTGAGGAGGACGAATGGGTTCGCCGGTCATGGTCCCGATCCCTGTCGCGCCCCTCGCTCCTCATGAAGGGCCTGATGGGAGTGATGGCCACCCGTCGCTGGTTCTCCACAGACCTCTCTGCTTCCGTCATGGCCTTCAGCAGCAGGGACCTAAAGCAACAGTCCAAACTTTCATCCCTCTGTTTATCACTCAGTAGACATACTGTGTACACTGCGTTAGGGTTAAAACAGTAAAAGATTATTGTATTGTATTTCATCATATTTATTATATTGTCTTAATCTTTTGTCACAGCAGATTTCTCTGTGTTAAAATCGGGCTGCTCTCCCCAGGGAAAGCATGTCGCTGCACTGAGAATACCACCTTATTTCTCCTTATCCTGCCTGCAATTTTATTTCTTTTCCTATCAAAGTGTATTTTTCTACAAAATTTTGCCAGGGACAACCCTTTTGTTGCCGTGGGCTTCTTTAGTTTAAGCTCGCCAAGTGCATGCAGCACATGGAACCCTGGTCTATTGTGCGCACGCTCTTTAAAATTGGTATGACACAACCGGATGCTTTCAGTTTCAACAATGGAATAACATCATTTCCATGAACTTTTCACAATTTGTTAAATTTCTAAAAGCAGGAATCACTCAGCTCTCTAAATCTACCCTTTGATTTGTTTAAATTGTCTCATTTCAAAGAGAATACAATAAATACCGGTAAAATAAATAGTGTAACATGCACACTAGTTCATTCTTGTGTGAAAAAGCAATGACAAAGCGGTAAGGGGTAAGCCATCACCATACAACTTTACAAGTAACAGAACTTCAACAAGCAACATGGATTTTACTGCCAAAAGCTCAGAACATGATGATGTGGTATGTCTCATCAGTTTCAGAAC
>NC_134885.1:2629173-2659173 GCF_041734735.1 Babylonia areolata | reverse complement strand
AGGAGTCATTATTATAATTTTTTGTTCAAACAGGAACTTCTTTTGCTAAGCATGGAATTTTTATTTATTTTGCAAACGTTTTGGTGCAGATAGTAAAAAAGGGAAATTACTCTGTAATTAATGCTAGGGGACTTGATTTATCACAAGTGAGTCTTGATGGCCTTGCCTCTCTTGTTTTTTGTATGTTTTCCTGCGTGCAGTTTTATTTGTTTTTCCTATCGAATTGGATTTTTCTACAGATTTTTGCCATGAACAACCCTTTTATTGCCGTCGGTTCTTTTACGTGCGTAAAGTGCATGCTGCACACGGGACCTCGGTTTATCGTCTCATCCGAGTAGTGACCAGTGTCCAGACCACCACTCAAGGTCTAGTGGGGGGCGCGGGGGGTGGGGGGTGGGGGGTGGGGACGGAGAAAATATCGGCGGCTGAGCCGTGATTCGAACCAGAGCGCTCAGATTCTCTCGCTTCCTAGGCGGACGCGGCACCTCTAGGCCGTCACTCCACTCCATGTATGTATGTGTGTCGGTGTGTGTGTGTATGTATGTATGTATGTATCTGTCTGTTGATTTTATATGAAATAATTATATTTCATAGCTGAATTGTAAACTAGGGGGAAGGAGGGCGAGTGAGATCAAGCATACACCGTGCTTGTCTCCGATGAACACTGATGTATGCACGAAAGTTGGCTTTGTCAGTATTTGGTTTTGTTACCTTATTCTTCATCATGTGACAACTAGCCTGAAAACAAATCAGTTTCTGTGTGTTCACACACTGAGAAAACGGGGAACTGACTTATTCTTAATCTTTCATGTTTAGTCAACTGCTGTTTTTGAATCATAGCCAAATTCATCCATCTGTCCAATTCCAAGGCCGTCGTTTAGAGCTTGATCTGGTGTAAGCTTGTAGATTTACATATCATATCAGTTGTTCTTCTTCTTTTTCTTCTTCTTCGTTCGTGGGCTGTAATTCCCACGTTCACTCGAGTGGGCTTTTACCTGTCTGACTGTTTTTACCCCGCCATGTATGCAGCCATACTCCGTTTTCGGGTATGTGCATGCTGGTAATGTTTTTGTTTCCGCAACCCACGGAACGCTGACATGGATTACATGATCTTTAACGTGCGTATTTGATCTTCTGCTTGCGTATACACACGAAGGGGGTTCAGGCACAAGCAGCCGGGTCTGCACAGTACGTTGACCTGGGAGAACAGAAAAATCTCCACCCTTTACCCACCAGGCGCCGTTACCGAGATTCGAACCCAGGGCGACTCTCAGATTGACAGTCCAACACTTTAACCACTCGGCTTTGATTAGTTCAGTAGTTCTGATAGCCGCAGTGACTTCATTTAGCCGTGGGGCATAACCTGTTTTCTATCTTGTTTTATCTATTTTTATTTATTTATTTGAAAACTTCAGTCATTTATTTTATTTCAAGGTGGGTTACTCTTGCTTTTCAAAGGCACACAACTGTCAGTGCTGCAGAGTGCAGATTGTCCAGTGAAAAATATGTACCTAAAATACAAGCAAAAGGACGAATGATTATAATCACGTCACTGGCCACTGCATGTCTTTAGGGCTGGCTGCATACTGATATCTCAGATCCTCCCATCAGTTTGACTGTCTTGTTTTCTGTCGTCGTAGTCTCCAGTCTACCCATGTGTGTGTGTGTGTGTGTGTGTGTGTGTGTGTGTGTGCGAGCGCGCACGCGTGTGTGTGAGTGTATGTGTATGTGTGCGTGCGTGCTGTGTATGTGTGTGCTGTGTGTGTGTGCATGCGTGCCGTGTGTGTGTTGGTGTGTCAGATAGACACCAAGACAGACAGACACTAAGACAGACAGAGACGCAGACACAGACACAGGCACAGGCGAACCAAATACACTAACAACACCAGTTTCTCTCTCTCTCTCTCTCTCTTCTCTCCCGCCTCTCTCTCCCTCTCTCATTCTCTCTCCTCCTCCCCCCCTCTCTCTCTCTACCTCCCTCTTTCCCTCCTTCCTTCCCTTCTCTCTCCCCCCATCCGCACTCCACCCCACTTTTCTCTCTCCCTCTCCCTCTCCCCATCTCTCCCTCTCTCTTTCTCTCTCCCCCTCTCTCTCCCTACCCCCCATTCTCTCTCTACCTCCCTCTTTTCCTCCCTCCCCTCTCTCCCCCCTCCCCCTACCCACCCTACCTCTCTCTCTCTCTCTCCCTCTCTCTCTCTTCCTTCCCCCATTCTCTCTCTACTTCCCTCCCTCCCTCCCTCCCCCTCTCTGCCTCCTCCCCATTCCCACCTCTCTCTCCCTCTATCCCTCTGTCCTCCCCCTCTCTCTCTCTCCCTTTCTCTCCCCACCTCCCTCTCTTTCTCTCTCTCTCCACCTCTCTCTTTCTCTCCCTCTTTCTCCCCACCTCCCTCTCTCTCTCCACCCCTCTCTCTCTCTCTCCCTCCCTCTCTCTCTCCCCCCCTCTCTCTCTCTCCACAGCAGCATGCTCCGTGCCAACCATCTACAGAAGATGGCAACACACGCCAGCCTGTGGACTGCCGTCAGGACCAGACGAGGACCACTGATGGGCCACCTCCAAGTGCGTTCTGACATTCCTCCCCCTTCTTCACAACAACAACACTGACAAGATCAACACGTCTTTGTATTTGTATTTCTTTTTATCACAGCAGATTTCTCTGTGTGAAACTCGGGCTGCTCTCCCCAGGGAGAGCACGTCGCTATGCTACAGCGCCACACCCCTTTTTTTTTTTTTTTTTTTTCCTTCGTGCAGTTTTATTTGTTTTTCCTATCGAAGTGGATTTTTCTACAGAATTTTGCCAGGAACAACCCTTTTGTTGCCGTGGGTTCTTTTACGTACGCTAAGTGCATGCTGCACACGGGACCTCGGTTTATCGTCTCATCCGAATGACTAGCGTCCAGGCCACCACTCAAGGTCTAGTGGAGGGGGAGAAAATATCGGCGGCTGAGCCGTGATTCGAACCAGCGCGCTCAGATTCTCTCGTTTCCTAGGCGGACGCGTTACCTCTAGGCTATCACTCCACGTGACAACAACATCAACAAAAAATAATCCTCGTCAACAACAACAAAAGTACAACATCATCAAACAACATCGACATCAACCAAAACATCAACAAACCACCTCAACAGCAACACTGATCAGCAACAAGAGCAACAAAACAGCACCAAAAAAAACAACAACAACAGCAACAACTAAAAAAACACAACAAAAACCAACATTATAAATATAACTGGCAACTTCACCATCAACAACAAACAACATCTACAAACAATTACAACAATAGCAGTAGACAACAGCAGCAACAATAACAAACAACAACTTCTTTTTCTTTAAAGTCTTTAGGATGGAGTGCAACAAGCCATTTAAACAATAATTTATTATTCTGTTATCACTTTTTTAAACAAAAGTGTGACAAACTGGATACTTACTGCCACGATTGTACGTTCACATTTAAACTGACACACACTCAACCCGTGTAGAATTAGTTACCAAGATACTCTAGTCTACACTGGGGGCTACAGATATAGAATTTGTTGGTGCTGTGAGACATGTACAGAGACAGGAAGCCTTGTGCTGTGGGACATGTACAGAGACAGGAAGCCTTGTGCTGTGAGACATGTACAGAGACAGGAAGCCTTGTGCTGTGAGACATGTACAGAGACAGGAAGCCTTGTGCTGTGAGACATGTACAGAGACAGGAAGTTATGTGCTGTGGGACATGTACAGAGACAGGAAGTTATGTGCTGTGAGACATGTACAGAGACAGGAAGTTATGTGCTGTGAGACATGTACAGAGACAGGAAGTTATGTGCTGTGGGACATGTACAGAGACAGGAAGTCTGGTGCTGTGAGACATGTACAGAGACAGGAAGTTATGTGCTGTGAGACATGTACAGAGACAGGAAGTTATGTGCTGTGGGACACGTACAGAGACAGGAAGTTATGTGCTGTGAGATATGTACAGAGACAGGAAGTTATGTGCTGTGGGACATGTACAGAGACAGGAAGTTATGTGCTGTGAGACATGTACAGAGACAGGAAGTTATGTGCTGTGAGACATGTACAGAGACAGGAAGTTATGTGCTGTGGGACATGTACAGAGACAGGAAGTTATGTGCTGTGAGACATGTACAGAGACAGGAAGTTATGTGCTGTGGGACATGTACAGAGACAGGAAGTTATGTGCTGTGAGACATGTACAGAGACAGGAAGTTATGTGCTGTGAGACATGTACAGAGACAGGAAGTTATGTGCTGTGGGACATGTACAGAGACAGGAAGTTATGTGCTGTGAGACATGTACAGAGACAGGAAGTCTGGTGCTGTGAGACATGTACAGAGACAGGAAGTCTGGTGCTGTGAGACATGTACAGAGACAGGAAGTCTGGTGCTGTGAGACATGTACAGAGACAGGAAGTTATGTGCTGTGGGACATGTACAGAGACAGGAAGTTATGTGCTGTGAGACATGTACAGAGACAGGAAGTCTGGTGCTGTGAGACATGTACAGAGACAGGAAGTTATGTGCTGTGGGACATGTACAGAGACAGGAAGTCTGGTGCTGTGAGACATGTACAGAGACAGGAAGCCTTGTGCTGTGAGACATGTACAGAGACAGGAAGTTATGTGCTGTGAGACATGTACAGAGACAGGAAGTTATGTGCTGTGAGACATGTACAGAGACAGGAAGTCTGGTGCTGTGAGACATGTACAGAGACAGGAAGTTATGTGCTGTGAGACATGTACAGAGACAGGAAGTCTGGTGCTGTGAGACATGTACAGAGACAGGAAGTTATGTGCTGTGAGACATGTACAGAGACAGGAAGTTATGTGCTGTGGGATATGTACAGAGACAGGAAGTTATGTGCTGTGGGACATGTACAGAGACAGGAAGTTATGTGCTGTGAGACATGTACAGAGACAGGAAGTCTGGTGCTGTGAGACATGTACAGAGACAGGAAGTTATGTGCTGTGAGACATGTACAGAGACAGGAAGTTATGTGCTGTGAGACATGTACAGAGACAGGAAGTTATGTGCTGTGAGACATGTACAGAGACAGGAAGTTATGTGCTGTGAGACATGTACAGAGACAGGAAGTCTGGTGCTGTGAGACATGTACAGAGACAGGAAGTTATGTGCTGTGAGACATGTACAGAGACAGGAAGTTATGTGCTGTGAGACATGTACAGAGACAGGAAGTTATGTGCTGTGAGACATGTACAGAGACAGGAAGTCTGGTGCTGTGAGACATGTACAGAGACAGGAAGTTATGTGCTGTGGGACATGTCAGAGACAGGAAGTTATGTGCTGTGAGACATGTACAGAGACAGGAAGTCTGCTCCCATCTGGCGCTCATTCTGCATAATAGCGTCCACACACACACACACACACACACACACACACACACACACACACACACACACACACATATATATATATATATATATATATATATATATATATATATATATATATATATATATATATATATATATGACACTTTGAGAGATGCTGGGAAGGACTAGAACTGACAAGTATATGCGCTTGTCTATCTATACTTGCAAGTTGTAACACTTATGATGACCACCCCCACCCCCCACCCCCTTTTTTTCTCCTTTCTTTCTCCTTTCTTTATCAGTCTTTACTTTCTCTCTATCTTGCTTCAAGTTCTTCCCTGCTTTCTTTCTTCTTCTTTTCTTCTTTATTTTCGGCGATTGAACGAATATTACGATGACGATAATGGTCATGTTGAAGATGATGGCAATGAAGACCGTGACAACGATGGCAAAGACTGGTGATCATCACCATAGTCATAATGGCGATCGTTCACAGAGGAGACACAGTAGCCACAGGAGCAGCGCAGCAGACGACGCTGTCGTTTTCTTATACAGAGGGCCGGGC
This sequence comes from Babylonia areolata, assembly GCF_041734735.1. Classification (NCBI taxonomy): domain Eukaryota; kingdom Metazoa; phylum Mollusca; class Gastropoda; order Neogastropoda; family Buccinidae; genus Babylonia; species Babylonia areolata. The sequence continues at coordinate 2,653,275 of NC_134885.1, read as the reverse complement.
ACCACGTCCAGCGGTTACAATCACATGCACCACTCGTTATCCAGATGTCTGGATCACACGGTGCTGCCCATCGGACCAGACGACATTATCGAAGGTTGGAAGACTTTTTGTTTTGTTTAAAAAAAATTTTTTTTTAATAAAATAAAAAAAACTCGGTGGGAGGAAAAAGATACAGCTACTTTTTTAAAACGTAGAAACTAAAACCAAGCAGCAAGTATACAAGTACATAAAGGAAAGAAAAATAAACTGAACTGACTCATAGACTTCCTCTTTCCCCGGCCATTCACTTAAAAAGTAAGATCCACGTTCATTCATGTATCCTTCGTGTGACATAGTACACCCGCGTACAGCAACGAAAGCAGACGAAATATGAAACACACACAAAAAAAGCCTTTATTTTTGACTGGACAAGGCCTTTTTGAACACATCACATTTAGAACAGGGAGTCAGATGACTTAAAGGAATGATTTATATCAGTTTGTTTTAACAAGAGTAAGTATTGTACTTATTTCTTGTTTCACACACACACACACACACACACACACACACACACACTGACACCGTTACCGCATATTCGTACACAATATGAATCTTTTTTTTTATGATGTAGTAGACAGCACGAAAGAATAAGCCAATGATGCATAAAAAAAAACCCAAAAAAGCTATATCCATTTTTCAACACCTAAGAAAATACAACGCTGAGTAAAGTGTCTTTGTAAAAAGAACAACAACAACAACAAACAAAAAACAAAACAAAACTCAGTAGTAATCGGTAAATCCCAATACTTGAACTAACCCCAACCATTGGAAAACCCACGAATATACATGTGAGTCCATGGGAAAACCTAGTCAGTGCTATATTCTTTTGCATGCCATCTTACACAAAGACACAGACACAGACACAGACACAAACAGACACAGACGCACAACACACACACACACACACACGCACACACACACACACACACACACACACACACACGCACACACGAACGTACCAACGCACGCACTGACACACACACACACAGACAGACAGACAGACAGACAGAGACAGAGACAGAGAGAGCTTTTCACCGCGTGGTGTTTGTTAAATACTGACTCTTTTTTTTTCTTTCTTTCTTTCTTTTTTTTCTTTCTCCACCTTAGGCCAGTGGAGAGACAAATGTGCTGCCATAGTGTTTGGAGGGGGTTACGCAGATGGGTTTGTACGAGCCCTGGGTGGCCAAGGAGCGAGGCGGATAAAGGACTATGTGTCGAACGGAGGGACATATGTGGGAGTGTGTGCTGGGGCCTACCTGGCCTCCCAGCTGGTCGTCTTTCAACAGAAGGGCCAGCCCGGAATGCTTAGAAAACGGCCGTTGAAGTTCTTCCCTGGTCAGTGTGTGTGTGTGTGTGTGTGTGTGTGTGTGTGTGTGTGTGTGTGTGTGTGTGTGTGTGTGCCTGTTTGTTTATCTGTTTGTCTGCTTGCCTGCCTGTGTGTGTGTCTCTCTCTATCAATCTGTGTATGCGCCTTTCTGTCTGTCCGCCTTTCTTTCCCTATATCTGTCTGTCACTTTCACACACACACACACACACACACACACACACACACACACACACACTACGGAAACGCGTGCGCACACACTGGCACACACACACACGCACGCACACACTGGCACACTGCACCACACACACACACACACACACACACACACACACACACACACACACACACATCAACCCACACACGTAAATAACCAAGCGAACACATACATAACTTCAGGTAAGTGTGTGGGCCCCGTGGACTCAGACTACCACCCCGCCCACCCACCCCACCTCCACCACCCCCTGCACCCCGTCTCCTTCATCCTGGGTCGGCGTGACGTCACGGGCGGGTGTGACGTCATCGGCCTCCCTTACGTCATCACGGTGAACGCTTACGTCCACGGCGGAGGCGTATTTCTGCCTCATGGTCGGTGGTCGGACTTTGGGTCGGCTGTGAACGTTCTTGCCTACTATGAGAGTGAGGGGAAGGAGAGTGCAGCAGTTGTTGTGTGCCAGGTGGGTATGATTTGATGATGCGATGGACGAACGAATAAAACGATAATAATATAATAATAAGAAGAAGAATGATAATAATAGCAGCAAGTAAAGAATTAAAAGCTGAATTCGATACTCATGTCCCTGTCATCCTGTTGTGTGCCCCCCCTAACAGCGTGTGAACTTTCTTTAATTGATTGACGTGGATACTTCTGTAGCGCCTATCCTCGGTCAGAGACCAAGCTCTAAGCGCTTTACATACACGGGTACATTTGCACCACAGGCTGCCTACCTGGGTAGAGGCTACTCACGGCTGCCACTGGGCGCTCATCATTCGTTTCCTGTGTCATTCAATCAGATTTCAGACGCACACACATGCACACTCAGACAGACATGTAACATTTTACGTGTATGACCGTTTGTTTGTTTTTTTATTTACCCCGCCATGTAGGCAGCCATACTCCGTTTTCGGGGGTGTGCATGCTGGGTATATTCTTGTTTCCATAACCCACCGAACGCTGACATGGATTACAGGATCTTTAACGTGCGTATTTGATCTTCTGTTTTAGTTTAACGTCTGTTCGCTTTGAGTGATGTTAGACGTGTCATGTGTGTGTGTGTGTGTGTGTGTGTGTGTGTGTGTGTGTGTGTGTGTGTGTGTGCGTGTGTGTGTGTGTTTCCCTATTCCTTTTTCGACCTTCCTTCCATCTTCCGTCTGTGTTGGACTCGCTGGTATGTTTTGTGCGGTGTGTGCAACGAGGTACATGCCTGCAATGTTTCAAAGCCCGCACATGAAATAAACGTCTTGCCTTGCCTCGACTGTTTTGACTTTTCAGTATATGCATGTCTTACTTGTTTGATGTTTTATATTATATTATTTTCTTTTTTTTATATATTATCTTATCTCAACATGACGATGTTGATTTTCTCAGCCCCCCACCCCTTTCCCCCCTCCCCCCCTTCTGTAAAAGGTTATAAGACTTTTAACCTTTTTTTTTTCTTTCTGGAAATTCTTCTTTTCTTATCTTACCTTGCCTTACCTTGCATTTCCTTACATTCCCTTACCTTGCATTTCCTTACATTCCCTTACTTTGCCTTGCCTTGTCTTACCTTACCTTGCCTTACCTTACCTTACTTTGCTTACCTTGTCTTACCTCACCTTACCTTACCTTACCTTACCATACCATACCTTACCTTGCCTTACCTTGTCTTACCTTACCTTGCCTTACCTTACCTTACCTTGCCTTACCCTTTCCTGTCCTGTCTTATCCTGTTTTACCTGACGATGTTTGATCTTATCCTCCCCCCCCCCCCCACACACACACCCCTTCCTCCCTCCCTCCCTCTTTCAGGTAGGACGCGGCGTGGCGGTGCTGTCCAGCCCGCACCTGGAGATGACGTCATTTGCTGATGACGTAGTGGGCGAGATGTGCTGGCGGGGGGTGCTGAGGGAGGGGGGGCTGAGGACTCTCTGCCCCATCAGCTTCAGGGCCAACAACACTGATGCTGACAATGTCACGGTGGATGCAGTGGAATTTGGATAGCTGTCCTTGTTTTGTTTGTTTTGTTGTTGTTGTGGTTTTGTATGTGGCTTCTTTGTGTGTGTGTGTGTGTGTGTGTGTGTGTGTGTGTGTGTGTGTGTTGGGGGGTGACCCTCTGTATATATGTATACATCTCTCTCTCTCTCTCTATATATATATATATATATATATATATTATATATATATATATATATATATATATATGTGTGTGTGTGTGTGTGTGTGTGCGTGTGTACATGCGCGCGCGCGCGCGTGTGTGTGTGTGTATATGTGTGTAGTTAGTGTGTGTGTAGTGTATATGCGTCTGTGTGTGTGTGTGTGTGTCTGTCTGTCTGTGTGAGTCTGTGTGAAAGGAGGAATGTGACGGAATGGTTCAGACGCTGAACTTCCAACACAGTATGGTATGCACGAGGGTCCAGGGTCGAACCCCTTTCTCACTCATACCCTAAGTTTGACACTGAAGAAAATCAAACCGAGCGTCTATTCATTCGAATGTGGGCGATAAAGCGACGTCCTGTTGGAACAAAAAATGATAATAATCACTGCTCTTGTTGTTGGGTCAGAATATCAGATCAAAGTGCCAAGTTTAGAGAATACAAAAAATATAAATATAACAGTAAATGCAGTTTGCATATAATTGGGCTTCATTTTTTTGTGTGTGTGCCCATCCCAGAGGTGCAATATTGTTTTAAACAAGATGACTGGAAAGAACTGAATTTTTCCTATTTTTATGCCTAATTTGGTGTCAACTGACAAAGTATTTGCAGAGACACACACACACACACACACACACACACACAGAGACAACCGAACACCGGGTTAAAACATAGACTCACTTTGTTTACACAAGTGAGTCAAAAAGGGAAACAGCAACAAGAACAACATGGCACCAACAGTATTGTCCTCTGGCTAAAATCCCGGAGAAGAAATCTTACCGGGTCAGGTACACAAGTGTTTTGCATACACCGAAGGCGTGACAAGCATGTTTGGTTATGCTGCTTGTCATGCAATCTGCCTAACAGTTTCATTTTCCGTATCTCAAGAGGGCGTCACGTCGTTCGGACAAATCCATATACGCTACACCACATCTGCTAGACAGCAGCATATCACAACGCAGGCATATACATTTGTGTACCTATCGGGGTGGGTTTCTTCTAAAGCAGTTTTGCCATAGGACAACACTTTTGTTGCCGTGGGTTCTTTTCCATTGGGATCGGTCTAACCTGTGAAATAGCCGGCGTATACTTTGGAGGGGAATTATCTGTATGGTCCTGACGTATGCAAGGAATAGCTGTCTCTATGGTCGCAACATCTGCAAGGGATAGCTGTCTCTGTGGTCCCAACATCTGCAAGGGATAGCTGTCTCTGTGATCCCAACATGTGGAAGGGATAGCTGTCTCTGTGGTCCCAACATGTGCAAGGGATAGCTGTCTCTGTGGTCCCAACATGTGTAAGGGATAGCTGTCTCTATGATCCCAACATGTGCAAGGGATAGCTGTCTCTATGGTCCCAACATGTGCAAGGGATAGCTGTCTCTATGGTCCCAACATGTATCTCTATGGTCCCAACATGTGCAAGTGATAGCTGTCTCTATGGTCCCAACACGTGCAAGTGATAGCTTTCTCTATGGTCCCAATATGTGCAAGGGATAGCTTTCTCTGTGGTCCCAATATGTTTAAGGAATGGCTGTCTCTGTTATCCCAGCATATACAAGGGGATAATTGTAAGGTTAAACGAGAATTTCCTTGTAAGTAGAAGGTCGACCTCAGTTCTGCCCCGTAAAGGGCCTCGAGGAAAGAATTACAGTTTGAGTGAGCGATGAAGGACGTCCTCTCGCAGAGGTAGAACTATCTCTACCGTCCTGACTTAGACAAGGACTAGCTGTCTCTAGAATCCCAGCATCTGCGATAATAGCTGTATTTAGTGTCCCGGCGTGTTCAAGGAATAGCCGTTTTAATAGGAATATCGCCCCCCCCCCCCCGCTCCCCTCCCACCCCCATCGCTCCCCCCACCCCCTCCCGCCCCCCTCCTGTCTCTGTTGTATGACGCGAAGAGAGTCCACTTTCCTTTTGCTTCTCTCCCCTTACCACCCCCCCCTCGCCCAGTATCTGTCACCCACCACCACCCCCACCCCCTCCTCACACACCCGTCTTGCCAGACAACTAGAAGGCCATGTTTAAAAAAAAAAAAAGGGGGGGGGGGTTATTTCCAGTTCTTGTTCATAAACAGTGTGTGTGATTGATGCATTGATCAGGTTACTACATCTTATTATCAACGCAGTTCAGGTGTCATTTCATTTCATCATGCCCATCGCTCCCGGTGGAGCATAGGCCATCGACGACCCCTCGCCATCGCACTCTGTTCTGGGCTGTTCTGGCCATTCCAGTCCAGTTGGTCCCTTGCTGCTTCAGCTCTGCCTCGGTGTCTGCAGTTCAGGTGTGATTGTCACAAATTACCGATCGACGTCATGATGTTCCACGTGAATTGCGTATTTTTTCGTCACTGTGATATGGGTGTGATTGGAGATCACTTTCACTCAATTATGATTATAATGCCCAAATAGGCACATCTTCGGATAAAGGTCCTAGTAGAATTCGAAACCAGTTTCTGGTTCATGTTTGGCAATCTGTTGAATGCATGGACTGAGAAAGAGTGTTTGAATGTGGGGAGATTCAATGAAATGGGAAATATTACAATGTGATATGATGGGTTCCTTTACGTGTTTTATCATCGGTCATGTGTTTTAATTGATGTTTGTGTTTTAATTTTAGTGTATGATACCAGTAATGTTTATATTCTTCATACCCCAACAGGAGTCAAAGGATTAAATGTTCTTTCATTCTTGATTTGTGTGTGTGTGTGTGTGTGTGTGTGTGTGTGTGTGTCACATCGTGATAATGAAATTATTCCCTTGTCATGATGATTGTACATATTCTTTCTTACGATCTCTCTCTCTCTTTCCTCTCTCTCCCACTCTCTGTCTATCTATCTGTGAGAGGAAGAATGACTCAGACCCTTGACATGAGCCAGTACAGTGTCCCTGAAGCCATTCCCGCTCTCGCCCTCTCTCCCAAGTATAACTGAGCGTCTAGTCATTCGGATGAGACAACAAACCAAGGTCCCGTGTGCAGCACGCACTTGGCGCACTGGAAAAGAACCCATGGCATCAAATGCGTTGCGCTCTGGCAACATTCCACAGAAGAAATCCACTCTGACAGGTATAAATACACAATATACATGCATGCACTGAAGGAATGTCCAACCCATTGGGTGATGCTGCTGTCAGACATCTCACTCGTAGATGTGGTGAAGCGTATAAGGAATTGTCCGATGAACGCACTGACACCTCCTTGAGAAACTGAATAAATCAATCTATCTATCCATCTATCTATATGTCTCCCTGTCTGTCTCTTTTTCTATCTATCTATCTGTCTGTCTTCTAACGCCCTTATCTCGAATCACAAAGCACAGGAGTGAATATTCTCACTGATCATGTCATCGCAGGCAGTCTTTCTCGGAACAATAATTTTTCGCGAGTGAAGTGCGCAGGCTGAACAGCCTTCCTTGCTTCGCGAAATGACGACTGGTGTGGCGTCTAGTCGCACGATACGTTCTGGCGCACTTGGTGCCCATTCAGCGCAGTGCCTATTCAGCGCAGTGCCCATTCAGCCGGCACTGTGCGCGCAAAGAACTCGCGCTCCGGTCGTGCTCATGTGACTGTTCCCCAGAAAACTGACAACTGAAGTGGCACACACACACACGCGCGCGCGCACACATACAGGGACACACACACACGCACACTCAGTGGCGCGCGCGCACACACACGCACACACACACACACACACACACACACACGACGAACACCACACACACACACACAAACGCCCGCCCGCACGCACGCACGCACACACACCACACACACACACACACACACACACACACACGAATAAATCATTGGTGTTCAAATGACGCAGATCTTTGCTTATAACGGGAAAATACAAACCTTATCCTGAATGTGATGTCTGTATAAATAGCAACAATCGGAAAAACCCGGTACTCACGAACACGAATAGCGTTGAGCCATAGACACTAGAATTCTAGAGATACTAGTGTCTTTGGTTGAGCTCACTGTCCTTCATTTAGTGGGGTGAAGCTCAAGTTGAGGAAGTTTGCAGCTCAAGTTGAGGATTTTTGCACTGTTCACACGCCGTTCGCACTTTACTTCAGAACACTTTACTTCGGAAGCACAACTGAAAATGACACGCGGCGTAATCGTAGTTGTTTGTGCAGTTCTGGTTTTGCCAGGAAATGTCTTCCTTCTGTCAGGAGTGACACACGAAGAGAAGAGAGAGACTGAAATTCAGACTGCAACCTGCCTTCACAAAGACACAAGGTGAGTGTTCCTCTTTTTGTCAGCATTTTGAATTACTGGAGATATATACACGGTATATTTCATGTATATTGCAATTCAGGTATGAAGTATATTATGAATAACAATCATATTTACTATCAGTAAGTAAATTGGCCGTAAATTGTGGTGTCAATTGTCTAAGAACCACCGACCGTCGACATTTCGCGTTTTTCACATGTACCAGCCGCCATATTTGCTATTCAGTTCAGTTCTTGTGACGTAAAACCATGGCGGCTTTTTTCTTCCTTTTTTGGGGGGAAGGGGGGGGGGGGGGTTGTTTGTTTTTTTTGTGCAGGAGGTGCAGGGTAATGTGTGGTGTGTGTGTGTGTGTGTTGGAGCTCATGTACGTTTATATGTATTTGACTGTGCTTTCATATCTGTGAAACTGCATGTTTGGTGCATATCTGTTATGCATGTGTGGGTGCATGTATGTGTGAATGTGTGTCTTCATGTTTTACATTCATTTGCTTATTTATCATCATTGTTGTCTTATTTATTTATTATTATTATTATTATTTTAATTATTATCATTACTACAGTACTACCTTTTTTATATCATAATTATTATTTATTTATTTATTTATGTAAGCTTATCTATTATTTATTCACCTTTTTTTCTTTCTTTTTTTCTTTTTTGCTCAAGGCCTGACTAAGCGCGTTGGGTTACGCTGCTGGTCAGGCATCTGCTTGGCAGATGTGGTGTAGCGTATATGGATTTGTCCGAACGCAGTGACGCCTCCTTGAGCTACTGAAACTGAAACTGAAATTGTCCCAGCCTAACAAATGTATTGATTGGAGTTGCCAGTACACTTGCTCAGGAGTAATAGTAGTTTTTGAAATGTTTTAATTCTTTCTTTTTTTTAATCATTCATCATAAATGAATTGCAACTTGCTGATACTTTTTACCTGTTCTAGGAGATTTTTTTTTTTAAGTGTTAACATTGTTAGCCATCTTAACATGCAGAGGTAGCGCATTACAGTGAGGTGCAATTCTGTTACCAAAACTTTTCTTTTTTTTCGAATATTAGTTCTTGAATACTTAATAGATAGCTTGTCAGTGGCATTCCTTGTTGTGTCAGTGAAAGATTTTTTTTCTTTCCTTTCTTTCTTTTTTTTCTTTTTTGAAAAAAAGGTCTCCTTGTCTAATTTATCAATATTATTGAGTATTTCATATGCTTGTATTAGATCCCCTCTAATTCTACGAAATTTCAAAGATGGTAAATCAAGTAATTTAAGTCTTTCTTCATATGTTTTATCCTGTAATCCAACAGGAGATCTTGTTGCCCGTCTTTGAACTTTTTCAACTGCAGCAGATTGCTTTTTGTATAGCGGGTACCAAATGACATTTCCGTATTCGAGGTTTTTTCTTTCTTTCTTTAGTTTAACATCAGTTCACTGTTAAGTGATATTAGATGGGATTAGTATGTAAGGTTGTTTTCGGATGCGTTTTAAGAGCCAACCCCAAAGACTGGAACCCATCCAGCAATCGATGCTGAGCTTCAAGAGCAAAGCGAATGACTGGCACCGAGCCCTTGCGTATGTGCTTGCGTGTGTGTGTGTGTGTGTGTGTGTGTGTGTGTGTGTGTGTGTGTGTATGTGTGTATGCGTATATGCGTGCATATGTGTTACCGTCAGTGTGTGTGTGTGCACGCGTGCGTGGGTTGTGTGTGTGCGTGTGTGTGTGTGTGTATGCGTGCGTGCGTGGTTGCCCGTGTGTGTATGTGTGCGTGGTGTGTGTGTGTGTGTGTGTGTGTGGTGCGTGCGCTAGTGTGTTGAGAGAGAGAGAGAGAGGTGCTAGAGAAAAGTTAAAAAAAAAAAAAAGGGATGGTCCCCTGCCAAGTTTCGTTGCTGTTGGTTTTTTTGGGTTTTTTGGGGTGTTTTTTTTTTACTACTACTACCATCATTATTTTTTTCTTCTTTTTTTTTTCTTCTAGATTGTTAACGCGTCTGCGCGTCCTTTATTGCTTCATGCATAGAGCAAAAAGAGAGAAGAACAGCTTTGTCAGTCTGAAATCTCTGGAGAGCGGTCTTACGTACACATAGACAATAAAAGGAGACGTATTTACTCTAAAAAAAAAAGTTAGTTCTATCAATGATCCTGCTTGGAAACACCCTTTTACGTGCGTAATTGCCGTGCGGGACCCCACCGGATGCGGGAAAACCAACTGTTTTATAGAACGTTTTTCAATATCAATACACGTAAAGGAAATGATGGATACCCCCCCCCCCCCACCCCCCCGCCCCCCCCCCCCTCCCCCGATCAAATTGTGTGGTGCTTTGGCGAATGGCACTGAACCCCTCTACGTGAGATTACGTTACAGGGTCAGCGAGTGTATTAAAGCCGGGACTACCCGATTTTCAAAAATAGGACACTGAAACGAAAAGATGACTAAATATTGACGATTTAATGGTAGAAAATGACGATAAAGTCACTAAATTATCTACTAAAGGGAGTCATCATCGAAATATGAGCGTAGTAATATATCGTACAGAACTTATTTGGAAAATGTAAACTTGAGAGCAGAGAAACATATGTGGTATTTGAAAACCCCAGAGACGCTTCTCAGATTACGCATTTAGCCAACCAAATGTGTCTCGGCCGGAATAGATTTATGCAAGAAGCATTTAAGGACGCTACCTCCGACCCTTACGGTTATTTGCTCGTGGACCTTAAAGCCCGTCGCACACGGGGCGTCTAGCAGCAAGTTTCGCGCAGCGTCTAGTGTGCGATGTTTTCAGGCAGCAAGAGTCGCGCGCGGCACGCAGCAAGATCACCGTCGCGGCGCGTCGTGTTTCTTCAATTGAACTTGTCCTATTCCCCCGCGACAAAAGCGACAGACGTACGTAGAGCAACCAATCACGAGACCCGCTCGTTTCACGTGAGACATCGTTTGGAATCTATTTCAGCAAGTTTCAGCACGTGACTTTCCAAATATGGAGCGTGATGCGTGATGCCTGGGGAGATTTGTCGCGCATATGCGAGCGACACGCCTCGCTACAGGTTTCAGGTGGCCGCACGACAAATGTAGCGAGGCATCAAAAACTGATGCGCGGCCGACGCTGACGCCCCGTGGGCGACGGGCTTAATTACGCAGAGCTGCCCGGATCACACGTGTCTGAGGACGGGGATATTTTCGGATGCTTTTCAGCATATTGTCTATGTGGAAGAGGAAAAATAATGTCTCACAGATTGAAGAGGCACGTCACCATTTTGAAATGATTATGTAGAGTTAACCCCAAGACTGCTAAGACGATTATTTAAGCGGCTGATAAAGACTTAGTGGACGCTTTATGCGAGTGCAGTTTGAACATGCTGAAGGGGAACATGCCCCTTTCACCGTCCCAGAAAAAAAAAGAGTAAATATAAATCGGTACTGAGAACGGTTGCCAAAAAAGGCACATCTTTGAAAACTAAGAAAGCTTTACTACAAAAAGGTAGATTTTTAGGAGCTCTCTTAGGTCCTATTTCCGGTGTGTTGGGTCAGATATTATTTCAATAATGGCTAGAAAGATGATATTAGTCGTTCCTACAACGCTGATGTGGCTAGTGTCTATATCACTGCCCATGATTCAGTGTCTATATCAGTGTTTATCTCACGTGTTTCAGTGTCTATATCAGTGTTTATCCCACGTGTTTCAGTGTCTATATCAGTGTCAATCTCACGTGTTTCAGTGTCTATATCAGTGTTTATCTCACGTGTTTCAGTGTCTATATCAGTGTTTCTCTCACGTGTTTCAGTGTCTATATCAGTGTCAATCTCACGTGTTTCAGTGTTTCTCTCACGCGTTTCAGTGTTTCTCTCACGCGTTTCAGTGTTTATCTCACGTGTTTCAGTGTTTCTCTCACGCGTTTCAGTGTTTCTCTCACGCGTTTCAGTGTTTCACGTGTTTCAGTGTTTATCTCACGTGTTTCAGTGTCTATATCAGTGTCAATCTCACGCGTTTCAGTGTTTATCTCACGTGTTTCAGTGTTTATCTCACGTGTTTCAGTGCCTACAGCATGAGCCTGACGTTCGACTCTCAATCGGTTGCCACGGTCAACACAAGATCCACGGAGGTGGACCGCGTCTACAGGCAGGGCGGCGCCGTGTGTAAACCCGAAGCAGGAGGCCCCGGTCACAATCTCACCTTTACCTTCGCCTGGGAACGAAGCGGCTTCCTGGACGCGCACTTCGGCAAGCTGATGTGCTCCGAGAGCAACCTCGACGGCAAAAGCTTTTTCTCGCCCACTGTGCAGCAAGTCCCGGCCACCCACTGGGAGTGGACCCAACAGCTGGACACTGAGGGGACGAAGCCTCCGCCGCCGCTGACCGTCCAGTGCCGACACCGACACCGACACCGACACCGACACCGACACCTGCGGACATACACCATCCCTGGAAACGGCAAGGAGGAGGAGGAGGAGGGGGAGGAGAATAAGAAGAAGAAGAAGGAGGAAGAGGAGGGGGAGGACACCACAAGCGCAGACGGCAGCATGAGGTGCTTCTCACGCCCCCACGAGGACGGTGAACGTTTCCAAGGTGACGGCCCCGTTCTCTATCGGTCTGCGAGGACAGTTGATGGTACCCACATGATGATCTACGTCCTCCTCGTGCCCTTGTCCCTCAACTGGAGCTGTCACGTGACTGAGAGCGGCGGCGTCGTCTCTCCCGGTCTCTCCCTCTCCACCTCAGCCTCCCCCTCAGCCTCTGGCGGTTGTGTTTGGTCAGGGGGTGCGGTTGGACGGGGTGTTGTGGTCGCTGTCATCGTTGTATGTGTACAGTCCCTTGATATAGTTTCATGGAGAAAGCTGTTTTGAATAGGAGGAATATTTGTTTAAAGTCCCGTCACACATATAGTTGATTGAAGACATTTTGTTAAAGTATGTATGAATACATTTGAGTATTATCGGTTACAAGGGGTGAGAGATGTGAATGAATGGAGGGTTGGGGGAAACTGGGCAAATGAAGGTGAAATGAGGGTGAAATTTGAAAAAAAAATCCAAATACTATTACAGGAATTTACTAAAAGGACTTCGTAAAAGAGAAGTCGTTAAACTGACGAGCGAAACAACTGATAATGAATGCAAAAAGTCAAAAACATCAACGTTCTCAGTCACTTGTGAAGACACACTTTCGTGTACATAAGGCTTCATCAAGCTACAGTCAAAAATTATATGCTTAATTGTCAGGTTACTAAAGCGTATGCACTTGACATTAGAACAATACTTGAATAGACCTGGACCGTTTTTGTAGAAATGGAAATCTTTTTTTCCAGTTCTGTTACCGTCTGAATAGATTTTGACTGTCTTTGTAGAAATGAACAATTTTTTTTAAATGTTTTGATACAGACAGAGCCGTCTTGTAGAAATGAACTTTTTAATGTTTTGATACCTACAGAACAGTCTGTGTTGAAAGGAGCATTTCTTTTATGTTTTGTTACATATTGAATAGGCTTAGACCGTCTGTGTAGAAATGATCTCTTTTTTTCTGTTTTCACACAGACAGAACTTTTTTTTTTTGTAGAAATGAACTTTTTCTGTTTTGATACAGACTGAATAGATTTAGACCGTCTGTGCAGAAATGAACTTTTTTCTTTTATGGTTTGACACAGCCTGAATAGGCTTAGACCGCATTTGTAGAAATGAACACTAAAAAAAATGTTTGACACAGACTGAATAGACTCAGACCGTCTGTGTAGAAATGAACTTCTTTTTTTTTTTTTAACACAGACAGAACTGTTTGTGTAGAAATGAACTTTTTCTGTTTTGATACTGACAATAGATTTTAGACCGTCTGTGTAGAAATGAACTTTTTTTTTCTGTTTTAACAAAGAACCGTCTGTGTAGAAATGAACTTTTTTTCTGTTTTGACAAAGAACCGTCTGTGTAGAAATGAACTTTTTTTTCTGTTTTGACAAAGAACCGTCTGTGTAGAAATGAACTTTTTTCTGTTTTGATACAGACTGAATAGATTTAGACCATCTGTGCAGAAATGAACATTTTTCTTTTATGGTTTGACACAGCCTGAATAGGCTTAGACCGCCTTTGTAGAAATGAACATTAAAAAAAAAAGTTTGACACAGACTGAATAGACTCAGACCGTCTGTGTAGAAATGAACTCTTTTTTCGTTTTGACACAGACAGAACTGTTTGTGTAGAAATGAACTTTTTCTGTTTTGATACTGACAACAGATTTTAGACCGTCTGTGTAGAAATGAACTTTTTTTTTCTGTTTTAACAAAGAACCGTCTGTGTAGAAATGAACTTTTTTTTCTGTTTTGACAAAGAACCGTCTGTGTAGAAATGAACTTTTTTTTTCTGTTTTGACAAAGAACCGTCTGTGTAGAAATGAACTTTTTTCTGTTTTGATACAGACTGAATAGATTTAGACCATCTGTGCAGAAATGAACATTTTTCTTTTATGGTTTGACACAGCCTGAATAGGCTTAGACCGCCTTTGTAGAAATGAACATTAAAAAAAAAAGTTTGACACAGACTGAATAGACTCAGACCGTCTGTGTAGAAATGAACTCTTTTTTCGTTTTGACACAGACAGAACTGTTTGTGTAGAAATGAACTTTTTCTGTTTTGATACTGACAACAGATTTTAGACCGTCTGTGTAGAAATGAACTTTTTTTTTCTGTTTTGACAAAGAACCGTCTGTGTAGAAATGAACTTTTTTTTTCTGTTTTGACAAAGAACCGTCTATGTAGAAATGAACTTTTTTTCTGTTTTGACAAAGACAGAAGCGTCTGTGTAGAAATGAACTTCTTTTTTTTTTCGTTTTGACACAGACAGAACTGTTTGTGTAGAAATGAACTTTTTTCTGTTTTGACAAAGACAGAAGCGTCTGTGTAGAAATGAACTTTTTTCTGTTTTGATACAGACAATAGATTTTAGACCGTCTGTGTAGAAATGAACTTTTTTTCTGTTTTGACAAAGACAGAAGCGTCTGTGTAGAAATGAACATTTTTTTCTGTTTTGACAAAGACAGAAGCGTCTGTGTAGAAATGAACTCTTTTTTCTGCTTTGACAAAGACAGAAGCGTCTGTGTAGAAATGAACATTTTTTCTTTTCTGTTTTGATACAGACTGAATAGGCTTAGACCGTCTTTGTAGAAATGAATTTTTTAATATTTGTTTTACTTCTGATGTGATGTGGCGTCTTCCTTTTTGGTCAGAGTGAAATTTTACTCATATCCGTGTATCTAAATTGTATTTCTTTTTTTCTGTACATATTATTTAATCAATCAATCAGTCATTCAATCAATCAGTCAATCAAATTAATTGAAAACACTTTAATACACGTGGAAATGAGTCTGTGCAACCACAGGTTCGTTGTAAACACAAACATGACATGACCATGCGCACCTTAGAAAGAGATTAAAACTAGCCAAATGAGAATTTACACTAGCTGACGATAGACTAAAACGCACACACACACACACACACACACACACACACACACACACACACACGCATGCATGAACGCGCGCACGAACGCACGCACACGCACACAACATATATCACGCTAATAAATTCAGTAAATTAACATTATGAAATCCACAACGACTTCAACAACAACAACAACAACAATAACAAATCGCACTATGAATACTTTTCCCTGCTTGTATCTGGGGGAGAATTTGAATAGAAGCGCATCGATCTGCTGCTCTTTTAACCGCGAGGCTGTCATGTTTTGTATGTATTTCATCTATTGTTTCCGCGATCTCTGTAGAATCCCTCTGACGCTGTGCAGATGACGTGTTTCACAGTGAACCCTGCAGCAATGCTTTCATGTGGACGTCATTGTTCGGAAGATTCTGATCCTGAATAACTTGTAATGTTCCGTTGTGAATAAGGCAGTGGTGTGAAAGTGTACATCTTTCTCTTTGCTGCCATTTTTTTTTTAACTGGTAGTGCTGTAAATTCTCTGTGTAAATATTTGCATTTATTTACATATGCATGCCCCACCTCCCTTTTTTTTTTAATTTCCTGTATTTACTTTTTAAATCATAAATAGATATTTCATTTGTTTATTGCTAATCAAATTTGGACTGTTTACAAAATGCAGTGTAAACAGGTCTGAGTTAAACACAGACTTGAAGACAATCACTTCGATAAGATATTTTCTTTTATTTATTATTTTTTGGGGGGTTTCATTCATTCATACCTAAATGCTAAATAATAAACAATTGTTTAAACAATCTGAAAAAAAAGTGTACATTCTATCAGTCCTGTTATTTCTGAAGCAGTAGATATTTTTTTTATCAACCTTTTTTTTTAAATTACTCAGACAAAGTTTACGTATAAAGTATGTTATACTTTATATGTAAACCTTTGTCCGATTAAAAAAAAGATGATGATGAAGAGAGAGAGAGGTGATGATGTACACAGTAATAAGGGTGATGATGATAAGAGTGATGATGATGATGTACATGACAAGTTTGATGATGAAGAGAGAGAGGTGGTGATGTACATTGTTATAATGGTGATGATGATTAGAGAGATGATGATGACGATGTACATGATGACAGGTATGATGATGAAGAGAGAGAGGTGGTGATGTACATTGTTATAATGGTGATGATGATTAGAGAGATGATGATGACGATGTACATGATGACAGGTATGGTGATGAAGAGAGAGAGGTGGTGATGTACATTGTTATAATGGTGATGATGATTAGAGAGATGATGATGACGATGTACATGATGACAGGTATGGTGATGAAGACAGAGGTGGTGATGTACATTGTTATAAGGGTGATGATGATTAGAGAGATGATGATGGTGATGTACATGATGACAGGTATGATGATGAAGGGTGAAAGGTCAATATCCCTTACAAATACAAGCAAAAAGTAGAATGTTAAGATTCTGGTTTAAACTTGTCAATGACATGTTACAGTGTGTCAGGTTATGGCAGAGTGCAGACTCCCCAAGCCACAGCACACTACCCCTTGTTTACTACCTCCCCCCCCCCTTCCCCACTCCTCCCTCACTTAAGACTGTTGGTCACAAGTCCCTTCCCTCTCCACCCCCCTCCCTCCAAGTCCTCTCCCTCCCAGTCCTCTCCTGCAGTGCCAACAGTCCAGGGCAGATACAAAAATGGTTCAAATGCGTGCAAATTGGTTGCCTGTTCAAGCCAGAATTGAATATAAGGTTGCCTGCCTATGCTTTCAGTGCCTGAATTATGATACCACACCCTCATGTCTTTCTTATTAACTTATTAACCCGTACTTGCCAAACAGAACATTGAGATCTCTTGACTCCTCCCAGCTAATTGTTCCCCGATACTTCCGTAACTCCTGTGGAAAGAGGTCATTTTCCGTCTTCGGCCCAACAACTTGGAATTCTCTGCCTATTGCTCTCAGACAAACAACTCATCTATCTACCTTTAAAGCAAATCTTAAAACTTATCTCTTTTTATTTAATTCTTGCCATAACTCAAATAGTGCTGTTGTCCCAGGCCCATGGCAATGTGAGTGTGTGTGATGGGAGAGTAGAGAGAATGGGGGTGGGTAGATGAATGGTGGTGGTGTGGTTCGAAAGGGAGAATGACCCGATTTTTACCCCTTTTACCTTTTCTACCCAAAATTTTATTTTACAATTTTTACAAAATCTGTGGCATGCAGATTACAATTATGTTCCTTTTTACATGTATGCATTTTAAGTGAAAATTGCTGTCATCTCAGCCGTTTAATCATGTGTGTGTCTGTGCGTGTGTGTTAGTGTGAGTGTTGGAGTGTAACAGTTATAGTATTGATTACTAGTATGTTACTTTGTGAGTTTTATGCATTGTGTTTTTATAATATTAATGATTCTGTTTTATGTTTCTGCTACTTTTTATATGCTTTCTTGTTTCACTTTAGGTATTGGTTTGTAAAACGCTTAGAGCTTGCTTATACTTGTATTATAGCACTATAAAAAAAATAAAATATTATTATTATTAAACAAATCCGTTCTTTTTACTATAGAATAGAATAAATTGATCACACTGATATCAAGTTCACCACTGTAGGGGGCCAAGAACATAATCAGATTTTGATTTTTAATGACAATTAATCACACGTTTGGCCCTAAGAGATCACCTTACAAAGCGTCGCAAGAGGACAGCGTGGAAGGGAGATTACGCAAGCGCGGAATTCGGCTCGCCAGCGGAAAGCATTTAGCGCGGTACAGTACATGTGACTGACTGCTGCCGCGCTGATGCTGACCTATACGTATGTGTGTAGAATACTGCGGCAGACAACAGATACTGTACAGAAAGATAGTAAGAGACCTCTTTAGGGTCAAAAGGAAGCAAACATTTTCAATTTCATGTATTTTGTAATAAATTGGTAGAAGACGCAAATTTTTACTTTTATGAATGTTTTCCAGTTTCTTATCAGTCATCACATTTCATATAGAATGAAACCAGTATGATACCGACCACAAAGGTGAATTTACAAAGGCAGCATTGGAGGAGGAGGAATTTTTGTTTAATGTCCCGTCACACATATCGGTGATTGAAGACATTTTGTTAAAGTATTTATGAATACATCTGAGTATTATCGGTTAGAAGGGGTGGGAGATGTGGATGAATGGAGGGTTGGGGGAAACTGGGCAAATTAGGGTAAAAATGTGGGTGAAATTTGGAAGACAAACAAAACAAAAACAAAAAAAAAAACAAAAAAAAACCCTCTAAATACAGTCATATTCAGGTTAAAAAATAAAAAAAATTGCGATAACAAACCCAAAAGGGTTTGGGGAAAAAAGACGAAGAAGAAAAAAAAAGGAAAGGTTAACACACAAAGAACAAAGTAAATACTGATTTCGGCTTCGTGTTAATCGTGGCGTGTAATATTTCTGGTAGAAGAGCACCGCTTCTAAAGAGGCCGGCGGTACAATGGCTGAAATACAGCCACGAACGCAGGTCGACGCACAAATGGACCTTGTAGCACTCTCCTACCGAATCCACCGCACAAAAACTCCGATTTTACGTCACCAAAACACAGATGAATGGGGAAACGAATCTCATGATATTAAAAAGAAAACAATAACAGTTAAAAGATACTATTTTATGGCAGAGCTGTTTGTTCCTGCTGCTTGACGTTATCCATGGGCAGGTCACTCTCTCTCTCTCTCTCTCTCATTGGATCATTTACTTCGTTTGTACAATTTTATGGACATTTCACGCCGTGGAAATGCACAAGAAATACACCGAGCTCTGTTTATTAATGTGTAGAACTTAAAGGTGTATATAGATACGAATTAATCAGGTTTGCATGGATGAAAATTGTCGGAGTACTGCCCAGACAATCAATCCAGAAAGCATGGAAGGCAGATGACGGCAAAATCGACCAACATCATGTCTTGATGTGAAAAGAACAGTATGATGCACATATTCTTCTTTGGAAATGAACCAGTATTTGCAAATGTGACTCATGAAACCTGGCGCAGTAAAAGTCAGTTAAGCGTGTGAAAGAGAATGCAGCTGGTTGGAGTATGAAGGTGGCAAAATGAAGTGCATCAGATAGTCATGAAGAGCAAATTAACACTGTCTGGAAGATGAAAATGGGTCAGTCTCCAGAACTCCTTGGAAATGGGGGTCTCTCAGTCTGATTCAATGTTCACACATAATTACAGTGATTATTCTAATGTTTCGCATGTTATCAGGTTTTCCAACTGAATAAAGAAATATCTGCATTAATAGTGTGTGAATCGGTTTTGTTCGTGTGTCTTAAATGTGTTGAAAATTAATATATATATATATATATATATAACATCCCAAATTTGGGCGCGAGTTTGTGACATGGTTTGTGTTTGGTTCCAGGAAATGGGTTCTGTGACTAACACTCTGCCCCAGTGGGAATGTGTCCTGTCACAGGAACATGAAGTGAACTGCATTGTTTATCACTGACACAAATATTGAGAGACCCATTGAGCTGATGTGGTATTGCACACATACGTGTTTGATTCAGAAACCCATGAGTTGTGTCAGAGTACAGCCAGTATGTGTGTGACTTAATGACTAAATGAAAAGTGGTGTAAAATGTAACCATTGCTTGACTGAATTGAAATACTGATTTGGATCTTTGTGTATCCCCACCCCCCTTGAGAAGAGTGTATACTTCTGGGTATGTGGTGAAAGGTTATATTTGTGTGTGTGTTTGAATCGGTCCGACGACATATTGATGTTTGCATATTATTATCGCCTTTCATGGCAATGATGTTTCGCATATGATTTGGTGTCGTGTTGACCTGGGTTTTGGTTTTTGTATGTGTTCTAGGTGTGCTGCTGAGTTAGGATGTGCTGTTATAAGTGCTGCTTTAGTTAAAGAAAATAAAACACCTCAATTCATCTGACTAAACCCCCCTGCTTGTGGTACGAGGAGAGAGTGGAGTGTGCACCTGTCCTCTACCTGCGATCCTACCATTCTACCCCACCCCTACAGCATCCTATCTTCGTTCCCCACCCCCCACCCCTTTGAACAAATAACAAACCAGAACAAACTTTATTGCACCATGTATCGTTTCTTTTTTAATTTTAATACACCAGTTGTATGAAGAAAACAAGTACAAATCACCACTGTTATGCTTCATCAACACTATTCTGTATAACATTGGTGTGAGCAGTTTGTGGATTCAGCAACATTATCCCACATTTCCACATGCTTGGCTCAAAAAACAAGGTACAGCAATGTTTAAAAGACCAATAACAAATGTCCGAAACTGGTTCTCTGATTTTGATCAGAAAAAGATATATTGTGATTGCAAACTGTATAAGGATTTGTTTGTGTTTGAAAACTATCCTAGAGTTCTGCCAGAAGTAACAGGCTTGTTTGCGAAATTCAGGACAAACACACACGCACGCGCACACACACACACACACACACACACACACACACACACACACACAAACACACACTACACACACACACATACACCATACCACACACACACACACACACACACACACACCATACCACACACACACACACACACACACACACACACACACAAACACACACCACACACACACATACACCATACCACACACACACACACACACACACACACACACACACACACACCCACACACACACACACACACCATACCACACACACACACACACACACACACACACACACACACACACCACACACACACACACACACATACACCATACCACACACACACACACACACACACACACACACACACACACACACACAGAGTTATATCTGATTCTTGACCGGAGGCAAACAGAAAGGGTTTCTTCGCCAGCAGGTAAAGGGAGGAAACCCGCAGCACACTGTTTTCTTCCCAGATATTGCCTTTATTAGTTCCCTTGAACATACTGTCACAATCAACTGGAAAAATCATTGTTTGCTGTGTTTGGTTGGTGGTTTAACGCCTCCCGACCTTTTTCCGCAACCCACCCCCCACCCCCGGGTTTGCGTCAGTGTCCCAAATCCTGTCTCTGTCTGTCTGTCTGTCTGTCTGTCTGTCTCTCTCTCTCTCTCTCTCTCTCTCTCTATATATATATATATAGAGAGAGAGAGAGAGAGAGAGAGAGAGACTTATTCTTGTTTATTATTTGAATAAAGGAAGCAAACAATTCATTACGGCGACAGATCTTGTTAGATCCAAGCACCAATGGACTCTGGCCGTGTGCACTTCAACGATGGGTCCTGCCCTAGGTCGGTGCTTGAAGAAAGTAAGAGGTTCCGATCAGTTCAGTTCAGTTCAGTCAGTGGAAGAAGAAAGAAAACGAACGAGAAAGGAACAAACACCGGACAGTGTATTCAAACACTTGCCAGCTGTGAAACAATAAACAAACACTTGCCAGCTGTGAAACAAAAAACAAACACTTGCCAGCTGTGAAACAATAAACAAACACTTGCCAGCTGTGAAACAAAAAACAAACACTTGCCAGCTGTGAAACAATAAACAAACACTTGCCAGCTGTGAAACAATAAACAAACACTTGCCAGCTGTGAAACAAAAAACAAACACTTGCCAGCTGTGAAACAATAAACAAACACTTGCCAGCTGTGAAACAATAAACAAACACTTGCCAGCTGTGAAACAAAAAACAAACACTTGCCAGCTGTGAAACAAAAAACAAACACTTGCCAGCTGTGAAACAATAAACAAACAGGGGCCAGCTGTGAAACAATAAACAAACACTTGCCAGCTGTGAAACAATAAACAAACATGGGCCAGCTGGACCTTTGGAATTAATATAGACGTCGGGGAACAAGGACCCAGACAACATACATTTGTGGGAACACAGACCTGGGGGAATAGAGACCTGGGGGAACATTGACCTAGGGGAACATTGACCTGGGGGAACATTGACCTGCGGGAACATTGACGTGGGGGAACATTGACCTGCGGGAACATTGACGTGGGGGAACACACACCTGGGGGAACATTGATGTGGGGGAACATAGACCTGGTGGGAACACAGACCTGGGGGAACACAGATCTCGGGGAACACAGACCTGGGGGAACACAGACCTGGGGGAACACAGACCTGGGGGAACACAGACCTGGGGGAACATTGACCTGGGGGAACACTGACCTGGGGGAACATTGACCTGGGGGAACACAGACCTGGGGGAACATACACCTGGGGGAATACAGACCTGGGGGAACATACACCTGGGGGAACATAGACCTGGGGGAACACAGACCTGGGGGAACATAGACCTGGGGGAACACAGACCTGGGGGAACATAGACCTGGGGGAACACAGACCTGGGGGAACATACACCTGGGGGAACACAGACCTGGGGGAACATACACCTGGGGGAATACAGACCTGGGGGAACACAGACCTGGGGGAACATAGACCTGGGGGAACACAGACCTGGGGGAACATACACCTGGGGGAACACAGATCTGGGAGGACCTGAGGATGAGGCTTAAACCCGTTCCACAAAGCAGTTTGCAGAAGGTAATATCGATATATTTTAAAAAAAAGAAGAAAAAAAAAAAGGAGAAAAAATGCGATATTTCATGCTATTCAGAACATCTTATAGCCAATTGTACATTTCACTTGAAACTGCGGAATAATTACTAGTATCTAAACCAACGAAGCAGTCTACGTCAGGCTTCTGATGTGCCCGTAGCTCTGTCCCTCCTGTTTTCACCTCTTTCAGCACTCTGTGTGTGTGTGTGTGTGTGTGTGTGTGTGTGTGTGTGTGTGTGTGTGTGTGTGTGTGTGTGTGTGTGTGTGTGTGTCTGTCTGTCTGTCTGTCTGTCTGTCTCTGTCTCTGTCTGTCTGTCTGTCTGTCGGTCGGTCTCTGTCTGTCTCTCTCTCGCTCACATGTGCACGCGCACACATACATAAACAGACGCCCACATGCACACGCACGCACGCACACACACACACACACACACACACACACACACACACACACACACACACACACACACACACACACACACACACACACACACACACACACACACACACACATTCCCCCCCGCACAGCATTAAATCGTGGATCAGTCCGCACCCTCTTGAAACTGAAGGTGAAGTTAACACAGTGCGCAGTCATTGTGGATGCCTGTGGATGTGACGGTTGTTAGGGGAGGGGGGGGGGGGGGGGGAGAGAAATGGAGATGGGTGAGGATAAAGTCACTGGGGGATGGGACAGACCAGGGACAGATGGTCTGCAGTAAAGAGGTTGTTAACTCTCTCCGTACGAACGGCGAAAGAGACGACGTTAACGGCGTTTCACCCCAATTACCACCATCAAAATATTACAAGCGGAAGGCTCTTGCACTGAAGAGGTGAATGTTGACAAAGAATACCACAATTCTGACGACGGAAGCTAAAGGTTGGGTCATTCAGACACCCACTGGACATCCGAGAGGTCTGTGTAGAGGAGAAGAGAGGACTGGCCGTACTGAGTGAGTTAAAGCGTTAAAGGTCCCATAGCCTTCAGGGAAGTGAATTCACGTCCACTGTGTCCAGGGCTCGGCATAGGAAGGCGGGGCCCACTCCTCCCCTTCTGCCACTTTCACCCCCCCCCCCCCCCCGCCCCCCCAAACCGGTCGGGTATATCTTCAAACCAATGCTGCCCGTCTGACTCTCAGGGTCCCATGTACTGATCACATTTCTCCTCACCTCCGCACTCTACACTGGCTCC
>NC_134885.1:2616673-2624173 GCF_041734735.1 Babylonia areolata | reverse complement strand
GTGGTGTGCTGTTGTGTCCTTATGTGTGGTGTGCTGTTGTGTCCTTATGTGTGCTGTTGAGTCCTTATGTGTGGTGGGGTGTGGTGGGGTGTGGTGTGATGTGATGTGGTGTGGTGTGGTTGGTGTTGTGTGGTGTGGTGTGGTGTGTGTGGTGGGGTGGGGTATGGTGTGGTGTGGTGTGGTGTGTGGTGTGGTGTGGTGTGGTGTGGTGTGGTGTGGTGTGATGGTGTGGTGTGGTGTGTATGGTGGGGTGGGGTATGGTGTGGCGTGTGGTGTGGTGTGGTGTGGTGTGATGTGGTGTGGTGTGGTTGGTGTTGTGTGGTGTGGTGTGGTGTGGTGTGTGTGGTGTGTGGTATGGTGTGGCATGGTGTGGTGGGGTGGGGTGGGGTGTGGTGTTGGTGTGGTGTGGTGTGATGTGGTGTGGTGTGGTGTGGTGTGTGTGGTGTGTGTGGTATGGTGTGGTGTGGTGTGGTGTGGTGTGGTGTGTGTGTGTGTGTGGGGGGGGGGGGTGGTAGAGCGTGAAGCTACGATGCAACGCCACCCGTTCATATATTTTTTCCCTGTCTTCAAGTGTATGTGTTTTGTATTCACTTCTTCCAAAACATTTTGCCTGGGTATAACCCTTTTGTTACCACGGGTTCTTTTACGTGCGCAAAGTGCATGATACACGCTGGGCCTCGGTTCATCGAGAGATGGAGAGAGTGAGATATATATATATATATATATATATATATATATATATATATATATATATATATATATATATGAAAAGACAGAGAGAGAGGATGGAAAGAGAGGGGAAGAGAGAGGGGGGAGAAAGGGAGAGAGAGAGAGGGTCGGGAAAGAGATGGAGGAGAGAGTGAAGGAGGAGAGTGAGATGGTGGAGAGAGAGAGAGAGAGAGAGAGAGAGAGAGAGAGAGAGAGAGAGAGAGAGAGAGAGAGAGAGAGAGAGAGAGAGAGAGAGAGGTGGTAGGGAAAATCGGCAGGCATGCTGAACACTTCTTCAGTCGTTCAGCTTTTACAGTGATGCTTGAAAAAAACCCGTTGTTATTCACTTCGGGAGTCAGACAGAGGTCTCTCTCCATCACCCACTCCCAATCCCCACCCGCACTCCCCCCCCACCCACTTCCCAAACCACCATCATCACCACCCCCACACACCCTTCCACACACACACACATACGCACACATACACACACACACACACTTATTTATTTATTTATTTACTTTTATTATTATTATTATTATTATTTTCATTGATGGCTTGATAATAATAATAATAATAATGGATACTTATATAGCACACTATCCAGAAATCTGCTCTAGGTGCTTTACAAAAACGCTTTTGTTAACATAAAACATTATATCTATGTTACATACACACACCAAAATGTGACCACACACACACACACACACACACACACACACACACGCACGCACACGCACACACACACACACACACACACACACACACACACACACACACTGCATACATACATTTTAACATACATGTGTATCTAACAGCTACCCTAACACATACGCACACATAGGCAGGCACAAACTTACATAAACACACGCACACACAATACACATTCATATACATGCATGTAGTTATGTACACATACATATGTATACACACATAGTCAAGCATACCTAACGAAAAGGAAGTGGACCTGCCACAATTGAACATATTACTGAGGGAAAGGGTGAGTTTTGAGACGAGATTTAAAAGATGCGAGGGAATCAGAATGACGGAGGTTATCAGGGAGCTTGTTCCACGTCTTTGGCGATTGAAAAGAAAACGATCTGTGTCCATAGGTCTTACTTCTGACGTGAGGTATCCTGAGAAGTCGAGTATCAGAGGAGGAACGGAGCTGGCGAGACGGGGTATAGATATGGATGAGTTCAGAAAGATACTTGGGGCCAGATCCGTTGACTGCAGAAAAGGTCAGAGTGGATAGCTTATAGTCTATTCGATCAGAAACAGGCAACCAGTGGAGAGACTGAAGGAGAGGAGAAACATGATCAAATTTAGAAGCTCTGCAAATGAGTCTGGCAGCGTTATTCTGAATTCGTTGGAGTCTGTCTAACAGATATTTGGGAAGGCTGGCCAAAAGAGAGTTGCAGTAATCCAATCTTGAGAGAACCAGAGAGCATACAAGTGTCTTGGTTGCATCGGGTGAGAGATAGTGGCGGATAGAGCTGATTCTACGCAGTTCCAAATAGGCAACTTTACAGATATTCGAAATGTGCTGTTGGAAGGAAAGAGACTGGTCCAGGATTACACCAAGACTGCGAACAGAGGGAGAAAGTGAAACAGGTGTGCTATTCATCAGAACAGAGTCAGGAAAGGAAGGATGTTGACGAAACTTCTTTGGACAGGTTATCATAAATTCAGTCTTATCATCATTTAATTGCAACTTGTTGAGAGTCATCCAGTCCTTTAGGCCAGCAATGCACTCCTGTGTTTGAGTCACCAGTGCATCAAATTCAGCTATGGAAGCCGACTGATAAAGTTGTGTGTCATCAGCAAAGCTCTCATGCGACATCGCATGATGACTGATGACATCCGACACAAGAGCCGCACACAGCACGAAAAGAACAGGACCTAGGACGGACACTTGTGGGACACCATATTTCAAGGCAGATACTCTAGAGTATCTACCATTTACACACACTTTCTGTGTACGATCTGACAGGTAAGACGTGATCCATGCTAGTGCAGTGTCACGAATACCAAAGGAAGTTTTAAGTCTGTTCAAGAGGATAGAGTGGTCGATAGTGTCAAAAGCTGCTGACAAATCTAAGAGAGCGAGAACAGATATCTTATCCTTATATATCCCGAAAGCAAATCATTCACTATTCTAAGAAGGGCTGTTTCGCAACAATGACCACGTCTATAAGCTGACTGGTGGGAATTAAGTAAACCATTCTGTTCCAGATGAGCTAAGAGCTGAGACAATACGATCTTTTCTAGCAGTTTTGATAAAAATGACAGATTAGAGACAGGTCGATAATTTTTCAAACAATTATGATCTAAAGATGGCTTCTTGATGAGTGGACGTACAACAGCAGATTTGAAGCTTTCAGGGAAACAACCAGACAATAAGGAAGAATTGATGACATGAGTAATATGTGGCAGTAGAACATCAATACATTCAACCAACAAAGAAGACGGGACAGGGTCAAGCTCACAGGATTTCGGACAAGCGCTCAGCCACACTTTCTTCACAAAATCTTCAGTAACCGGTTGGAAACAATGTAAAACAGGACCACTGTACATGCGTTCTTGAATGGGTGAAGAAGGAGACACAACAGAGTCAAGCTTCTCACGAATGCATGATATTTTGCCGGTGAAGAAATCAGAAAACTTTTGAGGGAGTTCCTGCACCGAAAATGTTGTAGGGAGAGGAGTGTTTTTCATTTTACCTAGTAGATTGTTCGTAGCATTGAAAAGCTGTTTGGCTGTGGTGCATGCAAGGATTTTAGAAGAGTAGAACTTTGACTTTGCCCTGTCAACAATGTTTGTTACACTATTCCTGGCTGTCTGAAAAATGTCCCTACTGATGGTCAAACAAGTGGCACGCCAGTGCCTCTCAGCTCTCCTTCTCTCCCGCTTGGCCTCCAACAGCTCTGGTCCCACGGTGTTGTACCAAGGCGACGGGGGACGATTGGAGATCAGGCGCCGAGTCGACGGGGCGTGCCTGTCGAGTGCAGCGCGTAGGACAGTGGATAGCTGGTCAGCAGTTGGCTCAAAAGGGATATTAGTCAGCAGGTCAGCTTGAAATAAGTCTAAGTCAATTGAGGTCAGTGTGCGCACCTGCCTATACACACGGGGCGTGGGAGGTTTGGTGAGGTTCAGATGACACGTCACACTGTGATGGTCAGAGGACAGGGTGTGATCGACGGTGGTAGACTTCAAGAGGCAGTCCTCATTTCTGTGCAACACCCAATCGACGATGTGACCACGATTGTGTATAGGCTCGGTTACAGACTGGTTAAGATCGAACAAACTGACAATTTCAAGTAATTTAGAGGTATAAAGCTGTGTGGGTGAATCAAAATGAAAATTAAAGTCACCGGCAATAAGTAGGTAAACTATTAGCGTATTCTAAGAAGTCCGGAAACTGTTGTATGAACATCGTATCAGAAAGTTTATTTTTCTTGTTTGGTGGCGGACGGTAGAGGCAGAACACATTGAGACGGGAATGTGGCAGTGACAGTGAAAGCTGGGCCAGTTCAAAGGAGGCATGGTTGAAGGGGAAGGCAGTTGTGTACGTTGTGTGTGGGAGCAGCCTGTCTGACACAACGAAGGCGATTCCTCCCTCGCAAGTTGTTGTAACACGAGGGAAGGAGGTGGTAGTGTAGCCAGGGGGAGCGAGATCTCGACACTTAGCTTCATTACATCCCCAGTACTGCGAAGCCAAGTTCCTGTGATACACAGGATGTCGAGGCTGATTGAAAGCAGATGTTCGTTGATCGCTGAGCGTTTGAGGCGAGGACCAACTGACTGGGCGTTGAACAGACCTTGAGAAATGTGAGTTGAGCGGCGGGAGGGAAAGCAGGACAGAGGTACACGAATATGATTATTAAAGTTGATGCATTTAACAGGATGGTCAGTGGAAGTTACACGTCCAGTATACACAACAGCTATCTTCCTCTGTTTGCGACGTCCTGCACGATGAGTGCGAACACGGGGGAGGTGACAACCTATACCCACACCTCTGATGGCGTCGATGACAGAAGGGTCAAGTGCTGCAGGAGGCACGGAACACGGGGGAGGTGACAACCTATACCCACACCTCTGATGGCGTCGATGACAGAAGGGTCAAGTGCTGCAGGAGGCACGGACAGGAGTTGGTCCCGTGTGTAAGACACACGGGGAGAATGAGCATCAAGCGAGGGTCTGTGGTAGAGGTCAGCTTCAGGAACACGCGGAGCGGGCTGCGCGTGCGAAAGGGGATGGTGAAGAAATGGCGTGCTCTGACAAGCAAGAATACTTGCCAGGTTACACAGAAAACATGTCCAAATAACTTGAAGTTCCGGTGGCAGAATCGCACAAAACAAGCACCAGTGTATACTCCACTCCATCATAAAGCACATACACAACTTTTACGTCAACGTACAATCACATTCCAACACAACTGACGAAAGAAATGAGAGCCAGGACTATGCTGCCTGTCAGGCGTAGCCCTTGCTTCTTCTTCTAAAAAAAAAGAAAAAAAAAAAAGAAAAAAAAAAGCAGATGTAAAAAAGCAGTTGTTGCTTATTCAATTTACCATCATGAAATAAAATCTTGAATTGACTTGACTTGATTTGACACGCACACACACACACACACACACACACACACACACACACACACACACACACCATCACCCATCCCATCTTCTCTCCCACTCGCCATTCTCTTCACCCTCTCTCTCTCCCTCCCTCCCTCCTCTCTCTCCCTCCTCTCTCTCTCTCCCTCCCTCCCTCCTCTCTCTCTCCCTCCCTCCCTCCTCTCTCTCTCTCTCTGCCTCTCGATCCCTCCCCCCCCCTTCCCTCTCTCTCTTTCTCTCTCTCTTTCTCTCTCCCCCCTCCCTCTCTCTCCCTACCTCCCTACCTCCTACCCCCTCTCTCCTTCCGCCCTCTCTCTCTCTCTCCCCCCCCCTCCACGACCCCCCACCCCACCCCCTCGTCTCTCTCTCTCTCTCTCTCTCTCTCTCTCCGTATTTCAGGTGAGTGAAGTCGCATCAGTTCGCCAGCTGAATACCTTTCGTACTGAACTGACCAATGTACCTGTGCGAATAGAGACTGAGGGATCTGTGTTGGGGAAAGAAGAAGAAGAAAAGATAGATAGATAGTAGCCACTGTACAGGATCTCCCAACAACGCAGCATTACACTGCATGCTTTGCGCACCTTGAAGTTCTGAAGGCGTCATGTCAGCGTTGAACTAAACTCTGTAAGTGGCCTTTTTTTTTTCTTTTTTTTTTTTTTTTTGCTCTGAGTTTTGTGGTGCGGTCAGTCTGTGGTCAGTTTGTGGCCACTTCCTCTTCTGCTCACACCTCCTGGTCAGACGGACAGTCACAGCAAGACTTCAGTGAACGGCGTGCTTACAGTCTGTGTTCCAAGCTGGCTTCTGCTGCGATAATGGTGAGTGGATTCTCTCTCTCTGTCTCTGTCTGTCTCTCTCTGTCTCTGTCTGTCTCTCTCTGTCTCTGTCTCTCTGTCTCTGTCTGTCTCTCTCTGTCTCTGTCTCTCTGTGTGTGTCTCTCTGTCTCTCTCTGTCTCTGTCTCAGTCTCTGTCTCTCTGTCTCTCTCTCTGTCTCTGTCTCTCTCTGTCTCTATCTCCGTCTCTCTCCGTCTCTCTCTCTCTGTCTCTGTCTCAGTCTCTGTCTCTCTCTCTCTCTCTGTCTCTCTCTCTGTCTCTGTCTCTCTCTGTCTCTGTCTCTCTCTGTGTGTCTCTCTGTCTCTCTCTCTCTCTCTATGTCTGTCACTCTCTGTCTCTCTGTCTCTGTCTCTCTCTGTGTCTCTGTCTACAGAATTTTGCCAAGATAGTTAATATGTTGAAAAGTAATATCATAGTATTTCGTAAGGTGGCTACTTGAGTAGCAGAGAAAGGTGGGTGTATGATGGTAGTTTGATGCCAGTTGTCAATGTTTACAAATATCTGGGCGTATTTTTCTCCACACGCTTGAGTTTCGTTGGGGCATGCAAAGATCTAGCAAGCAGAGCCAAAAATGCATTGATTTGTATTATGAAAAAGTTGCATATGCTCAATAATGTCTCCTTTGATTTGTTTATCAAATTATTTGACACACAAGTGCAGCCTGTTGTGCAATACGGCTCTGAATTGTGGGGTCTAGACAAAGCTGCTGTTCACTGTGAATCAGTCCACACTTTTGAATAAAAGAGATTTTTAGGAGTAGATAGGCAAACGCCAAATGACTTAGTATATGGCGAAACGAATCGATACCCGTTATATTTAGTTTCTGCAGTCAGGTGTATACGTTATTGGTTGAGATTACTACAAATGGAACATAACAGAATACCCCGCAAAGCTTGTGATGTGCTATATGATTTAGATGCTAGAGGCAGAGTGAACTGGGTAACCAAGATTCGCCATTGTTTGTTTGAATATGGATTTGGATTTGTTTGGTTAAACCAAGGTGTTGGTAGCATCCAGGCGTTTATCGGTGTGTTTCGACAACGTCTGATTGATTGTAGATGGCAGAAGTGGTCTGATCATATTCAGAATAGTGAAAGATTTAGTTTCTGTAAGAATTTTTGCAGTGTGTCTTATCTGAAACCTTACTTTGTGTTGAATATGGATAGACATTTGAAATATATGACAAGATTCAGATTAGGTATTACAGAATTAGCGGTCCATCATTACAGATACAGAACATGTAACGACACTGATCTGACCTGTCCATTATGTAAAGAATCACAAGAAAATGAGATACACTTTGTTCTTTGCTGTCCAGCTTTAAGGAACATTCGAGAGGAGTTTATTCA
>NC_134885.1:2606673-2611673 GCF_041734735.1 Babylonia areolata | reverse complement strand
GTTGTCCTTGGAGAAATTTGTATTTTGTATTTGTATTTGTATTTCTTTTTATCACAACAGATTTCTCTGTGTGAAATTCGGGCTGCTCTCCCCAGGGAGAGCGCGTCGCTACACTACAGCGCCACCCTTTTTTTGTGTATTTTTTTCTTGCATGCAGTCATATTTGTTTTTCCTGTAGAAGTGGATTTTTCTGCAGAATTTTGCCAGGAACAACCCTTTTGTTGCCGTGGGTTCTTTTACGTGCGCTAAGTGCATGCTGCACACGGGACCTCGGTTTATCGTCTCATCCGAATGACTAGCGTCCAGACCCCCACTCCAGGTCTAGTGGAGGGGGAGAAGATATCGGCGGCTGAGCCGTGATTCGAACCAGCGCGCTCAGATTCTCTCGCTTCCAAGGCGGACGCGTTACCTCTAGGCCGTCACTCTACATCATAATTTCAAATTATGTTGAAAAGTCCACTTCCATAGACAAATTACTACATTTGCAGGCAGACAACAAAAAAAAGAGAATAATTTTCTTTTTTTAAAAAAAGGAAAAAGAAAAGAAAAGAAAGCTAGCACTCTTAACTATAGCAAGACGCACTCTCTCTCTCTCTCTCTCTCTCTCTCTCTCTCTCTCTCTCCAAGCAGAGCAGTATGAGAAATCTGTTGTGATGAAAACAAGTACTACAATTGAATACTGTGTGCATGTCCGGTTCGTCCTTTGTTGACAGATTTACAGTGAGACGTGAAAAACAGGTGCTTTCTCTTCCTTTCTTTCTTCCTTTCTTTCTTCCTTTCTTTCTGTCTTTTCAGACCTTTCAGAAACTCCACTGACCCTTTGTGACAGACTTTTCTATTTGATGTTTTCGAGCAGTATTTTTTCTTCCGGGGGTTGACCACTTGGATCGCAGCAATATTCGGTTTAAGGGATGCAACTCGATCTTCTGCAACGACTCTTTCGCTATTTTCTTCTTATTTGCAGTTATTTCCCTTCGATTGGAAGTTTGCACACAAACGTGCACAAAATGTGTGTCAGTTTCCAACATGTTTTTGTAAAAGTTGGACAGAAAAAATAAACTAACTAAAAAAGACAAAATAAAGAACGAAAGGCATGGAGAGTGTGAAATGATGCTGAATTTTCGGGAAACAGCGATGTATGCAGCCAGTGTGATGGTCACCAGTCTTAACCACAGGTCATTTCTTGCACGTTTTATTATTATCATTATGATCATGATGATGATGATGATTATCATGATTATAATGATGATGATGATGATGATTATCATTGTTATCGTCATCATCATCATCAATATTATTATTATTATCATTACCATCATCATTATTATTATTTTGATTATCAGCATCATCATCATCATTATTATCATTATCAATATCATCATCATCATCATCATTATTATCTTTATTATCATTCGTAACCACAGGTGATTTCTTGCACGTGCATGTTTTATTATTATCATGATGATGATGATGACGATAATTATTATTATCATGATGTATTATCATTGTTATCATCATTATCATCATCATCATTATCACCATTATCATCATTGTCATCAATGAACCACTGAATGATTGTAAGTGTTGAAGCTGAAATATTGATTCTTTTCAAACGCGGCAATCTTCAAGCTGTTCATCAGTGGTGACCATGTACCTGACACAGCCGTCAGTGTGGTCAGTGTGGTCAGTGAGAGGTCAGTGTGGTCAGTGAGAGGTCAGTGAAAGGTCAGTGAGAGGTCAGTGTGGTCAGTGAGAGGTCAGTGAAAGGTCAGTGTGGTCAGTGAAAGGTCATTTGCAGCCTGCATCTCTCGATTTGTTGTTGATGTGTTCTTTGTTTTTTGTTGTGTTGTTTGTTTGTTTTTTGAACATTTT
This sequence comes from Babylonia areolata, assembly GCF_041734735.1. NCBI lineage: Eukaryota > Metazoa > Mollusca > Gastropoda > Neogastropoda > Buccinidae > Babylonia > Babylonia areolata. Next base: position 2,609,801 of record NC_134885.1, on the reverse strand, counting down.
ATCAAACCATTCCCGCTTTCATGAAGCTGTCCTGAACAGATTGCTGGAGACTTCCGCGGCCATCTTGGATCTTGCGAATGGCGCATCTAACTTTTTACCCAAAACGAGCGATATCAGAAGACTAAAAGCAGCAAAAATGTGCTGTCCTCCATTTTTTCAGCTGACAGCCTCCATTACTACAACCAAACTCTGGTGAATTTAGTGCCATCGTATGCAACCAAAACTCTGGTCAATTTAGTGTCATCGTATAGACACACACACACACACACACACACACAAAAGAAAGAAAAAAAGCACACAAACAAACAAACAAACAAAAATCGAAAATAGAAACCTGCTGTTTCGCATGTTCTGCCTCTCACGATCGCCCCTGTTGCTCTAAATTTCAGACAGCCAATCAACTTCCAGAGCACAGATCATGTGACGCGCCTCACTGTCACGTAAGCACGGAACTCTCCAGCGGTCTTTTCAGCCGTTTGTAAAACCCTGTAGACACTTCTAAGAACTGGGCGTCGCCTGTAGATATGATGATGGCTTTTTGGCACCCCCGCAGGGAACAAGTCATTCATCTTGTTACAGTTATGTTTAATTATTCTTCTGCGGGCCTCCTGTGGCATTCGCTTTTCATGATACCTTTGACTGAAACTCCTTTGCCTTGCAAATACGATCGTTTACGATTCTATTTAGAGCTCCCTTACAAATCTGACTCTTTCCCTGCAACGAATGTGTCACATCATTCGGATCTCAGTTTTCTGAGGCAGTAAATCAATGTGTGTGTGTGTGTGTGTTCGTGCGTGTGTGTGTGTGTGTGCGTTCGTGCGTGCGTGCGTGTGTGTGTGTGTGTGTATGTGTGTGTGTGCGTTCGTGCGTGTGTGTGTGTGTGTGTGCGTTCGTGCGTGCGTGTGTGTGTGTGTGTGTGCGTTCGTGCGTGTGTGTGTGTGTGTGCGTTCGTGCGTGCGTGTGTGTGTGTGTGTGCGTTTGTGCGTGTGTGTGTGTGTGTGTGTGAGAGAGAGAGAGAGAGAGAGAGAGATGAATTATTACCTCCTTACATGGACACAAGACCACGCGGCAGAAAGTTGTTGGTTTGCTCTCTATTTCAGAAAAACAAAAATGTACACAGCAAACATTTTATGGAAATAATTTTCTTTTCGTTTTTTTTGTGTGTTTTTTTTGTGTGTTTTTGTGGGTTGTTTTTTTTTGGGGGGGGGGGGGCAGGGAGAGGGGGGGTTGTTTGTTTGTTTTTGTTTTTTGGCTGTGGTTTTGTTTTGTTTTTTGTTGTTGATTTTTTTCTTCTTTTTTTTCCAAGCTATCGCGTTACTGTAGTACTGTACTGTAACCATGCATCGCTTCAAGACGGTGTATTTCTCTCCCTCTGTCTGTGTGTCTGCATGTCTCTTTGAATGTTCATCTGTCTTTGTTTCTGCCAGGTTCTCCGAGTCTCTCTCTCTGTGTGTGTGTGTGTGTGTGTGTGTGTGTGTGTGTGTGTGTGTGTGTGTGTGTGTGTGTGTGTAGATAATTATACTATTGATAGATTTGCTCAATGCAGACTTTTTTTATGACCACACGTGTGACTGAGCCAAATCTTGTGAACAGAATGAGTAGGATTTTTTTTTTTAATGTGCATTAACTAAATTATTTTCTCATCTTGCTTGTCATCGTTTGAGATACAGGTCCGAAGGTAAACTTGGACAGGTATGTCGCTTGTGTGATCTGGCGACACAAGTGGAGTGATGGCCTAGAGGTAACACGTCCGCCTAGGAAGCGAGAGAATCTGAGCGCGCTGGTTCGAATCACGGCTCAGCCACCGATATTTTCTCCCCCTCCACTAGACCTTGAGTGGTGGCCTGGACGCTAGTCATTCAGATGAGACAATAAACCAAGGTCCCGTGTGCAGCATGCATTTAGCGCACGTAAAAGAACCCACGGGCAACAAAAGGGTTGTTCCTGGCAAAATTCTGTAGAAAAATTCACTTCGATAGGAAAAACAAATAAAACTGCACGCAGGGAAAAAAGGAGGCGTTCTCACATAGTAGTGACGCGCTCTCCCTGGGGAGAGCAGCTCTCCCTGGGGAGAGCAGCCCGACTTTCACACAGAGAAATCTGTTGTGACAAAAAAGAAGAAAAAAAATACAAATACAAAAATGCAAATACACATACAAGATGACACCCATTTTCGTTTTGTTGCCTGCCTTGCTTGACCTTAGATGGAAGCTAACTTAACCTAATCATCATAACAGCCCTTGTAGCCGATTGATTTTGCTGTTGTGATTCGGAAATGAAACTACTATTTATTGGCTAGCCATTCATACTACTACCTTTTTTTATATTATAATTATTATTTATTTATTATTTACTTATTTATATACGTTTATAGTTGACTTCATCAAGTTTTTTTGCGCCTTATACATATTATTAGTAGTGGTAGTAGTAGTTTTTTTTATGTATTTATCTATTATTTATTCACCTTTTTTTTCTTTTCTTTTTTTCCAAGGTCTGACTAAGCGCGTTGAGGTTACGCTGCTGGTCAGGCATCTGCTTGGCAGATGTTGTGTAGCGTATATGGATTTGTCCGAACGCAGTGACGCCTCCTTGAGCTACTGAAAACTAAGCCATTCATATCCATAAATCATTGAAATACGTTGAATGCCATAACAACGTTGTGTGTTCCTGCTGTTGGTGCTTCTTAGGACATTTGCAGAGTGTTGATGTGGAACATGTGTGAGTGTTGTTACATTCCGCGCGTGTCACACCCCTTCAGAAAGGGGCTGGGGACTGTCTTTGAAAAAAAAAAAAAAACAACGTCTTTCCGTTCACCTCGTTTCTCTGTCTCTCTCTCTCTGTCTCTGCCTCCCACACTCTCTCTCTCTCTGTCTCTGTCTCTCTGTCTGTCTGTTTCTCTCTCTTTCTCTCTATCTCTCTCTCCCTCCACCCTCTCTCTCTTTCCGTCTCTCTCTCTATCTCTGTCTGTCTGTCTGTCTGTCTCTCTCTCTCTCTCCCCCACCCTCTCTCTCTCTCTATCTCTGTCTGTCTGTCTGTCTGTTTCTCTCTCTCTCTCCCCCTCCACCCTCTCTCTCTCTTTCTGTCTCTGTCTGTTTCTCTCTCTCTCTCTCTCTCTCTCTCTCCCCCAC
>NC_134885.1:2589173-2591673 GCF_041734735.1 Babylonia areolata | reverse complement strand
AGTTCATAAATATCAGTGACAATACATTGCTTCATATTCTACAAAGCTCGTCGTTTGTTTTCACAAATTGCAATCAGATGCCACATTGCACTGGCTCTTAGAGTTGAAGCCTTTCGGGGCCGGTTGGCCTCAGGGAACCATCCCAACGCTGACTGTCCTGAAAGCCCTCTTGATTGTGAGACTGGGGTGGTGTAACTTGGGCAAGTGACTCTCCGCTATAGCTAAATACCCTACCCCATGACATGGCGTCACCTCAGAGTCATGCTTTGAATGCACGTGCTAGCTATCTGGGCATCAGTTCGTGTCTAAGGCCCAGCGCACACGGGGCGTCAAGCATCAAGTCTCAGGCGTCAAGCATCAAGTTTCGTGAAGAGCTTCGTGTGCCAGATTTTCAGGCAACAAATGTGGGACGCCGAGCATAAAGACTGGTACTGATGACGCCATGCATCGTGACGCCTGAGGCGCGTTTCTTACACACTTGGGAAACTTGCTGCTTGTCGCGTGAAACTTGCTGCTTGACGCCCCGTGTGCGATGGGCTTAAGGTTCTCGTGAGACACGCTGGGAAGGAGTGTTTCTTTTTTTTAACACCTAGCGGCAAGAGTGGCTAGGTTCTCGCGAGTCCAGGCTAGGTTGCCTTCAGAGTAACTTTGCCGCGAGGAAAGGGTAAAATCCCGCCTCGCGTTCGTTTCGCTGTGCATGTACCCCTCGCCCTTGCTACTCGCTTTCTCGCCGCTAGTGCGATTAAGAAACGCGTCTCTGATTAGAACTATTCCCCCCGCTGCAAAAGCGAGGTTGTCACGGGGAACAACCAATCAGAATCTCGCCCTCTTCCACTTGCACGCAAGCGTGCTCGCGATGAAGAAACACGTCTGTGGCTCCAAAAAATTGATGGGAATCCCCCCGTGGTGTGCAATGAATGTCGCCACAGCTTTGCTGTCAGTACCTGGGGTTACAGAGTGACACAGTGATGTCATCCCTTCGTCATTCAGGATGACAGCTGCACCTGAGGCCCTGCTGAGGAGGAGGAAGGGGAGGGGGAGAAGGGGGAAGAGGAGGGGGGAAGGGGGAGGAGGAGGGGGAGGAGGAGAGAGGGGGAGAAGGGGGAGGGGCAGGAGAAGGAGGGGGCAGGAGGAGGAGGAGAGGGGGGAGAAGGGGGAGGAGGGGAAGAAGAGGGGGAGGAGGAGGGGGAGGGGAAGGATAAGGAGGAGGGGGAGGGGGGAGAAGAAGGAGGAGGGGGAGGAGGAGGAGAAGGAGGAAGGGGGAGGGGAGTAGAAGGAGGAGGGGGAGGAGAAGGGGGAGGAGGAAGGAGGGGAGGGGGAGGAGGAGGAGGGGGAGAAGGAGGAGGAGGAGGGGGGAGGGGAAGAAGAGGGGGAGGAGGAGGGGGGGGCAGGGGACGAGAAGAACCTGACAAACATCTGAATGAGCCAAAAGAAAAGTATCTATGTTTAAATTGCTCCAAGCAGACGATATTGAAATTTAAATTTGCTTTTGAAGGCATTTAGCTAGTTTTGCAAACCTTTTACTATTCCTAACAAAATAATATCATCGTCAGCAGATATCTCAATAGCTCACGGTATTTGCTGAATACTATGCCGCCCTCTTTTTGAAAGTTCCACAGCTAATTCATTTATCTAAAAAAACAAAATAAATATTTAAAATAATTAAAATAAAGAGAGAGAGAGAGAGAGAGAGAGAGAGAGAGAGAGAGAGAGAGAGAGAGAGAGAGAAATAAAAGAAAACATTTGTGGGCTCAAAAGACGTCCTTGTTTAACACCAGTTGAACATTTTAACATTCAATTTGAATAGCACCTTTCGCGCGCACATAATGCAAGCACTGAGTTGTGAGCACCTATAAGTGCCATATACCATTGTTTTTTCCATTCACACCACTTTTACGCAGAATATTTCTTCAAACATTGCGATTCTAAGAGAGAGAGAGAGAGAGAGAGAGAGAAAGAGAGAGAGAGAGAAAGACAGGAAACGAAACGAAATGAAAAGAAATGAATTTTTTATTTACCATAGTGATGAGCGAAATGCATCCTTTTTTTCCCACCCTGCCCCGGGGTGATAATAGAAAATAAAAGAGAGAGAGTGACGAGGTGAGAGAGAGATGGGGTGGGGCTGAAGAGGTAAAACCGGAATATTGTGGGCTGCTCTGCAAAGGCGATCATAGCAGTGCTAAAAATACAGATAGGAATTAAATATAATCAACTGGGGGGAAAAAAAGAAGAAAAAAAAACCCTGGTGGGCACAAAAATTGGACAGACATTGCCTCTTTCAACTGGATGAAAGCAAATTTCCCCGTCTTCACTGTGTGAGAACCTATACCAAGGAATCATCTATCTTCATCTTGTTCTCATTCTTTGTTTATTCCATTTCATTCATTTCACTCCCACTTTCGACCGTAGATCTCTCTCGCTCTTGTGGGTTCGTCCCTATTTCCTCTGTACGCGTTATGTAAATTTATTATGCAAAGTGGAGTGTGCAAGCGGGAATTAC
>NC_134885.1:2539173-2584173 GCF_041734735.1 Babylonia areolata | reverse complement strand
TGTGTGTGTGTGTGGAGGGTGTGTGTGAAGGATTGTGGGGGTTTGTGGTGTGGTGGAAATGGGTACCCATTGTCCTTCTGAAGTATAGAATAGAAACCGTGTTTTGCGAGATTTGGTATTGTATTGTATTGTATTGTGTTGTATTGTATTGTATTTATTGTATTGTATTTATTGTATTGTATTGTGTTGTGTTGTATTGTATTGTATTTATTGTATTGTGTTGTATTTATTGTATTGTATTGTGTTGTATTGTATTTATTGTATTGTATTGTGTTGTGTTGTATTGTATTGTGTTTATTGTATTGTATTGTGTTTATTGTATTGTATTGTATTTATTGTATTGTATTGTGTTTATTGTATTGTATTGTATTTATTGTATTGTATTGTATTTATTGTATTGTATTGTATTTATTGTATTGTATTGTGTTGTGTTGTATTGTATTGTGTTTATTGTATTGTATTGTGTTTATTGTATTGTATTGTATTTATTGTATTGTATTGTGTTGTGTTGTATTGTATTGTATTTTTTGTATTGTATTTATTGTATTGTATTGTATTTATTGTATTGTATTGTATTTATTGTATTGTATTGTATTTATTGTATTTATTGTATTTATTGTATTGTATTTATTGTATTGTATTGTATTTATTGTATTGTATTGTATTTATTGTATTGTATTTATTGTATTGTATTTATTGTATTTATTGTATTGTATTTATTGTATTGTATTGTATTTATTGTATTGTATTGTATTACTCTTTTTGTTACAACAGATTTCTCTGTCGTGTCGTGTCCGAACTCCCTGATCCCAAAGGACTATAAACAACTTAATATGTTATCTTTTCACAACAGGCTGTACTTCAACAAAGCTGTTTGCATGCATAATGTTATATATGGAAATGCTCCAAAAAAGATTGCAAACACTTTTAAAACTAATGAACACAGACACAACCACATGCTCTGCATACCCAGACCAAGAAACAACCTTTACAAATCCAGCTTTCTGTATTCTGGTGGAAATTTATGGAATAATCTCCCACTCACTCTGAAAAGTATCGTAAATAAAAACGTGTTTAAGAAAAATCTGAATAATCACCTCAATGAAAATAATAAACAATAATACAAATTTTGATCTGTTAGTCTAATATTCCTATCATTAATTGTGGAATGTTTTGTATGTTTGTGTTGGCAAGGATTTTGCACTAAATGGGGGAACATGTGTATGTGGGTGGGATGGGCATGGTGTAATTGTGTCCGAGAATTTGTGTTCAGTGGTGTGTGTGTGTGTGTGTGAATGGAAATGCAAATGTGTATTTCTTTATCACAATATTCTTGTACATATATATGAATATATATATGCCTTTTGTTGTTATTGTTGCTCTTCATCTGCTTATTTCTTCTCTCTCTCTCTGTGTCTCTGTCTGTCTGTCTGTCTGCCTCTCTCCTATATTTTTTTCCCTTTTTTATTCTAGTTTTTTTTTTTTGGGGGGGGGGGGGGGTTTGTTGTTGTTTTTTTCATTGGTGGCTTGATGTAAAAAAATTTTTTAAAAAGCAAAAACAAAAAGCAATTGTTGCTTATTCAATTTTCCATCATGAAATAAAATCTTGACTTGACTTCACACACACACACACACACACACACACACACACATTTGGGTGGGGGGTGGGATCTAATAGAGTCAGGTGGGGAAGAAAAAAAAACGACAAGACAAAACAAGACAAAATTCTTTATTTCGAGGATAATAGATAAGCACTGGTGTGCTTTTTATATATATATATATTTTTTTTTTTTTTTAATTACATCCAGTCCCCGCCCTGAATCGGGTCTACACTGCACAATACTGAATAGAAATTAAAGCACGGTGTTCACAGAAATACATAAAAGGGGGGGGGGGGGGCGCGTGGGGCGGGAGGGGCGGGGGGGAGGGGGCGTGAATCAACGATTAATCAACAATTCTGGCGTGTGTGCTGATGTGTGCGACCGCGCAGGTTGTATTTCTTAGTGTCAGAGCGTGGATGTGTATGAGAGAGAGAGAGAGGAAGGCGGGGGGAGGAAGAGGGGGGGGGGGGGGGGGGCACGGGGAGGAGGAGGGGGTGAAGGAGAGCGCGGTGACCTAAGGGGAATAAGCAGCACATAATGTCAGGCAGCAACGCTTATGTCCCTTGGACTCGGCGTGTGAGCAAGCGTGTGTGACTGCGCGCGCTTTGTGTGTGTGTGTGTGTGTGTGTGTGACTGTGAGTGTGTGTTTCAGTTTCTTTGCCAAATCTTTTCGAGTCACAGCCGAACCTTTCAAGTTGTCAGAGACAGATGAAAAGTTTTTATCACCACAATTTCCGTCACTGCCGGCTTATGTGCAAAAACTGAGTCAAAGCAAGGGTTGAACTCATTTGTGGTAAGTTTGTGTTTTTTTTATCTTGTTTTTTTTTAATTCACATTGAATACCAAATTGAGAAAGCTGAATATTCGCAATATATGTCCATACTATACACAACTGGGTTATGTAGACTTCTCTCTCTCTCTCTCCCCTTATATATCTCTCTCCTCTTATTCTCCTCTATTTAGTGTTGTAATTGTTAAATTACCATTCATGTATCCATGACTGTAAGATGCAAGCTGTACTGATATAATGATCCCCCCACCCCCACCCCCACCCCTTTGTTTATGTTACTGTTTCGCCTTCGAGGGCAGCATGAAAAAAAACCCATTATTTTGCTTATTGTATTACCCTCAGAAAATAAAATTTATTCAATTCTCTCTTAGTCTAATTGCAGTAAAGTGTCAAAGTATCTGTTTTTGTTGTGGGGTTTTTTTGTGTGTTTTTTTTTAACATATTAGTGTATTTGACTCTGAGTCTGTTGTTTTCTGTTCCATTTTGTTTTATTATTTTCACCATTATTTTCTGATTTACACGAGAATTATACAGCTAATGACATTAAACATATCTCTCTCTCCCCCCCCACCCCCCCATTTAAGCATGCTTGAATAATCATTGAATGATTTATATATACTTTGTTATGTGTTCGTATTGATATGATGTGTTTCGATGTTACATGGTCAAATAATTATTATATGATATTTTGTACTTTGTTTTGTGTGTACTGTCCGAACCTTGTACTTTGTTTTGTGTGTACTGTCCAAACCTTGTACTTTGTTTTGTGTGTACTGTCCGAACCTTGTACTTTGTTTTGTGTGTACTGTCCAAACCTTGTACTTTGTTTTGTGTGTGCTGTCCAAACCTTGTACTTTGTTTTTTGTGTACTGTCCAAACCTTGTACTTTGTTTTGTGTGTACTGTCCGAACCTTGTACTTTGTTTTGTGTGTACTGTCCAAACCTTGTACTTTGTTTTGTGTGTACTGTCCAAACCTTGTACTTTGTTTTCTGTGTACTGTCCAAACCTTGTACTTTGTTTTGTGTGTACTGTCCGAACCTTGTACTTTGTTTTGTGTGTACTGTCCAAACCTTGTACTTTGTTTTGTGTGTACTGTCCAAACCTTGTACTTTGTTTTGTTTGTACTGTCCAAACCTTGTACTTTGTTTTGTGTGTACTGTCCAAACCTTGTACTTTGTTTTCTGTGTACTGTCCAAACCTTGTACTTTGTTTTGTGTGTACTGTCCAAACCTTGTACTTTGTTTTGTTTGTACTGTCCAAACCTTGTACTTTGTTTTGTGTGTACTGTCCGAACCTTGTACTTTGTTTTGTGTGTACTGTCCAAACCTTGTACTTTGTTTTGTGTGTGCTGTCCAAACCTTGTACTTTGTTTTTTGTGTACTGTCCAAACCTTGTACTTTGTTTTGTGTGTACTGTCCAAACCTTGTACTTTGTTTTGTTTGTACTGTCCAAACCTTGTACTTTTTTTCTGTGTACTGTCCGAACCTTGTACTTTGTTTTGTGTGTACTGTCCAAACCTTGTACTTTGTTTTGTGTGTGCTGTCCAAACCTTGTACTTTGTTTTGTGTGTGCTGTCCAAACCTTGTACTTTGTTTTGTGTGTGCTGTCCGAAACTTGTACTTTGTTTTGTGTGTACTGTCCAAACCTTGTACTTTGTTTTCTGTGTACTGTCCAAACCTTGTACTTTGTTTTGTGTGTACTGTCCAAACCTTGTACTTTGTTTTCTGTGTGCTGTCCAAACCTTGTACTTTGTTTTGTGTGTACTGTCCAAACCTTGTACTTTGTTTTGTGTGTACTGTCCAAACCTTGTACTTTGTTTTGTGTGTACTGTCCAAACCTTGGCGACGAACAACTGAAAAAAAAGGCACAGTACCCCCTGTCACATGGACTTTTTAACTCACTCAGTACGGCCAGTCCTCTCTTCTCCTCTACACAGACCCCTCGGATGTCCAGTGGGTGTCTGAATGACCCAACCTTTAGCTTCCGTCGTCAGAATTGTGGTATTCTTTGTCAACATTCACCTCTTCAGTATAAGAGCCTTCCGCTTGCAATATTTTGATGATGGTAATTGGGGTGAAACGCTGTTAACGTCGTCTCTTTCGCCGTTCGTATGGAGAGAGTTAAGCAAATGACAAAGTGCCACAGTGTCGCTTATCTCTTAGTAGTTTATTTTGCTCCATATCTGTTTTTCTTTATGTAGGGGGACGAGGTGTTGAGGGGTTGTCGTGCCATGCACCCATGAAGACTCGTACCACACTCTCGTCCAATTCTCCATTCAAATTTTTATTCAATTTCATACGAAATCTTAAACGAAAAAAAACACAACAAAAAACAAAAAACAAAGAAAACCTGAAAGAAGAGAAACAAAACAAGCAAAATGAATAGCAACGAAACAAAAGGGTATACCATGTCCACGTGATCATGGCAAATTAAAGGCAATTAAACAATAGCATTCATTACCATGCCTGGCAACACATTATTAAAACAAGAACAACATCTACCATGTCCACATGATCATGGCAAATTAATGGTGATTAAACAAATATTGCCATGTCCGCATGGTCATGGTAAAACAAAAGAAAAATAAGAAACAGCACAAACCATGCCCACATGATTATGGTGAAATAATGTCAATGAAGTAAACCAATGTCTGCCATGTCCACATGACCATGGCAAGTCAATAATGATTACACAAAATTACAGATTTATCATCAAAACATACTGTATACAGAATGCATAAAAAGGGGAAATACTTGCAGTTTGAAGGAATGAGCGAGCAATCAGTGGAATTTTTCCACAGATAAAATCATGGAATTCTGTGAAGCTCTTCCACAGACAATCATATCAACACATACAATTGAAACCATAATCAAGATATTTCTTAATTAGCAACGGGTTGGTAGCTATACGTTTTCCTAAATAACAAAAAATACTATTCAATGTATGGGGCTTTGTGAACACAACCCCATAATGAGTCCTTAAAACAACAGCAATAAACAAACACACACAAAAATATTAACACACACCTCAGGACTAAGATGTTTCCCACAGGCGCTCGTGCCCGCTGCCTGTCAGCCTCACACACACATTCTGCCCGTGAACCTGAGTCACTGAGCACAAGCTGACAATCATCAGCACCTAACATCACTAGTCCAGATCTCAACATAACTGGACATTAGAGAACAACCAAACCATCGGAAACCTGCTATACACTGGTAAATCACTTCGATCTCAGCTTAGCACAACGCTCTCTCTCTCTCTCTCTCTCTCTCTCTCAGTCTCTCACACACACACACACACACACACACACACACACACTCAGAATCTTTGTCAGCTACTCTGTCTTTATGCTGACATTGACTTAGCAAAAACTGAAAAGCCTCATTCCTGGCTAAACTACAGCAAATAATACAATTTAAACAGTACATAAAACATCAAACGTTTAACATCTCTCAGCAATTTACAACAAAAGAACACATTTTTTTCTGGTTCCAAATGTCCGCTTCAGGCTTTAGAACTGTGTTTTTACCGGAAAGTCACAAAATAACCTTGACACATGAACCCTAGGCCCGGTATGTGTTGCTATACCGAACATTTTAACGGACACGCACACCAGCCTATAAACTATCAGTTCTTGCAAGAAGTGGTCAACAGCAAAAAAATTAATTACATGTAAATGAAAGATTCTTCTCTTGAAGTGAACTTACTATATCACTGACCTAGAAACCGTTCATAATAAAATGAACATCTAACAATCTTTTATAAATAACATAGTTCTTCCATGATAATTTATGTCACAAGAAAAATAACAACAAAATCATTCTCCATAAAAGTCTGTATGAGACTTGCAAACAAAAGACATTTAATATAGCAGCATACAGAATAAAAATGAACAACACTCTTTAGTAATATCTAATAATTCCTGGCAGGCAAATTTTCCAAAGTCAGACTTTCTTCTGAATTACTATGCCATAAAAATGTTTTCCCTAACAAGAAAAAACAAAATTCAGTCTTCAGCCAAACAATTGGTTTGTAATTTGTTGGTTTTCCTGCAGACAGCCAAGACCGAATTCATATCAGAGAAAAATCTCACATACCCCAGTCTCTCCCCTTCCACAAAGCACCTGCTCGCTCTGTGATGTAGTCTCTCCAGTGGCTGGAGCCAAAGTGACCCAGGGCTCTAAGAAGATGCCCAAGGTACTATATTCATCCTTCCTCAATACGATGTAGTACCCTCAGATTCAGTCCCAACAATACTATTATTCACAAAATAAGAAACATAAAATTTTCTGAAACTCTAACCAAAAGCAAAAAAAATAAATAAGAATTCTTACCAACTAGGCCAAGTTAGGTTGGTATACAAGAATAAAGAAAGATATTCCCACACTTCTAATGGCGGGAAAATTAACAAAGGACGCTTACAACCCCTCATTAATTAGTTCTAGACATTCCAAGACATTAATCAACTTGGGTCCCCACATAGCTCAGAGGTACAAGCCACGTGGTGGAAGGGAGATAACCTAGCCCTTCCACTCAGTTCAGCACAGTTGGTAACAGACATTCCTGCTGCATATGACAGGTCACTTTATTGTCCTCTCACATTTTCTGTTCCATTTCATCTGTTTTGTACCATTTTTTGTATTTGTATTTGTATTTCTTTTTATCACATCAGATTTTTCTGTGTGAAATTCGGGCTGCTCTCCCCAGGGAGAGCGCGTCACTACACTACAGCGCCACCCATTTTTTTGTATTTTTTCCTGCGTGTAGTTTTTTATTTGTTTTTCCTATCGAAGTGGATTTTTCTACAGAATTTTGCCAGGAACAACCCTTTTGTTGCCATGGGTTCTTTTACGTGTGCTAAATGCATGCTGCACACGGGACCTCAGTTTATCGTCTCATCCGAATGACTAGCGTCCAGACCACCACTCAAGGTCTAGTGGAGGGGGAGAAAATATCGGCGGCTGAACCATAATTCAAACCAGCGCACTCAGATTCTCTCGTTTCCAAGGCGGATGCGTTACCTCCAGGCCATCACTCCACTACCATTTTGTTCCAATTTGTACCTGCTATGTCACAAGAGCTTTACAGCTAATGATATTAAACATTTCAGTGTTTAGTGTTCTCTCTCCCTCTCTCTCTCTCTCTCTCTGGGAAGACTCACTAAACACTGAATCCAGTTTTCCTTCCAGTTGCTATGTATACCTATCTGGGGCGGTATTCAAGAGAACATCGTGCCTGAGGGTAAATGTGTACCTGCAGGTAATCTGCCTGAGGCAAGGCAAACTGCCCGAGGGTAAGCAATATCCAGTAGTCATGAACACAAGAGTCTACCCGCGTGTCTACAAACCCCGAAGGCAATTTTCCCTTACTACCTGCCAAGGGTGACTGCCCACGAAGCAGAGGTAAATATGGCGGATCCTTTTGCAGCGTTTTTCTTTCTTTTTTTTCTTTCTTTTTTTTAAGGGAAAACAGGCGTGCTTTACGGATAGCACGTGTTTTGCAAACTCTCTCCACAATGTTCCGAGCTGTTGTAGGGATTTTTAAAAAAAAAAAAAAAAAAAAGACGATGGGTTAGCTGTCTGAGCAAACCCCGTGTGTCTTGAATACGAAGATAACTTATCCTTCAAGGTAAACTGTACCCACGGGTCCCAACCATGTCAAAGACAACTTGCCTGAAGGCAAAATGAATTTTGTCTTGAATGCCGCCCCGTGGTTTCTGCTATACGTCCAGGTGACATTTATTTTGACAGGAAGGATGGAGCTTCGGCCATTGAATCATTTGATGTCTATGTACTTTATCACAGGTCATCACAGGGGCGTGTGAACAGTGTGCTTTATTGGTCTGAAACGTCGGCAGTTTATGAGGCTTGTCATTGTCGTCATCGTCGTCGTCGTCATCATTATCTTTGTGTTGTTGACTCTTTTCTTATTCAAAAGGGGGAGGGGCGTGTTGTTTTTTTCCAGCAACCACTGTTGTGATTCTGTGTCAACTCGATTTCATACTCTCTCTCTCTCTCTCTCTCTCTCTCTCTCTCTCCTATCTCTCTCTCTCCTCTCTCTCTCTGTCTCTCTCTCTCTCTCTCTCTTAATCTCTCTCTGTGATTCCCTCTGTCTGTCTGTCTTTGTCTGTCTCTTTATCTGTCTGTCCTTCTGTCTCTGTTTCTGTCTGTCTGTCTCCCCCACCCCACATCCCATCTCTCTCTCTCTCTCTTTTCTTTCTCTTCTTTTCTCTCCCCCTCCCTCTCTTTCTCTCTCCCCTGCCTCTCTCTCTCCCCTCCCTCTCTTTCTCCACCCTCTCTTTCTCTCTCCCACCCTTCCTTCTCCCCCCACTTTCTCTCTTTCTCTTTCCCCCTCCCTCTCTTTCTCCACTTTCTTTCTCTCTCCCCTCCCTCTCTTTCTCCACCCTCTCTTTCTTTCTCCCACCCCCTCCTTCTCCACCCCACTTTCTCTCTTTCTCTCTCTCCCTCCCTCTCTCCCCCTCCCTCTCTTTCTCTCCCCCCCACCCTCTCTTCCTCCACCCTCTCCTTCTCCTCCCTCACTGTCTCTCTTTCCCCATCTTCCTTTTACTCTCCCTTTACTTCTCTCTCCCTCTTTCTGTCTTTCTCTCTCCCCTTTCTCTCTTTCTTTCTCCAGCCCCCTAGCACTCCCTGGAATTCAACCCTAAATACAATAAGGCTGTTTGTTTTCTTTCTGTGCATAAAGTAGCATGTGACTACGCATCCCCTTCAGCTGTATAAATAATTTCCCAGTTAACAACATAAGACATGTACAAAGGTTGATAGTACTTCTTCCAAAAATTGACCTTTTTAGGTTTAGTCTCATTGTACAGCAGGAGTACTTACCATAACATTAAATCCCAAGCTGACCACGAAGACAAAGATGGCTGTATACAACGCCTGTGTCCTCAGCACCTTGCTGTATGGCAGTGAGGCGTGGACCACACATGCTCGTCAGGAGAAAAGGCTCAATACCTTCCACCTGAGAAGCCTACGGCGCATACTTGGCATCTCCTGGCAAGACACGGTGACAAACACCGAAGTCCTGACTCGTGCTGGCCTCCCGACCATGAGACAGCGTCGGCTGCGCTGGCTGGGCCACGTTCGCCGCATGGAAGATGGTCGCATCCCAAAAGACATCCTATATGGAGAGCTCGCCACGGGGCAGAGAAGCATCGGCCGCCCACAGCTGAGATACGAAGACGTTTGCAAACGTGACATGAAGGCGCTTGAGATCAACACTGGGGGGTCCTGGGAGGACCTTGCAGATGACCGCAACGGATGGAGAAGCACTCTCAAGAATCAGCTACGGATTGGTGAGGACAAACTGTCAGCTGCTGCAGCAGAAAAGCGAGCTCGCAGAAAAGGGACGGCAGCCGACAGACCAGCATCAGCTTACACATGTGATCGCTGCGACAGAGACTGTCTCTCTCGCATCGGTCTCTACAGTCACAGGCGACGCTGCTTGGTCCAAGCAGACAGCCCAGTTAGACATTAGGTCGGATATACTCTATCCATGGTCAACTATGACCACAACAACTTTAAAGATAATCTAAAAAAGGTAGGTATACCTATTCAAAAAGCTGGGAGTCACCTGAAATCCAGTATTGTTTTTGATGCTTTGGGGGTTCCCTCTCGCTTCCTTACTTCTGTTTGTCTGTCTGTTTTACATGTGTGTGTGTGTGTGTGTGTGTGTGTGTGTGTGTGTGTGTGTGTGTGTGTGTGAATGGTTGTGAATGGTGGGATCACGGGAGATGGGGTTGACTGTATCTTGATTGTGTTTTAATTTATTTCCTTTGGCTCGTTTTTTGCTTCTTCAGCTTTATTCCCTCTTTAAGGCGAGAGCTGGATGTAAAACAAACAAACAAACAACAACAACAAAAAACAAAGCATGTTGCTTGCGTACCTATTACCCACGATAATAAAGATTTTTTTCATTGTTTCTCTCTGTCTGTCTGTCTGTCTGTCTCTCTCTCTCTCTCAACATATATATATATATATCCTTCTATCTATATATCTACACAGATACACACATCTGTATCTATCTCTATCTATCTATCTCTCTCTATATATATGTATATGTCTCTCTCTCTCTCTCTCTCTCTCTCTATATATATATATATATATATATATATATATATATTATTT
The DNA here is from genome assembly GCF_041734735.1 of Babylonia areolata. Classification (NCBI taxonomy): domain Eukaryota; kingdom Metazoa; phylum Mollusca; class Gastropoda; order Neogastropoda; family Buccinidae; genus Babylonia; species Babylonia areolata. The sequence goes on along the minus strand of NC_134885.1, from coordinate 2,573,637 downwards.
ACGACCCTTTCCATTCTTTCTTATTCCCTTTCTCACTCTCTCTCTTCCCATTCCAACCTTCAAACCTCTCTCTCTTCCCATTCCAACCTTCAAACCTCTCTCTCTTCCCATTCCAACCTTCAAATCTCTCTCTCTTCCCATTCCAACCTTCAAACCTCTCTCTCTTCCCATTCCAACCTTCAAATCTCCAACCTTCAAATCTCTCTCTCTTCCCCTTCCAACCTTCAAACCTCTCTCTCTTCCCATTCCAACCCTTTCCAATCTCTCTTTCTCTTACAGCCTTTCCTCTCTCTCTCTCTCTCTCTCTCTCTCTCTCTCTCTTGAGCGAGTGAATGTATGAGGAAGCGTGTGTATGTTGGGAGTGATCAGCGAGATGCCCCATGGTTTGATGCTGAATGTAAAGAGGCAAAACACAAAGCCAGACAATTGTTAACAATGTTAAGACAAACCAAGGATGATAAGCACCGATTACCCTATGTGAAAGCTCGGAAGGAATATAAGGATTTGTGTAAGGTAAAGAAAGTCAGTTTCGGAATTTATTTACTCAGAACGAGGTTATAACTACTGATAGCAGAGCCATTAGTGAAGTGCAACCAGAGGAATCAAATATATCTGATGAACTAAGTCATGATATTTCAGAACAAGAAGTTGCAGATGCTATTCGGAATTTTTTTTTAAAAAGGCGAGGCTTGTGGTGTAGACAGTATTCTGGCAGAAATGTTAAAATCAGCTGATAATATTGCTGTGCATTTTTTTAACAAAACTGTTTAACATTCTGTTTGATAAGGGCACGTATCCAGATGAATGGGCGAAGGCAATAATTGTTCCAATTTTTAAAAAGGGAGATAGTAGTTCAACAGACAACTATAGGGGCGTGTCTTTGCTCAGTCTTATTAGCAATTTTATTTTTATTTTTAATATTAATGCTAATCAGTGCTAAACGGAAGACTTGTCAAATGGGCTGAAGAAAATGATATGCTAACAGAGTCACAGGCTGGATTCAGGCGTGGTTATGCCACAACAGATCTTTTTTTTTTACTCTGAACGCGGTTATTGAGAAATCATTATCAAAGAAGGGAGGCAAGCTTTACGCCTGTTTTGTTGATCTGAGAAAAAAATTTGACTCTGTGCAACGTCAGTCTTTGTTTGATATTTTAGAAAGGTATAAATGGGAAATTTATGAATGCTATCATTGCTATGTATAAATGTGTTACGTATTGAAGATAAGTTAACTGAGTTTTTTTTTTTATTGTCCCGTTGGCTTAAGGCAAGGTTGTATGTTAAGCCCTATATTGTTTTCGTTATTTGTTAACGAAATTGCATCAGCAGTTGAAATCAGTGGTATTCATGGAATTCAGTTTTTGCCTGATTTATTAGAGTTGTTCATTCTTCTGTTCGCGGATGATATTGTACTGCTATCTAACACTGCGATTGGTCTGCAAAATCAAATTAATATTCTGAATAATGCATGTAAAACACTCTTCTTGAATGTAAATACTGACAAGACTAAAGTGATGGTTTTTCGAAAAGGTGGCTTTTTGGGAAGATATGAAAAGTGGAATCTCGATGGAAATGCTCTAGAAGTAGTGAATGAATATAATTATCTAGGGTTTGTTTTTACGACAAAAATGAGTATATACAAAGGAGTAGGGATTTTAGCAGCAAAAGGCAAACATGCATGCATTGACTGTATAAAATATATAACGAAACTGAATGATATTTCCAAAGGATGTTTTTTTCAAAATATTTGATGCTCAGGTACAACCCATTCTATTGTACGCTTCTGAGATGTGGGGTCTTAACAGACTTGATAATATTGAGAAGGTTCATTCCTTTGCATGTAAACGTTTTTTGAACATACCACTTAGAGTACCAAACAAGTTTGCATACGGCGAATTAGGACGTTATCCACTGTATATAAATAGTGAAACAAGGTGTATCAAGTACTGGTTAAGGTTGCTGAATATGAATGTGCACCGATTACCCAGACAGGCATATTTGATGTTGTTTAACTTAGACGAAAGGGGAAAAAATGCTGGGTGTCTTTAGTAAAAAATACTTTATTTAGACTTGGGTTTGGATATGTCTGGTTGCAACAAGGCGTTGGTTGTGAGCAAACATTTTTGTCATTATTTAAGCAAAGAATGAAAGATATATTTATGCAGGAGTGGGACGAGTCAGTAATGTCTAAAGATATATATCGTAACTACAGACTGTTTAAAACTGGTTTTCAGTGTGAGCAATGTTTTGACTTTGTGGATAAAAAGTGTTTTAGGGACTGTTTGGTAAAATTACGGCTTGGTTTGCTCCCAATGAATGGATCATTTTTTTTAGAAGAACATTCAAATGTAATTCAAATTACGCATGTAAATGTTGTAATGTGATCGAAGATGAAAGCCATTTTATAAACAATTGTGTCCTTTACAACAACCTGCGGCAAAAACATCTGAACTCTGAAGGTCAATCGTATGTTCACTTGCTGAAGAATGGTTCTGTTTACAGTATTCGTAAACTCTGCATTTATATATTTAATGCCCTGAAGATACGACAGGAATTCTTTGACAACAATGATGAAAGTTAGAATTAATTTCCTATGCACAAGAAGCACTTTTGTTCTACAGGTTTAAGTTAGTACGTATTTTACATTTTGTTGTGGCTGAGTGATCACCATATTGTGTACTTTTGACCTCTTTCTAGGGGCCGGAGGCCTGGAGATTAAAGTTTTGTTCTTGTTCTTGTTCTTTCCCTTCCAACCCTTTCCAATCTCTCTCTCTCTTTCCCTTCCAACCCTTTCCAGTCTTTCTCTCTCTCTTTCCCTTCCAACCCTTTCCTTTCTCTCTCTCTCTTTCCCTTCCAACGTTTTCATTCTGTCTCTTTCCATTCCCACTTTTCACATACCCATCCTTCTCATTCATTCCCCTCTTTATACCCGTAGTCCCCCGCCTCCCCCACCCCACCCCCACCCCCCCCCCCCCACAGCAAGCATACACACAGACAAGACAACTCACGTGCACAACATACTCGCAGACACAACGCGCTGTCCCCCCCCACCCCCCCGCACCCTCCAGCCCCCCAGACCCCCTCCCCCCCTACTGATTATTGACCAAACAATAGTGCCGTTTTGTTAAGCAGAAATTATTATTTTGTTTGCACAGAGAAATCAGTACGACAAAAGTGTGATACAGAGCAGTACACCGCACTACACTACACCACACTGTATAACTGACAGCCCTTAGTCTGTCCTGAAAGGTGTGTCAGACAGGTGTCACTGGGAATTCATGCCTGGCACGGTCTGACACACGTCACATCAGGTGACACATTTCTCTCTACAACCCACAGCCTTTTAAATGATACTGCATGGTAAACCATACACGTCAGGAATCACTCGAAGTAGATAAAAGAAAAAAAAAGCCCAACAACTGTGCAGTTCAGAATCAACACTGTAAAAAGTGCCGGTGTTGTTTTAACTGGAGGCAATAAAGGGGGAAAGTGTGCAGTTAAAATTCTCTTTAAAACGGACGGATATCTGTTTAACCACAACATAAAAAAATGTGCATTAATTTTTTTTAGAACTAACCATACCTACCGAACCCGTGACTGTTGATCGTGTGTTCGTTGTTTCTTTGTGCTAAAAGACACCCGCATGTTCGTGATCACTGCCTGAGAAAATACCCGGAATTATATTGATAAAGTTGCGATTGGCTACTTGTGAGTTTCACACGGTTACCTGATCATATCAAAGGTTATATTCACTCTCAAACGTGCTGGCAACGATTGTGTCGCGAAAAAAAAAGTCATGTTTCATTTTTCCTCACCAAAGTTCTCAGTCCGAAACATTGAAGAGAACCATAACCTAAATACTAATTTTTAAAGTCTTTGTCAAGTTCATGTCATCACTCTTGCAAAGTCAATTTGCAACGTCAACGAATAGAGAAGGAAATACCGGCTCTAATTTCTGCACGTTTATTTGAGCAAAGCCCTTGGTGATATAGCAGTGGAGTGGGATCTTCAGAAAGGATTCTTGTATGGTTTGTCAACTGTATGGGGGTTGTGCCAGGGAAAGCGGTCTCCTTTGTATAGGAGACTTTTAGGAAGTGTAAAGTGTCAAGCCAAGAACACGTGCAGGGGGTGACTCTGGTGAAAAGCGGTGCAGGAGGGGGTGGGGTGGGGTGGAGGTGGTGAAGTGGACAAGAGCGTGAGGTAGGAGAAACGCTTCTGCCTTCCAAGATGCTGAACGCCGCTTATCAGGTGAGAATCCGGTGATGTGGGTTGGGAGTTGCTGGGTGGTGTCGGGCTGGATCCCGTTGGTTTGTGTTGTTTGTGTTGTGGTGGTCCGTGCTGTGCCTGCATGTGATTTGATACGCTGTGTTGTGGTGGTCCGTGTTGTGCCTGCATGTGATTTGATACGCTGTGTTGTGGTGGTCCGTGTTGTGCCTGCATGTGATTTGATACGCTGTGTTGTGGTGGTCCGTGCTGTGCCTGCATGTGATTTGATACGCTGTGTTGTGGTGGTCCGTGCTGTGCCTGCATGTGATTTGATACGCTGTGTTGTGGTGGTCCGTGTTGTGCCTGCATGTGATTTGATACACTGTGTTGTGCTTTGTTGTGTAACTGAGTCATCACAGTACATTTTTTAGTGTGAAATTCGTGACTGAGTTTAAGTGCATATTTATTTTCATAGGTGGGGCATGATTCTCAGTGCCCAGACTATGAATGGAATGCAAGAAGATGAAGTAGAAGAAGGAAGAGGAGGATGATAAAACTACGAAGGAGAAAAAGAAGAAACTATGAAGAACTAAATTACGAAGAAGAAAATGAAAAAAATACGAAGAAGAGGAAAATGATGATGATGATGAAGGAGAAGAAGAAGGAGGAGGAGAAGGAGGAAGAGGAGGATGATAAAACCACGAAGAAGAAGAAGAAGAAGAAGAAGAAGAAACCACGAACATGAAGGGAAAAGAAAACTACGATTCAGAAGAAGAAGACAGGCGTGATGAGATGTTATCCTCCAACAGAACGGTTTTACGACAGGGCTTCCCCAAGGGTTTGTCCTATTAATACGTTTGTGGCTGTCATCAAGTTTAGCACGCCATTTGAAAACTGCAAACGTTTGTCATTTCTGCTGATCCGTCACTCCTTTCTCTCTGAAAATGGCCATTGTCTGCCTCCCCCCCCAGCCCCCCCCTCCCCCGCCGCCCCCGCCCCACCGACCCCCTACCCCAAACACACCTACCCCCACCTCCTAAAAATGTCTCTTTTGTCTTTGACGATCTGCGTCTGCCTGTATCTTTATGATGTGAGCGGTAGAAGTAGCAGTAGTAGTGGTAGAAGTAGTAGTAGTAGTGGTAGTAGTAGCAGCAGCAGCAGCAAAATAAGCAATAGTACTTGATTTTACGTGTATTCACTTTGTCATGATACTGTATGAGAGAGAGGGACAGACACACAGACAGAGAGACAGACAGACAGACAGACAGAGAGGACGTTTAGGGTCAGACGAGTGCAGACAGAGGAAGTCGAGCTGTGATGGATTGATGACTCGTATGTCTGCTTCATGTCTGTGCTCTGTCTGTCTGCCGCCATTGCCTTCGGGCTTTATTTCGTCACGAAAGCGACGATTACGTAATTTTACCACGTCTGCACCGGCACATGCGAGTCACAATGTGAAACCACAGAACAGACATTAAAATACAGGATGCAACCACTGTAACGGTGAACATAGATAGATAGATAGATAGACAGATGAGTCCTTGTGTTACTAGAAGTTAAAACAGTTCAATTGTGTGCATTGGCATTTGTATTACTTTCTTTGAAGTAGTCATTAAAATAAAAGGATGCACCCACGCAGACAAGAGTGTACTTACGCAAAAAAAATCCTTTTTTAAGAAAGGAAAGTGCTTTCCATCAACGTGTAGATTTGAAGTTAAGTTCTCTGTCAACGTCCCTATTTTAGACAAAGTTTTCTGTCAACTGTCCTTTTTTCAGACAAAGCTTTCTATCAACTTTCTTATTGTAGACAAAGCTTTTTTGTCAACTTTCTTATTTTTAGACATAAATTTAAACTTCCTGTTAACGTCAGATGTTAGATAAAGCTTTCTATCATCATAGGAAATCACGTGAAGCTTTCTATGAATCTCAAATGTCAAATAAATTTTACTGTCAAACGTCAGATATTAAATGAAGATTTCTGTGAACGTCAGATTTCATATGAAGCCTTCTGTAAACGTCAGATACTAAATGAAGCTTTTTATCGCGTAAGTTGTCAAATAAAGCTCTCTAACAACGGCAGATATTAATTTTTGAACCAAGCTTCCTGTCAACTAAAACGTCAGATATTAAACGAAGTTTTATATCAACGTCATATGTTAAACGAAACTTTCTATCAACGTCAGATGTTAACTAACGAAGCTGTCATTCTCATGTATCAGTTGGTTAGATTTTAGATAAAGCATTGATTAAAAAAAAAAATGTCCGCTCATGCACAGTAAACAGATGTTTCTCTTTTCACCGCTGCTGTAAAGCCCGAAAAAGTGAGAAGGTGAAAATACGAAAAGGACGATCACCCTGAACCAGAGGACAAAGTCCACGACAGCAGCATACAAATTAAGAAAAAATAAAAATAAAACAACAAAAGAACGTGGAAAAAAAATTTTAAATAATGATAAATTTAAAAAAAAAACACGATCAAGACAATTTTTTTTCCTTTTAAAATAACAAATAAATGAGTTCCTGTCTGAAACCGAAAGGACCAGCGTTAACGCAAGTGTATGGAGTTGTGAGGTGAAAAAATAGCTCCTTGTTGAACCGGCGTTTCTTCAACGCGGTGTATTTGTTTAGGGACAAAAGGCTATTTCGGGACAAGAGTCAGGTTCAAATCTTTGCCTCCAGGCGATGGGAGGGCGTCGTTAATGTGTGTGGGTTCGCGAGGATCTCGCTTTTTCATTTTTAAAATATACAAAAAGTAATATATATATATATATATAGACATTTAAAAAAAATATATATATATATAAAGTAGACATTTTAAAAACTTGGAGGTCATTCGTTTTGAGCAATAGCTTAAGTCGGGTCATCAACCTACATGCTTTGACACCTCTTTGAAATTAAAACTGAAACTTGCAGCCAAAATATCTGTTGTGTGACGCGCGAAGAGAGAGAGGGGTGGGGAGGGGGGAAGAAGGTGGAGGTGGAGGAGAATGGTGAACCATTGCAGCTCGGCCGGTGAATGAATGTTCATGTTGATACATAGCAGAGAGAAATAGAAAGAGAGGGAAGGAGAGAGAGGGATGGATGGATGGACGGTTTATTCATATAAGGCCATTGCCCCTCATGAACGGGGTAAACAATGTAAAACAATATAGTAGAATATAGGAGAGAGAGAGGGAGAGAGAGAGAAAGGAGGGAGGGAGTGTATGTGTGTGAGTGTGTGTGAGAGAGAGAGAGAGAGAGAGAGAGGAGAAGATAACAAAGATTAAACATTGCAGCGCGGCCGGGGAACACATTCATGAATGCTTGTGAATGATCATTAATATACACAGCAGAGAGAGAGAGAGAGAGAGAGAGAGAGAGAGAGAGAAGACGCTCATATAACTGTCCTCCGAAACACGACACGGCTGTAAGCACATTTAAATACCTCCAGGTCTGTATTTCACAAGTCTGTCGTTAACTTTGTCAGTTTCAAAAGGACGACGGGAGACTACTCTGGGCCAACTTTGTTCATTTTTTGTACAAAGACAGGTGTGTCCGTGTGGGTGTGGGTTCGAATCCCGGTCTTCCCCTTTCTCACAAGTTAGACTGGAAAATTCAACAGAGTGTCTAGTTTTGAGTTGACGATAAACCGAGGTCCAGTGTACAGCACGCACTTGACGCACTGAACAAGAACCCATGGCAACGAAAGTGTTGTCCTCTGGTAACATTCTGTAGAGGAGACCACTCTGATAGACAAATAGACCACTCTGATAGATAGACAGATAGACCACTCTGATAGATAGACAGATAGACCACTCTGATAGACAGATAGACCACTCTGATAGATAGATAGACCACTCTGATAGACAAATAGACCACTCTGATAGATAGATAGATAGACCACTCTGATAGATAGACAGATAGACCACTCTGATAGACAAATAGACCACTCTGATAGATAGATAGGTAGACCACTCTGATAGACAAATAGACCACTCTGATAGATAGACAGATAGACCACTCTGATAGATAGACAAATAGACCACTCTGATAGATAGACAGATAGACCACTCTGATAGATAGATAGACCACTCTGATAGACAAATAGACCACTCTGATAGATAGACAGATAGACCACTCTGATAGATAGACCACTCTGATAGACAAATAGACCACTCTGATAGACAGACAAATAGACCACTCTGATAGATAGACAGATAGACCTCTCTGATAGATAGACAAGGAATAGACCACTCTGATAGATAGACAGATAGACCACTCTGATAGATAGATAGACCACTCTGATAGATAGACAGATAGACCACTCTGATAGATAGACAAATAGACCACTCTGATAGATAGACAAATAGACCACTCTGATAGATAGACAGATAGACCACTCTGATAGATAGACAAATAGACCACTCTGATAGATAGACAAGGAGACCACTCTGATAGATAGACAGACCACTCTGATAGATAGACAAGGAGACCACTCTGATAGACAAGGAGACCACTCTGATAGATAGACAAATAGACCACTCTGATAGATAGACAAGGAGACCACTCTGATAGATAGACAAGGAGACCACTCTGATAGATAAAGGAGACCACTCTGATAGATAGACAAAGGGACCACTCTGACAGATAGACAAATAGAAACAGCATGCACTCAAGACCTGACTGGCGTGTTGGGTCATGCTGCTGTCAGGCATCTGCCTAACAGATGTGGTGTACCGCATATGGATTTGCCCGAACGCAGTGACGCCTCATGAGACGCCGCCATGAGAAAGTGAGCTGTGAAATACACAGAACGATGAATCAGCCAGTTCACCGATTTAAAAATGTCGGAAGTGCTCCAAATGCAGACTATACACCGGACCTCGTTTTTGTCACCTTCACCAAAAGACTGGCACTCAGACCACCATTCAAGGTCTGGTGAAAGGGGATGGGGGATGTTCAAAATAATCCTGGTCGTTGTGGGGAATCGAACCCGGGCCCCTCACTTCCTGGTCAGACAGTGTACCACAGGGCCACTGTTACACGTGATGTGACCAACTGGGTCCCTGACTTCCAGGCTTCTTCTTCTTCGTCCGTGGGCAGCAACTCCCATATGTGCAACTCCCACGTTCACTCGTCTGTACACGAGTGAGCTTTTACGTGTATAACCGTTTTTACCCCCACCGCCCCGCCCCCTGGTTTTCTTCAGGAAGATTGTCAGTGCGTCACGATTATTGCCCCCAAATAAGCCTCGAAATCGCACACGCACGCGCGCGCGCGCGCATACACACACACACACACGCACGCACACACACACACGCACACACACACACACACACACACACACACTTGCACACACGTACGCGCGCGCGCACACACACAAACACACACACACGTACGCACACACACACACACACACACACAGTGGTAATACTGGTTAACGTATAGGGTGGTGTCTGGTTCCACATACAAAGGCCGTTTGGAACAGTGTTGATTACGAGACGTACCTGCGTCCTTGCACACACACACACACACACACACACACACACACACACACACACACACCATGTCTTTGATACCGGCCAACCAAAACATTGACACGTACATAGTCAGGCTGTGTGCAACGGGTGGTTTTTAAATCAAGCACGTGGCTTGGCCAGCTAACATCGTGACAATAATGGATACTTGTTTGCCATTCCTTCCAGAGGACTGCTCTTTCAGTTTCAGTGTTCGAAACGCTTTCTGTGATACACGTAATCATTGGTGGAGTAATGTGGATCAGCAGCTGCCAGTGATGTGATGTGTGTGTGCGTGTGCGCAGACAGCTTGGATTTGTACAGAGGGTGTATGCGTGCGTCGTGCGTGTGTGTGTGTGTGTGTGTGTACACGGACATTTTGGATCTTTACGGGGAGATGCGTGTGTGTACATTGTGGATGTGTAGGCTACAGAAGGAGCATGTACATGGACATCGTGGATGTGTTATTTCATATATTCATATGTAAACACGATGTGTTATTCATCTCATACATCTATTTATGTGTTTGTATTATTCTATTTTATTTTTCGTTTTTTTGTTTTTATTTACTGGTTTATTTTATCAGTTCATTAATCCAGTCATCTATCTATTCACTTTTCTATCTTATTTTACTTCATTTCTTTTCATTTTCCCTCAAGGTTTTCTTTTCATTTTCCCTCATTTTCCCTCAAGGTTTTCTTTTCATTTTCCCTCAAGGCCTGACTAAGTGCATTGGGTTACGCTGCTGGTCAGGCATCTGCTTTGCAGATGTGATGTAGCGTACATGGATTAGTCCGAATGCAGTGACGCCTCCTTGTGTAACTGAACTGAACTGAACCATGGATGTGTACAGTGATAGATCTCCGAACGATGTGATGTGATGCGTATCAGACACGTATGTAGTACGTCAGCCATTCAGAGGTGTTGCCAGTCCAGGGAAAACTGTTTCTGGTTTTTAGGGAGACAGTGAGGAAGTGTAAGTGTGAAGCCAAGAACACGTGCAGGGGGTGACTCTGGTGAAAAGCGGTGCAGGAGGGGGTGGGGTGGGGTGGAGGTGGTGAAGTGGACAAGAGTGTGAGGTAGAAGAAACATTTCTTCCTTCCAAGATGCTGAACGCTGCTTATCAGGTGAGTAAACAAGTAATGTTGGCTGGGTTGGGTTGTGCTGTGCTGTGCTGTGTTGTACTGTATTGTGTTGTTTTGTGTTGTATTGTAGTGTGTTGTATTGTGTTGTGTTGTTTTGTGTTGTATTGTGTTGTGTTGTATTGTGTTGTGTTGTGTTGTATTGCCCATTGTCGACAATAAATCACTTTTTCACAGAACCTTTTCTTGGTTGCTGTAGATTCTTTTACGTGCGCTAAATGCATACTGCACACGGAACCTCGGTTTATCATCTCAACCGAAAGACTGGAACCCAGACCACCAGTCAGCAGAGGGGGTGGGGGTAAACATCCCGATTTATGTGGGATTCGAACGTTTGAACATTTGCGACCTGGTCGGACGCGTTGCCACATGGCTACCACTCTACTGTGTGTTCAAACATCACCGAACTTTGTCTCTTTTTTTGTGTTAGAAGGGGATAGGAATAAACCGAGGTTTATCAAATAATGTGTGTGTGTGTGTGTGTGTGTGTGTGTGTGTGTGTGTGTGTGTGATGCATAAGAGTACCCTTGATATCTTGGTTGTAAGATTAATCATTTTCATTGTGTCTTTGTTTTTTAACTGAACATAATTACACGCACTTGGGCTGGGGTGGGATGGTTTGGGGGGGGGGCACCCTTTCTGTGTTGGGACCCCTTTCTGGGATCAACTGGTATCGGCGTGTACAGCAAGAAGTAATTAGTCTTACTGATAAAAACCCATGTCAGCTCACGGTTTGTCGCACTTTGCATGACAAGGAACTCCGTGTTTATAAAGAGCTCACAGTTTGGTGTCCGACCGAGGACAGGCGCAATTTAAGTATCCGTATGAGAATGACCCCGGTGTAATTCCCTGCAGGGGATGGATTGAGGCTGCTACACCGGTGAGAATGACCCCGGTGTAATTCCCTGCAGGGAATGGATTGAGGCTGCTACACCGGTGAGAATGACCCCGGTGTAATTCCCTGCAGGGAATGGATTGAGGCTGCTACACCGGTGAGAATGACCCCGGTGTAATTCCCTGCAGGGGATGGATTGAGGCTGCTACACCTGTGAGAATGACTCCGGGGTAATTCCCTGCAGGGAATGGATTGAGGCTGCTACACCGGTGAGAATGACCCCGGGGTAATTCCCTGCAGGGAATGGATTGAGGCTGCTACACCGGTGAGAATGACTCCGGGGTAATTCCCTGCAGGGAATGGATTGAGGCTGCTACACCGGTGAGAATGACTCCGGGGTAATTCCCTGCAGGGAATGGATTGAGGCTGCTACACCGGTGAGAATGACCCCGGTGTAATTCCCTGCAGGGAATGGATTGAGGCTGCTACACCGGTGAGAATGACCCCGGTGTAATTCCCTGCAGGGGATGGATTGAGGCTGCTACACCGGTGAGAATGACCCCGGGGTAATTCCCTGCAGGGGATGGATTGAGGCTGCTACACCAGCCTGGTTGCGTAATAAGAGAGTTTAGCTGTGCTTTCCAATGTATTGCGTATCGCGTTACATGTTGTGCCTTTATTGGGTGGTGTTTGTGGTGCCATGTTCGTTTCATTTTTAGTTTTACCTGTCCTGTCATGTCGTGTTGTGTCGTATCGTATCGCCTTGCGCCGCCCTGTGCTGTGCTGTGCTGTTATGTACCGTAGTGTACTATGCTGTGCTGCGCTGTGCTGTGCTGTATTGTTCTGTACTGTTCTGTGCTGTGTTGTGCTGTGCTGTGTTCTGTACTGTTCTGTGCTGTGTTGTTCTGTGCTGTGTTGTTCTGTGCTGTGTTGTTCTGTGCTGTGCTGTGTTCTGTACTGTTCTGTGCTGTGTTGTTCTGTGCTGTGCTGTGTTCTGTACTGTTCTGTGCTGTGTTGTTCTGTGCTGTGCTGTGTTCTGTACTGTTCTGTGCTGTGTTGTTCTGTGCTGTGCTGTGTTCTGTACTGTTCTGTGCTGTGTTGTTCTGTGCTGTGTTGTTCTGTGCTGTGCTGTACTGTGCTGTGCTGTGTTGTTCTGTGCTGTGCTGTTCTGTGCTGTGCTGTACTGTTCTGTGCTGTGCTGTTCTGTGCTGTGCTGTACTGTGCTGTGCTGTGTTGTTCTGTGCTGTGCTGTGTTGTTCCGTGCTGTGCTGTACTGTGCTGTGCTGTGTTGTTCTGTGCTGTGCTGTACTGTGCTGTGCTGTATTGTTCTGTGCTGTGCTGTGTTCTGTACTGTTCTGTGCTGTGCTGTACTGTGCTGTGCTGTACTGTGCTGTGCTGTGCTGTACTGTGCTGTGCTGTGCTGTACTGTGCTGTGCTGCGTTGTGTGTACATCTCTTCTTCTTCGTCCTCCTCCTCACTCTCACCCTCCTCCCGTCTTCATCTTTTTATGTCTGTCTTATTTCCTCACATTTCGTTCTATGTGTTATTCACAAATTTATCCACAATTATTTTGTATTCTAAACAAAAAACCCAACAAATATTGAAGTAAACCAATGAAAGTTTCACCTGGTTTCTCTGCATCAATCTGCCTGTCTGTTTGTCTGTCTCTGTCTCTCTATCTCTTCCTCTCTGCCCCTGCCTCTGTCTCTGTCTTTGTCTCTCTCTCTGCCTCTCTCTGTCTGTCTCTGTATCTGTCTCTCTATCTCTTCCTCTCTGTCCCTGCCTCTGTCTCTGTCTTTGTCTCTCTCTCTCTCTCTCTGTCTCTCTGTCTCTCTGTCTGTCTCTGTCTGTCTGTCTGTCTGTCTCTCTCTCCAAGAGCTCTAATTTTCCATAACTGATAGACACGTGTAACGTGGTTCGTATTCCTGTATGTGACAGGCCGCCGTAGTCTTACAATTACATGCCTGCCATAATTATGAGGAAGGATATTTGATCCGATATATGTATGTCTATTTCTGCTGCACTGCCACACAAATCATATTCCGTAACCTGATATGATAGCGCGCGCACACACACACACACACACACACACACACACACACACACACACACACATGCGCGCATTTGGAAATCCCAACGAAAGTCCCCACGTCATTCTTTCTGACCAATGTGGAAGACTTGATAGATAGATTGATAGATTGATTGATAGATACATTGATTGATCGATAGATTGGAAGGAAAGTAGGTAGGTAGGCAGGTAGGTAGAGAGACTATATGGACAGATACGGAGAGAAACGAGCAAGTTTTCAACTCAGCTCGGTTTAGAAATGGCTTCGATTCTTTGCAATAAGTTGTCAGTGGGAGAGAAAGAACCATCTGACGACCTGGTGTTTTTGTGCACATACCAGCGCACTGACAGTGCCGGGCACGCAGCTCACTCTTTTGTTGGATGTCCATGCGCGTGTCGCTTTGCTATTTTAACCAGATTCTTATTCTCATGTCATGTACTCAGAAAGGGACACACACTGGACACTGGAATTATTTATTGTCGTTGCCAAGAAAGGTCTTTTGACAAGGGGGCAACAACATAAATTCATATATTTTAGCTTCAAAATAACAAAAACTCTGAACCATTCAGTCAGTTTAAACCAAGAAAATATGTAATACTTGGAAACACTTAAACAACATCCTGACAAAAACTCAACGAAACGGAACTAAAGAAAAACAAAATGTAATGATAATAAAATATCAAAATGAATGGGGACTGACTCGACCATCCATTCAAAAATATATCGAACCAATACAGACTGCCTCAACAATACACTCAAATATGTAATGTTATGTTTTCTGTTTTGTCCAAATAAAATAGCAACTTCTGTACTGACTATAATTAAGTGCCTTCTATGCTGTTAATACTATTCTGACTTTTGTACCTTTGTCTCATTGTTTGAGCTTCTGCAATGAATTTAGCAAGAGAGAGAGAGAGAGAGAGAGGGGGGGGGGGGCGTTGTAGCCTACCTGTTAGGTTCGGACTAAGCTGTAAATGACTTGTATTGTATTGTATTGAATTGTATTATTCTTTTTGTCACAACAGATTTTTTCTGTGTGAAATTCGGGCTGCTCTCCCCAGGGAGAGCGCGTCGCTACACTGTTGGTTGTATTTTTTCCTGTGTGCAGTATTATTTGTTTTTCCTATCGAAGTGGATTTTTCTACAGAATTTGTCTCATTGTTTGAGCTTCTGCAATGAATTTAGCAAGAGAGAGAGAGAGAGGGGAGGGGGGGGGGGGCGTTGTAGCCTACCTGTTAGGTTCGGACTAAGCTGTAAATGACTTGTATTGTATTGTATTGAATTGTATTATTCTTTTTGTCACAACAGATTTCTCTGTGTGAAATTCGGGCTGCTCTCCCCAGGGAGAGCGCGTCGCTACACTGTTGGTTGTATTTTTTCCTGTGTGCAGTATTATTTGTTTTTCCTATCGAAGTGGATTTTTCTACAGAATTTTGCCAGGAACAACCCTTTTGTTGCCGTGGGTTCTTTTACGTGCGCTAAGTGCATGCTGCACACGGGAACTCGGTTTATCGTCTCATCCAAATGACTAGCGTCCAGACCACCTCTCAGGGTCTAGTGGCGGGGGAGAAAATATCGGCGGCTGAGCCGTGATTCGAACCAGCGCGCTCAGATTCTCTCGCTTCCTAGGCGGACACGTTACCTCTAGGCCATCACTCCACTTCCCACTGCAGTGGAGAAACCATTGATCATGCAGCTCTCACTTTGCTGTTGGATTATAGCCTGCTAATTGCATGGCAACACACTGTACTGCACTTCACAACACTGCACTTCACAGCCCTGCACTTCACTGCACTTCACAGCACTGCACTTCACAGTCCTGCACTTCACAGCACTTCACAGCACTGCACTTAACAGCACTTCACAGCACTGCACTTCACTTCACAACATTTCATTTTACTGCACTGCACTTTACTGCACTGCGCTGCACTTCACTGCGCTGCACTTCACTTCACAGCATTTCACTTTACTGCACTGCGCTGCACTTCACAGCACTGCACAGCACTTCACTTCACAGCACTGCACTTCACTTCACTTGACAGCACTGCACTTGACAGCACTGAATTCCATATAAACGGTGGATGCAGGCGGACGAAGAGGGGATGGGGGACCACGGGGAGAAAGCAGAGCTGTCATCTTTGGGAACGGAACCGCTGGTCTTCCGGCGTCAGCTGCACACACGGGAGACAATCGAGGAGATCTACACGGACCAATCAGAGCCCCAGACAGCCTGTGGCGTCATCAAGAAAGCGTGCCAGCCCTCCCCACAATGCATGGGCCGCCATGTGTTGGGCTACTTTCCGTTCGTCAGGTGAGTCTTTTACACGTTGTTTTCATCTTGGATTGAAATGTATCGTTTCGATCAAATCTAGACAGACTCGTCACAACCATTTTGTGAAATGCGAGTTTCCCATACTTGTGAAATTATATGTTGGTCAATGTAGGTTTCTGGTGGATAGCACTTTGAGTTTGCGTTGGATCCTTGCCCTAGTTTCACCAAGTTCTATGAAGGTTGTGGTGACCACATGGTCAGAGCACTGGATCCCTGCCCTAGTTTCACCGAGTTCTATGAAGGTTGTGGTGACCAAAGCACTGGATCCCTGCCCTGGTTTCACCGAGTTCTATGAAGGTTGTGGTGACCAAAGTGCTGGATCCCTGCCCTAGTTTCACCAAGTTCTATGAAGGTTGTGGTGACCACATGGTCAGAGCACTGGATCCCTGCCCTAGTTTCACTAAGTTCTATGAAGGTTGTGGTGACCAAAGCGCTGGATCCCTGCCCTAGTTTCACCAAGTTCCATCCCCGGATTGGGTGAACCTGGTGCGTTAAGGGTGGAGATTTCTTTCCCTCTCCCAGGTCAACATATGAGCAGATCTCCTTAGTTGCCTGAACCCCCTTCGTGTGTACGCATGCAGGATATCAAACACGCACGTTAAAGATCCAGTAATCCATGTCTGTGTTCGGTGGGTTATGGAAACAAGAACATACCCAGCATGCATCCCCCCGAAAAAAAAAAGTTTGGCTGCTTATAAGGTGGTGGTAAAAACAGTCATAGACGTAAAAGCCCACTCTTACACACAAGCGAACGTGGAAGTTGCAGCCCACGAAAGGAGAAGAAGAAGTAGAAGTGGAAGAGGAAGAGGAGGAGGAGGGGTTTGCCATTGTAGTGGTACGTGTTGGACAATTCAGGTTTCTGAGGATGTACCAGTGGAGGAAGTGGGCAGTGAGTGACGTCATCAGCGGCCTCTCCGTGGGCTTCATCCACCTGCCCCAGGGCCTCGGCTTTGGCCTCCTGGCCTCCCTCAGTCCCGTGTACGGCCTGTACACCACCTTCTTCCCCATCCTGATCTACCTGCTGTTCGGCACCTCCCCCCACATCTCCATGGGAACCAACGCCCTTATCGCTCTGCTGACGGCCAACCTGGTCACTCGGGAAGCCGACAGCTTCCGGTCAGCCCTGGGGACCAACGCCACCTGGTCGTCCGAGGAGGAGCTGCAGTACAAGGTGGGGGTCCGTTGTCATGGTGACTAACTGATTGTAGTGTGAGGTGTTGCCATGGTGACTGGCTGCAGTGTGAGGTGTTGCCATGGTGACTGACTGCTGTGTAAGGTGTTGCCATGGTGACTGGTTGCAGTGTGATGTGTTGTCGTGGTGATGACTGCAGTGTGAGGTGTTGTTATGGTGACTGCAGTGTAAGGTGTTGTCATGGTGACTGCAAGATAAGGTGGATGTGTTGTCATGGTGATTGTTGTGTAATGTGTTGTCATTGTGTCACCTGCACGTTGTTTTCTTGTCTGCAAATTTTGTGCACACTTGCAGAAGCACATACACACGTTTTAACACATGCACGAAAGCACACACACTCACACACACACACACACACACACACACACACACACACTCGAGCACACACACACTCGAGCACACACACATACTCATATGTACACACTGGACTCCCTTCTGAAAGACAGAGGTGGCTGTATTGGTGGACAGGTGGGGATTGCCGCAGCGTCCTGTTTTCTGGGCGGAGTGATCCTGCTGGCTATGGGACTACTTCGTCTGGGTTTCATCACCAACTTCCTGTCCAAGTCCTTCATCGGCGGATTTACTTTTTCTGTTGCCATTCATATCACAACGAGCCAGGTAATCCTTGTCTTTGATGATTGAATACCTGCTTAAGTTCCACAAGTACATTTCAGAACTCTGTTGAGTGTTAATAAACTGTGTAAACAAGTGCTGAATAGCATTGTGCATATCTTGAGATGTAGGGATATATCATATGTGCAACAACAAAAATGTACATCGATTTGTGCTAGCAATTACGGTATATCATTTTACACATCTTTGACAGAAACATTCATTTTTGAAAGAACAGTTATGGATTTTTTTTTTATCTGGGAATTCTCTTTTATTAAAGGTTTATAGATAACCAGAAGAATATCACAAAACGAGACATATTCATTTAGAAAGAGGTAAAGATACGCCATACAAATTTATGTATGTTGTTTGGGTTTGTTTTTTTTTACCACCTTCTGATGCTGTCTGACTTTCTCTACATGTTTTGTTCAGATAGTAAAGATGCTCAACGTCCAAATAAAAGGCCACTCCGGACTTGGAAAGCTGGTGCTGACCTACATCGAGATCTTCAAGAACATCACTGACGCCAACCCAGCTGACATCATCGTAGGTCTGATCTGCATGGCCGTACTGCTGGCAGTGAAGATCGGGATCAACGAGCGGTACAGGCACAAGCTGAAGATTCCCGTCCCCATCGAACTACTCGTCGTCATTGTCTCCACCCTCATCTCCCACTTTGCGGAGCTTCACGACAAGTTCGGGCTGGGCATTGTCGGGGACGTGCCTGCCGGTCTGCCAGCTCCCACCCTGCCAGACATGGGGAGTCTATCCCGGGTGGCTACCGACGCCTTCGTAACGGCCATTCTGATCTTCGCTCTGACCATCTCCCTGGGCAAGCTGACGGCTAAGCTGCACGACATCACCATTGACGACAACCAGGAGATGGTGGCTTACGGGCTGTGTCTGCTGGTCGGGGGGTTCTTCCAGAACTTTCCGTCCTGCACCGCCCCCCCTCGCACCATGATGCTCAGCTCCATGGGCTCCAAGAGCACGTTCAATGGCGTGACGTCAGCATTGTTCATTCTGCTCGTGCTGCTCGTGGCGGGACAGCTCTTTGTGTCGCTGCCCATCGCCATGTTGGCCGCCATGATCATCGTGGCCATGAAGGACCTCCTGCTGCAGGTGAACCTTGGTGATCTTGGATCATAGACCTGGTGTCATGTGTCCAAAGACCTGACTTATTTTTGGCCCAAAGTTCTGGCTTCTTGTGGCCCCAAAACCTGACCTATTATAGCCCAAAGTCTTGGCTTCTTGTGGCCCCCAAAACCTGACCTATCATAGTCCAAAGTCCTGGCTTCTTGTGGCCCCAAAACTTGATCTATTATAGCCCAAAGTCCTGGCTTCTTGTGGCCCCAAAACTTGACCTATCATAGCCCAAAGTCTTGACTTCATGTGGCCCCGAAACTTGACCTATCATAGCCCAAAGTCTTGACTTCAGGTGGCCCCAAACCTTTACCTATTATAGCCCAAAGTCCTGGCTTCTTGTGGCCCAAAGTCCTGACTTAATGTGGCCCCCAAACCTGACCTATTATAGCCCAAAGTCCTGGCTTTTTGTGGCCCCAAAACTTGACCTTTTATAGCCCAAAGTCTTGACTTCTTGTGGCCCAAAAATCTTACTTTTGGAGGCCCAAAGATCTGACGCCTTGTGGCCCAGAAACATGATGTGTTGTCCCCCAAAGTCCTGACTTTTTGTGGCTCAAAGACCTGACGCATTGTTGCCAAAAGATCTTATGTATTGTGGCCCAAAGTCCTGACGTTTCGCACTTAAAAAAAACCCTGGCTTTTTGTTGTCCAAAGTCCTGACTTCTTGTGGTCCAAAGACCTGACATGGTGTGACTCACAGTCCTGACTTGTGGCCCATGGACTTGTTATCATGTGTCAAAAGCTTTTTCTTCTTGGGGCCCGAACGCCTGACTTCTTGTGACACAAAGACCTGACTTTTTGTGGTCCAAAGTCCTGACGTTTTGTGACACAAAGACCTGATGTGCTGTGACACAAAGACCTGACGTGTTGTGACACAAAGACCTGACGTGTTGTGACACAAAGATCTGACGTGTTGTGACACAAAGATCTGACGTGTTGTGACACAAAGACCTGACGTGCTGCGGCCCAAAGACCTGACGTGTTGTGACACAAAGACCTGACGTGCTGCGGCCCAAAGACCTGACGTGCTGCGGCCCAAAGACCTGACGTGCTGCGGCCCAAAGACCTGACGTGCTGTGACACAAAGACCTGACGTGTTGTGACACAAAGATCTGACGTGTTGTGGCTCTAAGACTTGACATATTGTGACACAAAGACCTGAGGTGTAGTGGACCAAAGACCTGACGTGTTGTAACCCAAAGGCCTGACTTCTTGTGGTCCAAAGACCGAACTTGTTTGGCCCAAAGACTTCTTGTGGCCCAAAGTCTTGAGTTCTTGGTGTCCAAATGCCTGACGCATTGTGGACCGAAGACCTGATTTGTTGTGGCCTAAAAATCTGACATTTTGTTGCCAGTAACCTGACGTATTGTGGCCCAAAGACCTGACATTGCTGACTTTTATTTAACGCAAGCTGCTCGGTGGAACATGAAGTTTTCTTTTTATACGGCTCTCGTGTATGGCTGCAGTCAGGTTCTACTCTATGTTTGTGATTCTTTACATGCTGTTCTGAGTGAATGAGCTTGTGTCTGTTTTCAGAAAAGATTCTTTGAAGATATTGAGTATCTCCATATGCCATTATTACCAGTGCCCACCCCCGAATAATTACATAGTGTTAACATTCACTTGAAGATTTTTAAAAGTTTGCCGAACTGAGGAATTATGGGTAGATTATGATATAAGATTTCACTTTTTATTTCAAAAATTGATAAGAAAAGATTGTTGATTTAAAATAAACCAGATGTGTAAAATCAAAACTTTCCAACCAAATTTTTATTGCAGATTCGTAACTTGAAGTCACTGTGGAACGTCAACAAAGCAGACTTCTTCATCTGGGCCGTGACCGCTGCCGTCAGTATCTTTGGTGACCTTGACCTTGGACTACTGGTGGGCGTGGTCTTCTCCATGGTGACGGTGATGGCGATTGGTCAGCTGGCCAGGGGCAGGCTACTGGGCAAGGCGGCCAGTGAGGACCTGGTGTTGTCACTGAGCCGGAAAGGGGTGTGTCCTGTGCCGGGGGTGAAGATCTTCAGGTCAGTTTTTACTGCTTCTTGTTGCTGGGAGGGATTCATGTGTGTGTGTGTGTGTGTGTGTGTGTGAGAGAGAGAGAGAGAGATAGTGTGTGTGAGTGTGTGTGTGTGTGTGTGAGAGAGAGAGTGTGTGAGAGAGAGAGAGTGTTTGTGTTTGTGTGTGTGTGTGTGAGAGAGAGTGTGTGTGTGTGTGTGTGTGTGTGTGTGAAGTAGGGTCGGAGTGGGGGGGGGTGAATATACAAGGCTGGTTTGGAAACCCTAAATATACCACATTGTATTATACCTTTTCTCCCCCTCCCAAAAATTTAACTCTCGTCACAAACTACAACTTGTAGTGTCATGGTGGTATGGTTGTGGTAGTGGTGGTGGTGGTGGTGGTAGTTGTAGTAGTAATAGTTGCAATTATGCACTTTCACATGTCATACTCCTAATTGCTGACAAGAAAAAATAAATAAGCAAATAATTTGTTTTGTTTTGTTTTTTTAAACCCGAGGGAGAAACGTGCACCCTCAATTCATTATTCGTATTATTATTATTATCATCATTATCATAGTTGGTGGTGGTGGTGGTGTTAGTGGTGGTGATGTTATTATTATTATGATGATTATTATTATTATTACAAAAACATAAATACCCCAAACAAACAAAACAGAAACCGAACCCACCATATCCAACCAATGCTGATGTTCTAACACTGGGCTGGGGGCGTGGGGAACGGTGAGGGTGTTGCAGGTTCGAGTCCGCGCTCTACTTCGCCACACAGGAGCGCTTCAGAAGCCAGCTGTACCGGCTGGTCTTCAACCCGTCCTCGCTCCCTCACCGCGCCGACACCGACACCGTCGTCCTACCCCCGGCCTCTCCTCCCGATGAACACTCCCTTCCCCAGCACAGTGACGAAACCCCGGACCCTGGCTGCTGTTACGGCGGCAGGAAACTCGCCAACGACACACCCGCCGCCCTGCGCAACGAGAAGGAAGAGGTCAAGGAGACAGAAGAGGTCAAGGAGAAAGAAGAGGTCAAGGACAAGGAAGGGGTCAAGGTCAGGGAAGAGGTGGGGCCCCGCACACCTCAGCACGTGATCGTGGACTGCTCGGCCATGACGTACATCGACGTGGCAGGCGTGGACATGCTGACGCTGGTCGTGACGCAGTTCTCGCGCGTGGGCGTTGACGTCATGCTGACGGACGTGCCCGGGCCCACGCTGGGCACCCTTCAGCGGGCAGGCTTCCTGGAGAAGGCGGGCAAGGACAAGGTCTTCTTCTCCGTCATGGATGCCCTGCAGAGGGTGCAGAGAGTGGAGGCCTGCTCCGTCAGACTGTAGGGACGTGGAAGAGATCCTCGACATGGTGTGGGGAAGTGGAGATGGCAGGGGGGGAGAGGAGGGGGGAGGGGTGGGGAGGAGACTGTCGGTAAGGGGTGGTGTGGGGAGCGAGGGTGGGGAGGTTGAGAGGTGTGATTTAATGGTTTGTATGTTTCACCGCAGATGCATAGCATGGGACAATGGAAGATTTGAAAGTTACCATCACACACACACACACACACACACACACACACACACGCATGTTTAAGCGACAGAGATAAATCAATCCCTTTTTTTTTTTTTTATCCATTTTCTTCACCAAACATTCGGCAGTATCAAACCTGCTGTTGTTCGAGACAGCAAGAAGCAATGTGATTCATGGCTACAACTGTATGACGTCGCCACTTTCGCTTTGTGTTTTTGGGCGCTTGATTTCATTTCTTTAATGCGCTGACTGATGAATCTAAATCTAAAGAATTGGGGACAGTGTATTACTCTAATCGTCTGTCGTCGCCGTCGTCGTTATTGCTGTGATGGCGAAGTGGTTTTGTTTTTTGTTGTTGTTTTTTTCTTTTGTTTTTTTGTTGTTGCTTTTTTCTTTTTCCCATTTATGTTTTGAAATGCATAATGATGAACAGAACTCCTGAATCTGATTTAGACCACTGCATTACAGAATAATGGACGCCAGTGGTCAGCCAAAACCTGATCTTTGTTCGACTTCCTTTGAAAAGGTTCACAACAAACCATGTTGCCTGGCCTGTCTGCAGAGTCACAACAAATCCATGTTGCCTGGCCTGTCTGTAGTCGCAACAAATCCATGTTGCCTGGCCTGTCAGTAGAGTCACAACAAATCCATGTTGCTTGGCCTGTCTATAGGTTCACAACAAATCCATGTTGCCTGGCCTGTCTGAAGGTTAACACCAAATCCATGTTCGCTGATCTGTCTGCAGGTTCACAACAAATCACTGTTGCCAGACCGATCTTAATATCTAAACTTGTTTGTCATTGAAAAATCAAATCATGTTGCTATGCCTCAGCCGAAAAGTATTTGATGAGTTGACAACTCTTGCTGTTGCATCTGTTGGAGGATGTTTACAAACTGACGCAATATCTTGTGTGGTAAAGGTCTGTGCTTCTGTATAATATTGTCTATGGTTGGGTATGCTTCCTTGGTAGTTCGTTTTAAGATAACTATTGTCACAAAGATATGTGTTCGTTTCTGCATTTCTATGTTGTTTGTTGCGTTAATGTTCATACGCTATGCGCATGTTGATCTCTGTATTGCTTCATATTATATGCTCCATTAAAGATCTACAACTGATATGCGTTGTATTTGTTGATTCGAAACACTTTTCCTGTTTACTTATATGCTGCTGCATTGTCCTTTCGTGACATGTTGCGTATTCGTTCACAGAGATGTGCCTTTGCATGTTACCCGTGAGTTTCAATAGCTATGCTGCTAGCTATGTTGCCTGTTTACAGAGCCATCGTGTCACATGTTGCCTGACCGTTTACAGAGCTATAGTGTCACATGTAGCCTGTTTACAGAGCTATAATGCAATATTTTGCCTGTTACTTTACAGAGCTATAGTGTCACATGTTGCCTGTTCGTTTACAGAGCTATTGTGTCACGTGTTGCCTGTTAGTTTACAGAGTTACAGTGTCACGTGTTGCCTCTTAGTTTACAGAGCTATAGTGTCATATGTTGCCTGTTACTTTACAGAGCTACTGTATCACATGTTGCCTGTTATTTTACAGAGCTACTGTATCACATGTTGCCTGTTACTTTACAGAGCTATAGTGTCACGTGTTGCCTGTTAGTTTACAGAGTTACAGTGTCACGTGTTGCCTCTTAGTTTACAGAGCTATAGTGTCATATGTTGCCTGTTACTTTACAGAGCTACTGTATCACATGTTGCCTGTTATTTTACAGAGCTACTGTATCACATGTTGCCTGTTACTTTACAGAGCTATAGTGTCACATGTTGCCTGTTACTTTACAGAGCTATAGTGTCACATGTTGCCTGTTACTTTACAGAGCTATAGTGTCACATGTTGCCTGTTACTTTACAGATCTACTGTATCACATGTTGCCCGTTACTTTACAGAGTTACAGTGTCACATGTTGCCTGTTACTTTACAGAGCTATAGTGTCACATGTTGCCTGTTACTTTACAGAGGTATTGTATCACATGTTGCCTGTTCGTTTACAAAGGTACAGTGCCACACGTTGCATATTCGATTACATGCATATACTGTCCGTTCCTTGATCGTCTACAAATCTATGCTTCTACATTGTACCTATTTTTTTATAGAGCTATATTACACCTTAAATGTTCGTTTACACAGCCATGCTGCTACACATTATCTGTTCCTTTGCAGAGCTATGCTGCCACATATTACCAGTTGGTTTATCTGACCCACGTTGCTACACGTTGGCTGTTCGTTTACAAAGCTACGTTACACGTTTTCCTTCATGTACAGAGTTGTGCTTCTACATAAAATTATGGTCAATTCGTTAAATTCTTTTACTGAGTAATGCTGGATCCTGCTGTATGTTTACAGACCTATGATTTTACATATTTATTGTTCGTTTATTGAGCTATGGTGCAGCCTGTTTGGGTTTTTTTTCCTTTACATAGCTATGTTTTGACATAGTAGCCAGTTTGTTTTCAGAACTGTGATGCTTGTTTCCTGCTGGTTTGCAGACATACACTGCTGCATGTTAATTGTTCGATTATAGAGCTTCACTTTCCTGTTTATTGAGCACTGCTGCTGCAAGCTGTATATTCGCTTGCAGAACAATGCTCCTATGTTGACAGAGCTATGCTGATACATGATCCATGTTTACAGAGCTATGTTGGAACATGCTGACAGAGCTATGCTGATACCTGTTGACACAGCTATGCTGATATATGTTACATGTTAACAGAGCTAATCTGATACATGTTGACAGAGCTATGCTGATACATGTTACATGTTGACAGAGCTATGCTGATAGCTGTCGACAAGGCTATGTTGCCGCCACATATTGCCAGAACTGTGATGCTGTACGTTAATTAATCATTCGTTTACAGACCGTTACTGCTACGGGTTGTCTGTTCGTCAATATGTCATCTGTATTGCTGACAGATCTGCTTTTCTTGTATGTTTGTGCTTGAAGACTCGTGTCTGTTCATGCGTCTGTACAACTAGCTGCCTCTGTGGCAGTTTGTGATTTGAATCAGTGTCGGCGGAGGGAATATCAAGTTCGCCTAATATCACTTGCAGTGAAAAGACGTTAAACTAAAGAACGAACGAATATCAAGCACGCGACTGCTGCACGTCCCGAGAAATTGAGGAGGGAGAGGAAGGGGGGGGGGGGGAGAGGAGGGCTAACATAGATTCCTCACGTTGCCCCGATGGTGTCTGAACAGGTGGAGAAGTTGTGTCACTCACATGGCAGTTTTCCACCCCCATCCTCCAACACCTCCCCCCCCCCCCCCCCACGACCCCCACCCCACACCCCCATCCCCACGAGCTGTCTGCCATGCCTGCTTGCAAGCTGGAGTGCTGAGTGTTGCAAAATCACCCGAAGGAAAAAAACAACGTTGCTTTTTGTTTTTTCTCTCATTTTCTCCTCGTGTGCGTGGATGTGAGTGTGTTGTGTGTGGAGGGGGGAGAATGGGTGAGGTTCAATGTGCTACGGTGTAATGTGAACTGGTGAAATGGGTGTTGTGTTGTTTTCCTTGGCGATTGTTTTTAGTTCTTTTGTTTTCTTTTTTTTTTTCCTCTTAGTTATTTATTTGTGTAAATATGTATTGAGAATTTCAACATTCTTTGCCAGGTACAAAAGAAACAAAATGTTGCGTGGTATAAGCCACCAACTCTCATCCCCCACCTCTCCTGTGAAAGAGAAGCGGAAGAGATTGTGAGCACGGTTCAAATAACTCTCAGCCAATAAAAACGCCCCAAACATGGTCACTCTCAGCCAATGAAAACGCCCCAAACATGGTCACTGTCAGCCAATGAAAATGCCCCAAACAGGGTTTCGTCCTTCGACAGCACCAACAAGACTCGTGAAGCTCGCTTCGGACTGCTCTATCCACCCTGATTCAAAAGAACTCGGTCACATTAATGACATGTCTTGCCAAGTGTGCCCCTCCCCTTTTTCAAACTGCTGGGGGGCTCAGCGTAGAAAGAAGTATAATAATAATAATAATAATAATGGATACTTATATAGCACACTATCCAGAAATCTGCTCTGCTCTAATAACGTGGGAGTGTTTGGTTGCCTCTGTTTCTAAAAGTGATTGTATAATATAATTATTTTAAAATCTCTCGTGTTTACCTTTTTTTTTCTTTTTTCTCCCCCTCGCCCCCCCCCCCCCCCCCCCCCCCCCCCCACCCCCCTCCTTTTCTTGCAGTCTTACGCCCACTTAACCCCTTCTCTCTCAAGCGCCCCCACCCCATCCCCCGTCTCCCTCTCTCTCTGTCGCCCCCACCCACGCCCCCCCCTCTCTCTGTCTCTCTGTCTAGTGCCTCTCCCTCTCTCTCTAATGCCCCCCCTCTCTCTCTTTTCCTGTGTCTTGTCGTTTGTCTCTTTACTCTGTTTTGTTTCCTATCAGAACGATGTGTACAATACAAGCAACATTGTATCAGTAGTTGATTTTTAACTGATCAGATCAGCATCCTAGTGATCGACCAGACAAAAATAGCAAAACACGCACCTGTATGCACACAGAACACACACATACATTCTCTCTCACTCTCTCTCTCTCTTTAGTGCGCGTTCACAGACATGCGCGTGTATGTGCACACACAAGATGTGGCCTGTTCAATTCCATTGATACTTCAATGACTCTTCAAAGTTAATGGAGAAAGAGACAAATTTTATCACAGACGAAGGAAGAAGAAGAAGCAGAAAAAGATGATGATGAATTTTATCACAGATAAACGAAGAAGAAGAGGAAGAATTTCATTAAAGTAAAATGAGGAACAAGAACAACAAAAATTTCATCACAGATAAAAGAAGAAGAAGAATTTGGTGATGATGACGACGACGAACAAGAACAAGAAGAATCAATTCATCACAGATAAAGGAAGAAGAAGAAGAAGAAGATGTTGATGATGATGATGATGATGATGACCATGATGATGACGACGACGAACGAGAAGAAGGTGAATCATTTCATCACAGATAAAGGAAGAAGAAGAAGAAATCACCCAGTTTGAAAAAGAGGTTTGAAACTTTCAACATTTCTTATTATCTCCCCTCTCCCCTGCCCTTCCATCCTTCACCTTCACCCTCACCCTGCCCCCCAACCCCCAACACCCCGCCCCTCCTTCGCCCCCCACCTAACTCCGTCGCACCCTCTGCAGGGCATCCATGACGGAGAAGAAGACCTTGTCCTTGCCCGCCTTCTCCAGGAAGCCTGCCCGCTGAAGGGTGCCCAGCGTGGGACCGGGCACGTCCGTCAGCATGACGTCAACGCCCACGCGCGAGAACTGCGCTGAGGTGTGCGGGGCCCCGCCTCTTCCGTTACCTTGACCCCTTCCTTGTCCTTGACCCTTTTCTTCCTGTTGACCTCTCCCTGGTCAATGACCTTTTCCATCCCGTTTACCTCTTCCTTCCTGTTCAGTTCATCCATGATGACCTCATCTTTCTCCTTGACCTCTTCATTGTCCTTGACCTCTACCTTCTCCTTGACCCCTTCCTTTTCCTTGACCTCTTCCTTGTCCTTGACCTCTTCCTTGTCCTTGACCACTTCCTCCCCCCTGCCGTGTGGGACAGGGGAGGCTGGGTGGTGGTGGTGTTGGTGTTCTGGACCACCGGGAGGATCCGGAAAGGATGGAGGATGGGCAGGGGCAGTAGAGTCCGGAGGCGGGTGCTTGTCGGCGGCGGCGGTGGACGTGGCGGTGGCGGAGTCCCGGAGAGAGATGCAGGCAGCGAGGGAGGAAGGGTCCAGAACCAGGCTGTACAGCTGGCTCCTGAAGCGCTCCTGGGTGGCGAAGTACAGCGCTGAGTCAAACCTGGACACAGAACGAGAGAGAAAGAAAGAACAACTACATGTCTCCATCTGCACACTTACCTGTCTCTCTCTCTCGTGCTAACGATTGTTTGTAATGTTCCCGTTTCCCAAGAGCTTCATTGCTGAATGAACATTAAAATCACTGTCATTGTCATTGTTATTCTCTCTCTCTCTCTCTCTCTCTCTCTCTCTCTCTCTCTCTCTCTCATGCGCGCCTTGGCCTAGTCGGAAAAAATCTGTTCCCTGTGGTAAATGGAGTGAAGCAGGGCTGCGTCCTGGCACCCACACTGTTCTCCATTCTCTTCTCTGCCATGCTGATTGACGCCTTCCAAGACTGTGACCGGGGCATCTACATTCAGTTTCGCACAGATGGTAAACTTTTCAACTTCCGGCAACTCCACGCCAGGTCCAGGGTGTTTGAGGCACTGTTGAGAGAGTTCCTCTTCGCTGATGACTGCGCGCTTGCTGCACACACCCATGAAGACATGCAGTTCATTATTATGGACAGGTTCTCAACCTCTTACAGGCGCTTTGGACTCACCATCAGCCTCAGCAAGACCGAGTCCATGTACCAACCAGCTAGCTCACAGAACGCCAGTGCTTCCCCCCCCCTCCGCCCCCCCACACCTGCAATCAAGATCGATGGCACAGAGATCAAGTCTGTCGACAGGTTGTGCTACCTGTGCAGCACCCTATACAGCAACGGAGCCCTTGATACAGAAGTGACGCTGCGCATTGCCAAGGCCAGCTCCGCCTTTTTGCAGACTCAACAACAGGCTGTGGAACAACAAAGGCATCAGGCTCAGCACCAAAATCAAAACCTACAGAGCTGTTGTGCTGACCACCTTGTTGTACTGCTGTGAAACATGGACGACGTATAGCCGTCACATTCAACAACTTAAGCAGTTTCACCAGAGATGCCTACGAAAGATCCTCGGCATAAAGTGGTAAGACAGGGTCTCCAACTTCCAGGTCCTAGAGAGGAGCGGCCTGCCCAGCATCGAAAGCCTGCTGATCCAGTGCCAGCTACGCTGGACAGGACACGTTGTCCGCATGACAGACAGCAGGATCCCGAAGATGGTCTTGTATGGCCAGCTGAAGGAAGGCCACCGCGAACTTAGAAGACCCTGCAAGCACTTCAAGGACACCTTGAAGACAAACCTCAAAGCCTGTAGCATAGACATCGCTTCCTGGGAAACTGATGCCCTTGACCGCTCTCGCTGGAGGATGCTGTGCTCTAGTGGCGTAAAGACGTTTGAAAACAAGAGAACGCTTGCCATTAAGGAGAAGCGTGAGCGAAGGAAGCAGGGCTCAACTTCTGGAGATGTTTTCCCTTGCAACACCTGTTGGAAGTGCTGCGCATCCAGAATCGGTCTCTTCTCCCATATGAGGACACACACCAACAAATAAGCCTGCCATCCTACACATCCGTCGTTCCGACGGGAGACTCCATCATCGTAGTGGTCAGTAGTGGTAAGTGGTTGTCATGATCAGCAGTGGTCAGCAATGGTCAACGGTCAGTGGTGGTCAGCGGTCAGCAATGTCAGTTTGCAGTTAATAAAATAAAAAAATTAAAAAACCAGGACGTCTTGATAAGGCACAAATATGACAAAACAACTCAATCTGAAGAATTTGACGTAGTGGTCAGCAGTGGCAAGTAATGGTCTGTAATGGCCAACAGTATAGTGAAATCCTGCCAAAACGTTGCAATATTGCATACAATGTGATGCAAGCTGAACTCTGATAGTGGTCAGTTGCGGTCATGCAGTGGTCAAACACCTTCAAAGACATAATGCACAGATGTGACAACATAATGCAGTTTGAGCGCTTCTGAATTGTTGTCAATAATGTTCAGCAGTGGGGGAACTTAGACCTGTAGGAACATAGATATGCTCCCTTGCACTGCATGTCAAGTAGGTCACTGTTAACCACTTTGATGTTGTCTGAAAGTGAGTATGATGTGAGTGGGCGTGGCACTGGAAGGCATGGTACGTGAAGGACGTACGTGTGTGTGTGTGTGTGTGTGTGTGTGTGTGTGTGTGTGTGTGTGTGTACACGCGCGTGTGTGAACACAGACGCTAAGGTCAACAACAGGATCGCCAAAGCCAGTGCCGCCTTTGGGAGACTTCGTGAGAACGTCTGGGAGCGGAGACGACTCAGCTCTACCACTAAGCTGAAGGTCTACTGTGCAGTGGTCCTTACCACCCTCCTTTACGCCAGCGAGACCTGGACTGTCTACAGCAGACACGTTAAACAGTTCAACCTGAGCTGTCTCTACAGTCTCCTCCTCTTTTCAGGTGGCAGGACAAAGTCCCCGACACGGAAGTCCTGGAACGAGCTGGCAGCTGCAGCGTCTAAACCCTTCTGCAGAATGTCCAAGCAAAGTGGGCTGGACATGTGGTCAGAATGTCAGACAGCCGACTGTCTAATCAGCTGCTGTGTCAGGGCAAGCGCTCAGTTGGAGGACAGAAGACTTCCTCAAGACTGCCTCAAAGCGTCCCTCAAAGTCCTGGGCGTCGACATCAACACATGGGAGACACTTACTCTGGACCGTCCAGCTTGGCACAGCATAATCACCACAGAAGCCCGTGCAGCTGAAGTCAGGCGCATACCGAGGTGCAACGGAAGCGTGCTGTGCGCAAGGCCCGAGCAGCATCCACTGCCACAACAGCACCCACTCACTTGTGTCCCACATGTGGGCGAGACTTCAGGGCCCGGATTGGCCTCACCAGTCACCCCCGGACATCATCATTATCATCATCATCATCATCATCATTAATGTAAATGTGATACAGACTGGCTGGGTGAGCGAAGTGTACACAGGGGGTATATTCCAGCCAGGACTGGTAAGAAATGGCCTAGGCTACTTCCTACCCGGGGTAAGAACCAGCCAGGGATAGGTTTCGGCCTGTTACACCGGGGTTCGTCTGTCGCAGTCTCAGCGTCGGCAGCCCGCAGGGAACCATCGCCATTGGTTCGCCAGGAGGCCACACAATCACTGGCATTCTTCTTCGTCTTGGCTCCTACGTCCGTCAGAAGGTTGGGGTCCAAGCTGCATCTCCACTCATATTAGTCGATGAAGTGGGCGAAAACCAACTAGAGGTCTCGCCCTAACAACAGCAACAACAACAACATCAACTACAACTACAAAATCACCGTCTGTTTGACCTTGCATTCAGCATTTGTGTTTCAGCTGAATCAGATATAATGGCGGTGTCGTGTTAAACACACTTTCGTTTCCACTGGTCATGTGCAGTTAATGTGAAGGGTCGATTTGTATTCCCAAATTCCCACGCTTAACCCCAACCACTACTTGGGGAAGGGAAGCTGACACAGGTCCACATTTATTAAAGTCCTTTTCTGCTTTGACTGTGTAGCTGAGATCAGTTGTTTGGTACGTCTGTGTTAGTTTACCGCGTTACACAGTGTTGACATCAAATCACACAGGTTGTCACGTAATAAAAACTTTCGCAAGCACACAGATAGATAGAGAGAGGGGGGGGAGAGGGGGGGGGAGGACAGGTGGCAGGCAGGCAGGCAGGCTCATTTTACAGTAATTGGGAGAATATTACGCGTCTGTTTTTATCGCACATGGCGCACTTGCGTCAGAGAATAAACACTCAATCAAACAGTAAAAATATTATCCAAAGTTACAGCTAAAATGAATTTTTCTCTCTCTCCATCTCTCTCTTTTTCTCTCTGTCTGTCTGTCTGTCTCTATCTCTCTCTCTCTCTCGCACACACACACACACACACATACAAAATCACACACACACACACACACACACACACATACACACACACACACACACACAAGATCACGCGTGCACACACACACACACACACACACACAAGCTCTCTGTCTCTCTCTCTCACCCACACACACGCACGCACACACCCACACACACATACACACACAACACAACACAACACACAACTCGGTAACATATTTTCCCATCGTAAACAGATTCTTCAAACAAGTACTGATTAAAATACTAACGTTGTAATTGGTTGTGGAACACACTGTGTTAAATAATGTACTCTGCATTATGGCCAAGAGAATCAAGCCATACGAACATTCGGTTCCTCTAAATAAGATTTTTTGTGTGGTCATGATGAAATTCCATTGTAGACAAGCATCGCTGGGTATTCGTGAGTGCGCGTGCAAACACACACATACACAAACACACACACACGCATAAACATACGCACTCCCTCTCTCTCTCTCACACACACAAACACACACGCACGCACGCACACACACACACAAGATGTTGAACTTGTAACCTAAAACTGAAGTCATATGTCAACAAGCAATTACTTCATTCATTTGGACACTCCGCCTTTGGTATATTGGGGTCCTCCCAGTGATACTTTCTCATGACCTGTCTATATTATTCCAGACAGCCATGATTGTTTGGTCCATGTTGTCAAGAAACCCATTTTTAGTTTTGTCCATGTTGTTTGGAAAGTCACATATATTTCTTTTCGGAAGGTTTAACGATACGTCTGTTGGTCAATTTCTGGTCAAAATCGGCCAGATTGTTTTTGAAAAAAAAAATAGCACACAAAGCAGTTTTCTTAACCAGCAAACTTGAACCTTGGGGTCAATGTCGCAACAATTGGTCGTTTTTAAAGTTCAAATCATTGTGCCATCTCTTAACCCTTCCTTTTTTTCTTTTTCTTTTTTTTCTTTTTCTTTTTTTGTGTGTGTTCGTTTTTTGGGTGTGTTTTTTTGTTTTTGTTTCTTTCTTTCTTTCTTTTAAATTTTTTTTTTCATCGCCAAGAAACTAGAAATTAGTAAACAGGTTTAGTATAGTATAGTATGAACCATGTGTATAACACAAGAACAAAGGCCAACTAGGATCGGAAAACGACAGTCATCCATTGTCACACCAAAGCTGTCACAGTCATCTGCTCGCCATCTACACCGAACACGGCTGTGTTGAGTGTTTGCGACGTGTTCAAAGGGTTAATCATTCGGTTGTAACCTGACGCGTCCAAACAGTCAATCGTTCGGCTGTTTTACGACGTGTCCAAATAGTTGATCATTCATATTTGTTTCGCGACGTGTCCAAAGAGTTAATCATTCGTTTTGTGTCGTGTCCATAAAGCTAATTATCCAGTTGTTTTGTGCCGTGTCGAAGGAGTTAATTATCCAGTTGTTTTGTGTCGTGTCGAAAGAGTTAATCATCCAGTTGTTTGTGTCGTGTCCAAAAAGCTAATTATCCAGCTGTTTCTGCACGGCACGTCAGAGAGACGGCAGAGGTGTTCGTCAGTCCTTGTCTAAAGGACAGTTCACGTCCGTAGGTCTGCACCCTGAAACGTGTATTCCCACTGCCGGGGTCCTGCCGGACACGACGTTTACAGAACAAAGCCAGAGCCTGATGACTTCTCCTCATCACAGTGTGGAACAGACACCACTCATGGTCAGTTTTGCGCTTTCCTTAGTTTTAAGTTATTTGAGAAAAAAAAAGTTTTTCATATCTGCAGGATTTTCTTTTATTTCGTCCCCCCCAGCCCCCCACCCTCTCGACAGATTTCTGTTCTCTCAAACTGTAAACACTGGCCCGACCCATGCATGGCAGAATAGAATAGGATAGAATTGAATGGCGCAGAACATATGATGTCTTTGTTATGTCAAAATATGTCTTTATTATATGTCTTTATCATGTGTAACGGGCTCACAAAGGAACATTGGGGGCATGGTACCTGTCAAACGCGTGCTAAAGCGGGCGTGCACCCCCCCCCCTCCCCCCGTCCCCCACGACAGACGCCACAACACCAACAAGCCCACACATAAATAGATTTTTAAAACACATTTAATGTACGTAATTATGTAATTGTATGAATGTTGTTGTTTTTTTTAATTAACAAAAACAAATACATATTTAGAAGGAACAACAACAGAAGTATTTCCTTCAACAAAGTATCCAAAGGACACTGATGGGTGTGGCCACATGGTCAGTTATTAAAGAAACACATCAAGATCAAGTTTACTACGGGGCACATCATCTCAACCCCACTCCTACCAATATTAACCACAGGTAACCAATATTGAACGCAGGAAGTATTATTCCAGTCCAACACTTTCTTTCCC